>NC_052549.1:2491611-2831253 GCF_016699485.2 Gallus gallus
AGATGTAACTGTGGGAGAGTCACCAAAGAGCTTAACAGCCTCCTTGATAGCCGTCATCACTGTGAAGCCTTGAGAGTCTGCAGTGTAAGACAAAGGACAGACGGCGCCAAAGGACAAACAGGAGGTGCTTTGGGGTGCACTGTCAGTCATGTCACGACTGAGAAACCAAATTAAGTTGTTCTGCTTTGATGGCACACAATCTGAGAGAGCTCTCTAACAGGGCAGAGCAACGACAATGGCCTGGATATAAAAATATCTAGAAAGACTGGCTAAAATGGAGAAGCAGCAGGGCGGTGTGCTGGAGGAACTGTCTCTACAGGGCCCAGAGGAGGGCCACTAACGATCACAGGGCTGGAGCACCTCTCCTATGAGGAAAAGTAGTAGGAACTGGGCTTGTTTAGTATGAGAAGGGAAGGCTCCGGAGAGAGTACATTGTGGCCTTTCAGTACTTGAAGGGGGCGTATAAACAGCAAAGGGAACAGGTGTTTATGATGGTGGACAGTGATAGGTGAGGTTTCGATTGGATATTAGGAGCTTTTTCATCCAGAGGGTGGTGATGCACTGAACAGGTTGCCCAAGGACGCTGTGGATGCCCCATCCCTGGAGGCATTCAAGGCCAGGCTGGATGTGGCGCTGGGCAGCCCGGTCTGCTGGTTGGCGACCCTGCACATAGCAGGGGGTTGGAACTGATGAGCACTGTGGTCCTTTTCAATCCGGGCCATTCTGTGATTCTGTGATACTGATTAACTGGGATGAACCCGTCGTGCTTTCAGCAACCCCTGATGAAGATGAGGATGATCAGAAGAGTCTACTGAAGGGTCTGATCAAGCTGACCCAAGGTGATGAACCCTGCTCCTCACCTGGACCATCAAAACTCTCAGCTATTCAAAGCAAACGTCTGCCTGCCCAAGCAAAGGACGGTAGGAAATCCATGAAGAAGTGGCAGAAAAAACCCAATCCTGGATTAGGATCGACCACCAAAAGCGGTGCTACAGAAACGCTGCACAGACAGCAGCACCGCACCAGCAGGGATTCCTCGCTCCCATTCATCAGTTGATCCGTCAGCCAGAGAGTCAGGGAGTGCTCAGCAAAACTCACTCAGCTTTAAGAAGCCCACCCATCCTCCAAGAACACAATATTTACCCTCTTCATGTGCAGAAAGCAGAGGAAAATGCCAACTCAGTGTGGTTGATTCTATGGAGAGTTTATCATCTGGACGCATTGCTTCTTGCCATTTTGTACGGGGAGAGAATCAAAGAGGAGAGAGGAGAACAGGTCAGTGGGGCACCTGTTTAAGGCTGCTCTGACTCAGTCTCGGGGGCAGCCACCCAAGGGTGACTCAGAAGGGATCCACTGTTGATTCCGTGGTATTCACAGCACGGACTGAGCTGATATTTCACTGAAGGAAACGTCAACGGACCGTCCTTTTGCTGGGCACACACTCTGAGCGATCTCAGGACAGCATGAAGAAGCCTCCAAGGACTTGCAGATCATCAGGAATTGAGAGCAGAATGGATCACACGATGGTCATCCTTAATGTTGTCTGAGATCCCTGATTAAGTCTGTAGGCCAGACTCCACTTTGTTGCTGCTGTTGTTGTTTTAAAAGAACAGTGTGTGTGCAAGCAAAAAGAGGCGTTGGCGCGTTCCCTCTCTACGTACATGCAGGACACATCCATGGCAGAGCACAGTGCCAGAAGTATTCATCTCCCACAAGCTCCTTGTGGCCGATCCACCACCTGTGGGTTCTGTACACAGCTGTACTTATTCTTGTACTATCAATGGGAATTCGACACAGAGGCATGGAAAGACAGTTGTGATTATAGGGATGGACTGGAAGCTGGGACTTCACGTGGCAGTTACAGTTGGGATGAGGTGAGAGTAACTGAAGTTAAACGTGGAGGGGCTTTACCAAGGAAATCATCAGCCTGCTGTTAGACAGAGGTGGGCTAGGAGATGTCAGCCCAGAGTTACAGTTGCATCTTGCTCCGGCTGCCAAAGACAGGAGCAGTTAGGGCAGTTGGGGATGGGTGCAAAGATGCCCCAGGTTGCCACTGGCGACACCGTTATGAAGTCACTCCAGGGTTCCGGCCGTGGCAACGAGCCCACCAAGAGCAACAAACGCCTCTGCGCAGTGCTCTGCTCTTGCCAGGCTCTGCAAGGGGACACAGCTGACCAACAGCCGGCTTTGGTGCTGCTGAGAGTGGCTGACAGCCTGCAGGGCACAAGGAAAGGGCGTCATTTAAGAACAGAGGCTTTGGGAAAGCCATCGGTTGGGCAATGTTTGCCTGGAGGGCAGAACACTTCTCAGCCCAGCCAAGGGCACAGAGAGCCATCCCCCAGCCTGTGCCAGCCTTCCAGCTGCAAGAGACTGCTCATGGCACTGATGGCACCGCTCCGACCTTGGGCACAGCGCAGGATGACATCCCTGAGCTGTGCAGACGCTTCATGCTGCTGAGCATTGGAGCCAAGCCGATGCACATCAATGATGGCCCCAAAACCACCTCTTTTCCCAGCCATAAACTGCACAAAGCCAATCTATCGGAACAGGTGAGCCAAAGCGTGACCTCTGTTGCTCCCGTATGTGTCCCATTCCAGCATGGGAGCTCACAGCTGCATGCGAATCAGAGCCAGCTCAGCCAGGTGCAGTGGACAATGCAGAGTGCTGTGATGCCCTCCTTGGAGCCACCAACAGCTACCAACAATGCAGCAGCAGATGGGCCAGCAGAACGCATCTGCCCACATCTATGCCCAGCTCTGCACAGGAAGCGCAAGCACTGTGCTGGGAGAGAGCACCGCCATGGCAGCCGGGATGAGGACTCTGCCAACCAATTCCAGGTGGAGTTTACACACAAGGCCAAGAAGACCTGCAAAGCCTTGCCAATCCTCCCCGTGTCTCTGCCCCGGGGACGCCTTCCATCCTCCAGTGCAAATGGCAGCAAGCAGGCTCAGCCCAGCTGCGCTCCTGCCCCAGGTTTGGCTGCCAAACTGCAGAAGACTGCAGGAAGCTGCAAGACTGACGGGCCAAGCACAGGCAAAGAGGGGATCTTCCAACCTGCCTCTCTTCTGCAGAAAAGTGCTGAGCGCGAGAAACCATCTGGGAAATGTCTGAAGAAAACCAAACACCTGGAAGTGCCGCAAAGCAGAAAGAGGTCGTTCCTCAGAATGGACGACCCCTTTGACACTGCAAGTATATGTGATGTGGTCACCGTACCCATGAAGGTTGTGAAGTTCTCATAGTCCACCATGCACTGCAGCTCCTCGCCGGCCACACGAGGAGCTTCCCTTCAACACCCACCCGTGCCCCATCACCTCCTTCGTTCTGTTCATTGTTAACGTTTTCATGTTATTGCTTCATAGTGTTGTTTGTTCAAGATATAGTTACTTCTTTAGGTATAGCTATTCAAATTACATTGTTTCAGTATAGAAAAGTCACTGTTATATATTAAATTAACTTTCCGTTATATAAGAAATCAGAACTACACGTGGTTTCTTTGGGAGATGGGACTGAAGGAGGCACCTGGTTATGTTGTTTTTGTGGTTGTCAATAAAATGAATTGAAAATGAGAAGGTTGGGTCGGATGATCTCTGTGGTCTTTTCCCACCTCTATAAGTAAGTCTCATCCCCATGGTCTGGGTATCCAAATAGATATCCATGATATGTATCCATGAAAGATACATGGCTGAGTGCATCCCAACACTGAACACATCCTGAAAGTAAGCAAAAGAAGTGCTGGGAGAAAGGATTTCTCAGCGGTCCAGCAGGCTGGAGGGAGGGGAGCTGCAGAGGGGGGTCTGAAGTGCTCCTGTCCCAACCAGAGAAACAGCCAGGGCTGTGCAAAGTCGCAGAAGAGCTGCCCCATTTGCACAGGGAAGGAGCATCCCTGGGTGTACGTTTTCCTGGGAAGGGCACCAGGCGCAGGCAGCGGGGAGCATTCAGCAGGGGATGGCCACACAGCACAGGGTCACATCTCCTGAGTTCTTCGCCCTCTGCTCTCGTCTTTCTTCCCTCCATCTCCCTGTGCTCTGCAACTTCCTGGCCATCCTTCCCCACCATTTCCCATTACTTCCTCTCCCTCCCCTTCCTGCCCCTTCCCAGCCCTCCACAACCTCCTGTTTCAGGTATGTTCAGCGTTCTGCCAAGCAGGTTGTGCCTGTGGCCTCGCAAGTCCCTGCAGGAGGTGCATCTCTGCCTGCTAACCTGGAACACGTGCTTGCTCCACTGCCCAGCTGCGAGCCAGGGCCGAGCCATAGGTTTGCATGCATCCTCCCAGCAGTGCAGGAAGAACTCAAAAAAGCACAGACAACTGGAATGGCCTGAGGGGAAAGGCACCTCAAGGATCATCAAGCTACAAAAACCTGCTTCATGCAGGGCTTCCTAGCTCCATATCTAAGACTAGACCAGGCTGCCCGGGGCCCCATCCAACCTGGCCCTGAACTCCTCCAGGGATGGACGGGGCATCTACAGCCTCTCTGGGCAGCTGTTCCAGCACCTCACCACTCTCTCTGTAAAGAACTTCCCCCTGACTTCCAACCTAAATCTTCCCTCCATCAACTTCAAACCATTTTTCCTTGTCCAGCAACCATCATCCCTTGCAGAGTTGACTGCCCTCCTGTTTGTAGTCTCCTTTTAGCTAATGGAAGGCTGCAATGACGTCACTGTGCAGCTTTCGCTTCTCCACGGTGGACAAGCCCACCTCCCTCAGCCTGTCCTCATAGGGGAGGTGCTCCATCCCTCTGATCATCTTTGTGGCCCTCCTCTGGACCCTCTCCAACAGCTCCCTATCTTTTATGTATTGGGGTCCCAGACCTGGACGCAGCACTGCAGATGGGGCTTCAGGAGGGCAGAGTAGAGAGAGACAATCAACACCCTGTGCCTGCTGCCACCCCTCTTCTGATGGAGCCGAGGATATCCTTTGATTTCTGAGCTGCAAGGGCACACTGCTGGCACATGCTCACTTCTTCATCCACCAAGAAAGGCTGTTGGCAAAAATGTAACTGTGAGCTTAGATCATAGAGCTTAAAAAACTCCTTGATGGACCCCATCACTGTGAAGCCTTGGGAGTCTGCAATTTAAGACAAAGATCAGACGGCATCAAAGGATAAACAGGAGGTTCCTTTGTATGGGTTCCAAATGTAATCAATGTGGTCTTCCCCCATTTGGCAATCTGCCTTCTGCTCCTTTGTCACACCTGGACCCCTGGTTCCCCGTCAGCCACCTCAGGTTCGGTGGGGCTTTCCAATGGCCTTCATAGCATCTGCTCACAGCCATCCAGGGGTACAGGCTGGACGTCTCGGGATTATGTCCAGAGGGTCTGTCTGGCACAGACTGTTACAATCTGCCTGTCCACATCTTTCCTTCTCTCTCCATGTCTGCAGGTCTTGTTTACACCTCCCAAGGTCTTTGGCTAAGCAGAGCAAGATTGTCTTTATGTTCTTCCAGCGATACACAGATTAAAGGAAGCCACGTAAGGGACATGGGTACATGAATGGAGAGGGCTTGGAGAGTATATAGAAACAGGGATGGTAAGGATAGGAAGAAAGTGCGGAGAACAGCAGCAGCTGCACAAGAGCAGGACCTGGAAGGGCCCGGGGACAGTTTTGCCCCCAGTGGACCGAATGCAGTGCGCACACAGCAGGGAAATGGGGCAGTGGTGGAGGTGTGACAAAGTGAGGGGGAAGGGAACCATCTCTGATGGCCAAAGCTGAATGACAGAACATGGGATGATTGACCACAGCAGCCCCATGGATAGGATTGAATTGGTTACGTTGCAGCTGGGGGTGCAGGGTACAGAGGGCTGCATTCTGGTGGATACGGGTGCCTCTCCCTATGTGCTGCATCAAGAACTACCACCCGTAGGTGATTTCTGGAGCAATGCTAGGAGGAGTAGCTGGCCAGCAAGAGAAAGCTCACCAATTAAATACAAGAAATGGAGCAAAGGGTCAAGCAAGAAACCATGGGAGTCAGTGACTGCAGCTGAACATACTGTCTGTGAGTGTTTTGCTTTGTAGAGGGGTCCAATCTCAGTGGTCTGTTCTGTTTTGCAAGCAGGTGCTCCACCTGGGCTGTGCACCACCCATTGGCCATTGGATGTGGAGCAGCAGTGGAAAACACCCCGCAGACCCTGAGAAGAACCAAAGCAGGAGAGGGGCTGCGGTGGGTGAGAGAGGCACAGTGCCCTTTGAAGCAGGGGACGCCCTGCTGGCACTGCCTGTCGCATCCACCGCCGGCGAGTTCCTCCTCTCTGCTCTCCTTTGGGCGGATGGCCGTCTCGCAGGGGGCAATCAGTCATAACCCATCAGCTTAGGAAGGTTCCTTTCCCACTCGGGGCACTGTCTGAAAGAGATGCAGTGTGAGTGTGTATACATTGACTGAAAGCATCGTGACCTTCTCTGTAACTCTTTTCGTGTGTTTTCTTTGTGTTATCCATCAAAGCCTTGACTGAGTGATGGTGTTGTTAATATAATTGGTGCTCTAACTTCATAGTGTGGTAATAGGGGAAAGTAGTAAGGGAGTATGGAAAGCCAAATAGGGAAACTTGTGAAACTATTCGGGGTTCTCTTTGGGGGTTTTTCAGAACAGATACCGAATTTGCATCTAATAGGGTCAGTTTGTCTCATTGCTTTCCTCTGTGCTTTAATTACTGTTCCATGCTTGTAGCAGAGTACACAAAAAAGGATACAGGATGCAATGAATCGTGCCTTTTTTATTAAGAAAGAAGGGGGAGATGGAAGATGTAACTGTGGGAGAGTCACCAAAGAGCTTAACAGACTCCTTGATAGCCCTCATCACTGTGAAGCCCTGGGAGTCTGCAGTGTAAGACAAAGGACAGACGGCGCCAAAGGACAAACAGGAGGTGCTTTGGGGTGCACTGTCAGTCCTGTCACGACTGAGAAACCTTTCATCCTTTATCTGTGCAGGTGGGAGAAGGTACGGCCAGCTGCCTATTAGAGGAACTTTTGTTGGCTTTTGATTGTAAGTGGATGGTATGTAAGGTGCATGTAGAACAGAATTGAGTCGTTTTGTTTTGATGGCACACAATGTGAGAGAGCTCTCTAACAGGGCAGAGCACTGAGAAAAGCCTGGATATCTAGATATCTAGAAAGACTGGCTAAAATGGAGAAGCAGCAGGACGGTGTGGTGGAGGAACTGTCTCTACTGATTAACTGGGATGCACCCGTGGTGCGATCAGCAACCCCTGATGGAGATCAGGGTGATCAGAAGAGTCTACTGAAGGGGCTGATTAAGCTGACCCAAGGTGATGAACCCTGCTCCTCACCTGGACCATCAAAACTCTCAGCTATTCAAGGCAAACGTCTGCCTGCCCAAGCAAAGGACGGTAGGAAATCCATGAAGAAGTGGCAGAAAAAACCCAATCCTGGATTAGGATCGACCACCAAAAGCGGTGCTACAGAAACGCTGCACAGACAGCAGCACCGCACCAGCAGGGATTCCTCGCTCCCATTCATCAGTTGATCCGTCAGCCAGAGAGTCAGGGAGAGATCAGCAAAACTCACTCACTTTTAAGCAGCCCTCCCAAATAACCACAATATTTACCCTCTGCATGTGCAGTAAGCACAGGAAAACGCCAACTCAGTGTGGTTGATTCTATGGAGAGTTTATCATCTGGACGCATTGCTTCTTGCCATTTTGTACGGGGAGAGAATCACACAGGAGAGAGGAGAACAGGTCAGTGGGGCACCTGTTTAAGGCTGCTCTGACTCAGTCTCGGGGGCAGCCACCCAAGGGTGACTCAGAAGGGATCCACTGTTGATTCCGTGGTATTCACAGCACGGACTGAGCTGATATTTCACTGAAGGAAACGTCAACGGACCGTCCTTTTGCTGGGCACACACTCTGAGCGATCTCAGGACAGCACGAAGAAGCCTCCAAGGACTTGCAGATCATCAGGAATTGAGAGCAGAATGGATCACGTGGTGGTAATGCATAACGGTGGTAATTATGAGATCCCTGATTAAGTCTGTAGGCCAGACTCCACTTTGTTGTTGTTGTTTTAAGGAGACAGTGTGTGTGCAAGCAAAAAGAGGCGTTGGAGCGTTCCCTCTCTACGTACATGCAGGACACATCCATGGCAGAGCACAGTGCCAGAAGTATTCATCTCCCACAAGCTCCTTGTGGCCGATCCACCACCTGTGGGTTCTGCAACACAGCTGTACTTATTCTTGTACTATCAATGGGAATTCGGCACAGAGGCATGGAAAGGCAGTTGTGGTTAAAGGGTTGGAGTGGAAGCTGGGACTTCACATGGCAGTTACAGTTGGGATGAGGTGAGAGTAACTGAAATTAAACGTGGAGGGGCTTTACCAAGGAAATCATCAGCCTGCTGTTAGACAGAGGTGGGCTAGGAGATGTCAGCCCAGAGTTACAGTTGCATCTTGCTCCGGCTGCCAAAGACAGGAGCAGTTAGGGCAGTTGGGGATGGGTGCAAAGATGCCCCAGGTTGCCACTGGCGACACCGTTATGAAGTCACTCCAGGGTTCCGGCCGTGGCAACGAGCCCACCAAGAGCAACAAACGCCTCTGCGCAGTGCTCCTGCTCTTGCCAGGCTCTGCAAGTGGACAGAGCTCACCAACAGCCGGCTTTGCTGCTGCCAAGAGTGGCAGACAGCCTGCAGGGCACAAGGAAAGGGCGGCATCTGGGAACCGAAGCTTTGGGAAAGCCGTCGGTTGGGCGATGTTTGCCTGGAGGGGAGAAGACTTCTCAGCCCAGCCAAGGGCACAGAGAGCCATCCCCCAGCCTGTGCCAGCCTTCCAGCTGCAAGAGACTGCTCATGGCACTGATGGCACCGCTCCGACCTTGGGCACGGCACAGGACGACATCACTGAGCTGTGCAGACGCTTCAAGCTGCTGAGCATTGGAGCCAAGCAGATGCACATCAATGATGGCCCCAAAACCACCGCTTTTGCCAGCCATAAAGTGCTCAAAGCAAAACCATCGGAACTGGTGAGTCAAAGCGTGACCTCCTTTGGTCCCATATGTGACCCATTCCAACATGGGAGCCCTGAGCTGTGTGCCCATCAGAGCCAGCTCAGCCAGGTGCAGTGGGCGATGCAGAGTACTGTGATGCCGATCTTGGAGCCACCAGCAGCTACCAACAATGCAGCAGCAAATGGGCCAGCAGACCCAGTCAGCCCACATCCATGTCCAGCTCAGCCCAGGAAGCGCAGGCAATGTGCTGGGAGAGAGCACAACCGTGGCAGCCAGGCTGAGGACTCTGTGGACCAATTCCAGGAGGAGTTTAGACCCAAGGCCAAGAAGAGCTGCAAAGCCTTGCCCAACTTCCCTGTGTCTCTGCTCCCAGATGGCCTTCCATCCAGCACTGCAAATGGCAGCAAGCAGGCTCAGCCCAGCTGCGCTCCTGCTCCGGATTTGGATGGCAAACTGCAGAAGAGCACAGAGAGCTGCAGGACGGATGGGCCAAGCACAGGCAAAGAGGACATCTTCCACCCTGACCCTCCTCTGCAGAAATGTGCAGAGTGTGATAAACCATCAGGGAAACGGCAGAAGAAATCCAAACATCTGGAAGTGCAGCAGAGCAGAAAGAGGTCGTTCCTGAAAATGGACGACCCTTTTGACACAGCAAGTATATGTGATGTGGTCACCGTACCCATGAAGGTCGTGAAGCTCTCGTAGTCCACCATGCATTGCAGCTCCTCGCCGGCCACACGAGGAGCTTCCCTTCAACACCCACCCGTGCCCCAACAGCTCCTTCATGCTGTTCATTATTAATGTTTTCACGTTATAACTTCATAGTGTTTAAATTAGAATATATGGTTACTTCTTCGGGTATAGGTGTTCAAATTACATTTTATCTGTGTTGAAAATACATTGTTATATATTAAAATCTCTTTCCTTTAGATAAGAAATCATATTTGCACGTGTTTTTTTGGGGGGGATGGGATTAAAAAAGGCACTTTTTTATGTTGTGTAATGTTATGTATGTTATGATTATGTTGTTGTTGTTGTTGTCAATAAAATGAATTGAAAATGAGATGGATGGATGAGATGATCTCTGTGGTCTTTTCCCACCTCTATAAGTAAGACTCATCCCCATGGTCTGGGCATCCAAATAGATATCCATGATATGTATCCATGAAAGATACATGGCTGAGTGCATCCCAACACTGAACACATCCTGAAAGAAAGCAAAAGAAGTGCTGGGAGGGAGGATTTCACAGCAGTCCAGCAGGTTGGAGGGAGGGGAGCTGCAGAGGGGGGTCTGAAGTGCTCCTGTCCCAACCAGAGAAACAGCCAGGGCCGTGCAAAGAGGCAGAAGAGCCCCGTGGTGCCCAGCCCAGCCCAGAAGAGGGCCGAGGGAAGAGCCAGCATCACCCCGCACTTCACTGCACACCCATACACGTTCATGCTCCTAATCGTATCCACTTCCAGGTTAGTAATGAGCACAGTTCCCTGAGCATCGCAGGGGCATCGTGGGAGCTCTGAAACAAGTACAGGATCAGCAAGGACAATATCTGGTAGCCATCACAGGGATTTCTGACAGCTCTCAGGTTTGCAAACACAGCTGTGTTACTGCTCTGTGCCTTGCTGGGAGTTCTGTTATTGGAAGAACTTTGGGAATTGTGGCAAAATCCTCCAAGATCACCTCCTGCTTCACAGGTGGGGCCCCCCAGCTTCATTGGGGCATTCCTGGGTCCACTGCAGTGTGAGCGCACAAAAGGCACTTTCTCATCCATGACTCATTTTCTCCCTCTGTATAGTGGCAGCAGTGTGCCTGTGCCTCGGAGGGATGGTGAATGCTCACATAGGGCTTTAGGGTTCCTGAATGCAGGGACACAATCGTTGCTCAGGTCGGGAACCAGGCAGGAGGAATTGTTCAGCATGGTTTGGGGCCGACACTCAGCCTGGGGAAGTGCTGCATGCAGAACGTGATCCATCACAGCTCCAGCTGAATCCCCCTTGGGGGGGAAATGTGGAGCACTCTGTCCAAGCTGGTGGGGTTGTGATACACTGGGAAGGAGCAGACTCGTTTATTCCAGGAGCTGGAAGTCTTCCTCCAACAGAGGCAGCCCAGGATGAATGGGCGCTGGGAGGGGCGCCATTTGGGCACAGGGGAGGTAGGGGCAGTGCCAAGGCTGTGTGAGCAGCCCCATTTGCACAGGGAAGGAGCATCCCTGGGTGTACGTTTCCCTGGGAAGGGCACCAGGCGCAGGCAGCGGGGAGCATTCAGCAGGGGATGGCCACACAGCACAGGGTCACATCTCCTGAGTTCTTCACCCTCTGCTCTCGTCTTTCCCCCCTCCGTCTCCCTGTGCTCTGCAACTTCCTGGCCATCCTCCCCCACCATTTCCCATTACTTCCTCTCCCTCCCCTTCCTGCCCCTTCCCAGCCCTCCACAACCTCCTGTTTCAGGTATGTTCAGCGTTCTGCCAAGCAGGTTGTGCCTGTGGCCTCGCAAGTCCCTGCAGGAGCTGCATCTCTGCCTGCTAACCTGGAACACGTGCTTGCTCCACTGCCCAGCTGCGAGCCAGGGCCGAGCCATAGGTTTGCTTTCATCCTCCCAGCTGTGCAGAAAGAACTCATAGACTCATGGAGTCCGACAATGGCCTGTGTTGAAAGGCACCTCAAGGATCATCAAGCTACAAAAACCTGCTTCATGCAGGGCTTCCAAGCTCCATCTCTAAGACTAGACCAGGCTGCCCGGGGCCCCATCCAACCTGGCCTTGAACACCTCCAGGTATGGACGGGGCATCCACAGCCTCTCTGGGCAGCTGTTCCAGCACCTCACCACTCTCTCTGTATAGAATTTCCCCCTGACTTCCAACCTAAATCTTCCCTCCATCAACTTCAAACCATTTTTCCTTGTCCAGCAACCATCAACCCCTGTAAAGAGTTGACAGCCCTCCTGTTTGTAGTCTCCCTTTAGGTATGGGAAGGCTGCAATGAGGTCACCCCGCAGCCTTCCCCTCTCTAGGCTGAACAAGGACAGCTCCCTCAGCCTGTCCTCATACGGGAGGTGTTCATTCCCTCTGATCATCTTCGTGGCCCTGTTCTGGACCCTCTTCAACAGCTCCCTGTCTTTGGTGTATTGGGGTCCCAGACCTGGACGCAGCACTGCAGATGGGGCTTCAGGAGGGCAGAGTAGAGAGAGACAATCAACACCCTGTGCCTGCTGCCACCCCTCTTCTGATGGAGCCTAGGACACCATTTGCTTTCTGAGCTGCAAGGGCACACTGCTGGCTCATGTTCAGTTTTTCATCCACCAAGAAAGATTAGATATCTAGATATCTAGAAAGACTAGCTAGAATGGAGAAACAGCAGGACGGTGTGCTGGATGAACTGTCTCTGCTGGGCAAAGAAGAGGGCAATGGAGATGATCAGAGGGCTGGAGCACCTCTCCTATGAGGAAAAGTAGTAGGAACTGGGCTTCTTTAGCTGGGAGAAGAGGAGGCTGCAGGGAGACCTCATTGTGACCATCCAGTAGTTGAAGGGAGTGTATAAACAGGAGGGGGAATGGCTGTGTATGTGGGTGGATAAGTGATAGGACCAGGGGGAATGGTTTTAAACTGAGACGGGGGAGAATTACGTTGGATATTAAAAGGAAGTATTTCACCCAGAGGGTGGTGACACACTGAACAGGTTGCCCAAGGAGGCTGTGGATGCCCCATCCATGGAGGCATTCAGACCAGGCTGGATGTGGCTCTGGGCAGACTGGTCTGGTGGTTGGTTACCCTGCACATAGCAGGGGGTTGGAACTCAGCGATCACTGTGGCCCTTTTCAATCCAGGCCATTCTATGATTCCGTGATACTGATTAACTGGGATGAACCCGTCGTGCTTTCAGCAACCTCTGATGAAGATGAGGATGATCAGAAGAGTCTACTGAAGGAGCTGATCAAGCTGATCCAAGGTGATGAACCCTGCTCCTCACCTGGACCATCAAAACTCTCAGCTATTCAAAGCAAACGTCTGCCTGCCCAAGCAAAGGACGGTAGGAAATCCATGAAGAAGTGGCAGAAAAAACCCAATCCTGGATTAGGATCGACCACCAAAAGCGGTGCTACAGAAACGCTGCACAGACAGCAGCACCGCACCAGCAGGGATTCCTCGCTCCCATTCATCAGTTGATCCGTCAGCAGAGAGAGTCACGGAGAGATCAGCAAAACTCACTCACCTTTAAGAAGCCCACCCACCCTCCAAGAATACAATATTTACCCTCTGCATGTGCAGTAAGCAGAGGAAAATGCCAACTCAGTGTGGTTGATTCTATGGAGAGTTTATCATCCGGACGCATTGCTTCTTGCCATTTTGTACGGGGAGAGAATCACACAGGTGAGAGGAGAACAGGTCAGAGGGGCACCTGTTTAAGGCTGCTCTGACTCAGTCTCTGGGGCAGCCACCCAAGGGTGACTCAGAAGGGATCCACTGTTGATTCTGTGGTATTCACAGCACGGACTGAGCTGATACTTCACTGAAGGAAACGTCAACGGACCGTCCTTTTGCTGGGCACACACTCTGAGCGATCTCAGGACAGCACGAAGAAGCCTCCAAGGACTTGCAGATCATCAGGAATTGATGGCAGAATGGATCACATGGTGGTAATCCTTAATGTTGTCTGAGATCCCTCATTAAGTCTGTAGGACAGACTCCACTTTGTTGTTGCTGTTGTTGTTTTAAGAAAGCAGTGTGTGTGCAAGCAAAAAGAGGCGCTGGAGCGTTCCCTCTCTACGTACATGCAGGACACATCCATGGCAGAGCACAGTGCCAGAAGTATTCATCTCCCACAAGCTCCTTGTGGCCGATCCACCACCTGTGGGTTCTGCAACACAGCTGTACTTATTCTTGTACTATCAATGGGAATATGGCACAGAGGCATGGAAAGGACAGTTGTGATTATAGGGATGGACTGCAAGCTGGGACTTCACCTGGCAGTTACAGTTGGGATGAGTGGAGAGTAACTGAAATTAAATGTGGAGGGGCTTTACCAAGGAAATCATCAGCCTGCTGTTAGACAGAGGTGGGCTAGGAGATGTCAGCCCAGAGTTACAGTTGCATCTTGCTCCGGCTGCCAAAGACAGGAGCAGTTAGGGCAGTTGGGGATGGGTGCAAAGATGCCCCAGGTTGCCACTGGCGACACCGTTATGAAGTCACTCCAGGGTTCCGGCCGTGGCAACGAGCCCACCAAGAGCAACAAACGCCTCTGCGCAGTGCTCCTGCTCTTGCCAGGCTCTGCAAGGGGACACAGCTGACCAACAGACCGCTTTGCTGCTGCTGAGAGTGGCAGACAGCCTGCAGGGCACAAGAAGAAGAGGCATCTGGGAACTGAGGCTTTTGGGAAAGCCGTCCGTTGGGCGATGTTTTCCTGGAGGGCAGAAGACTTCTCAGCCCAGCCAAGGGCACAGAGAGCCATCCCCCAGCCTGTGCCAGCCTTCCCTCTGCAAGAGACGGCTAACAGCACTGATGGCACCGCTCCGACCTCCGGCACGGCACAGGATGATTTAAGTGAGCTGTGCAGACGCTTCATGCAGCTGAGCATTGCAGCCACAACCACTGGCAGTGCCAGCCATAGCCTGCACAAAGCGAAGCCATCAGATCCGGTGAGCCAAACCGTGACCTCTGTTGGCCCCATATGTCACCCAATCCAGCATGGGAGCTCTCAGCTGCATGCGAATCAGAGCCAGCTCAGCCAGGTGCAGTGGGCGATGCAGAGCGCTGTGATGTCCATCATGGAGCCACCAACAGCTCCCAGCAATGCAGCAGCAGATGGGACAGCAGACCCTGTCAGTCCACATCCATGCCCAGCTCTGCGCATGAAGCGCAAGCACTGTACTGGGAGAGAGCAACGCCATGGCAGCCGGGATGAGGACTCTGCCGACCAATTCCAGGTGGAGTTTACACACAAGGCCAAGAAGACCTGCAAAGCCTTGCCCATCTTCCCCGTGTCTCTGCCCCGGGGAGGCCTTCCATCCAGCAGTGCAAATGGCAGCAAGCAGGCTCAGCCCAGCTGCGCTCCTGCCCCGGGTTTGGCTGCCAAACTGCAGAAGACTGCAGGAAGCTGCAAGACTGACGGGCCAAGCACAGGCAAAGAGGGGATCTTCCAACCTGCCTCTCTTCTGCAGAAAAGTGCTGAGTGTGAGAAACCATCAGGGAAGCGACAGAAGAAAACCAAACATCTGGAAGTGCCGCAAAGCAGAAAGAGGTCGTTCCTCAGAATGGACGACCCCTTTGACACTGCAAGTATATGCGATGTGGTCACCGTACCCATGAAGGTTGTGAAGTTCTCATAGTCCACCATGCACTGCAGCTCCTCGCCGGCCACACGAGGAGCTTCCCTTCAACACCCACCCGTGCCCCAACACCTCCTTCGTTCTCTTCATTGTTAAAGTTTTCATGTTATTGCTTCATAGTGTTGTTTGTTCAAGATATAGTTACTTCTTTAGGTATAGCAATTCAAATTACATTGTTTCAGTATAGAAAAGTCACTGTTATATATTAAATTAACTTTCCGTTATATAAGAAATCAGAACTACACGTGGTTTCTTTGGGAGATGGGACTGAAGGAGGCACCTGGTTATGTTGTTGTTGGTGTTGTCAATGAAATGAATTGAAAATGAGAAGGTTGGGTCGGATGATCTCTGTGGTCTTTTCCCACCTCTATAAGTAAGTCTCATCCCCATGGTCTGGGTATTCAAATAGATATCCATGATATGTATCCATGAAAGATACATGGATGAGTGCATCCCAACACTGAACACATCCTGAAAGTAAGCAAAAGAAGTGCTGGGAGAAAGGATTTCTCAGCAGTCCAGCAGGCTGGAGGGAGGGGAGCTGCAGAGGGGGGTCTGCAGTGCTCCTGTCCCAACCAGAGAAACAGCCAGGGCTGTGCAAAGAGGCAGAAGAGCTGCCCCAATTGCACAGGGAAGGAGCATCCCTGGGTGTACGTTTTCCTGGGAAGGGCACCAGGCGCAGGCAGCGGGGAGCATTCAGCAGGGGATGGCCACACAGCACAGGGTCACATCTCCTGAGTTCTTCACCCTCTGCTCTCGTCTTTCTCCCCTCCTTCTCCCTGTGCTCTGCAACTTCCTGGCCATCCTCCCCCACCATTTCCCATTACTTCCTCTCCCTCCCCTTCCTGCCCCTTCCCAGCCCTCCACAACCTCCTGTTTCAGGTATGTTCAGCGTTCTGCCAAGCAGGTTGTGCCTGTGGCCTCACAAGTGCCTGCAGGAGGTGCATCTCTGCCTGCTAACCTGGAACACGTGCTTGCTCCACTGCCCAGCTGCGAGCCAGGGCCGAGCCATAGGTTTGCTTTCATCCTCCCAGCTGTGCAGGAAGTACTCGTATAAGCACAAACACCTGGAATGGCCTGCATTGAAAGGCACCTCAAGGATCATCAAGCTCAAACCACCCTGCTGGATGCAGTGTCACCAACCTCCATCTCTAAGACTAGACCAGGCTGCCCGGGGCCCCATCCAACCTGGCCTTGATCACCTCCACTCCAGGTATGGACGGGGCATCCACAGCCTCTCTGGGCAGCTGTTCCAGCACCTCACCAGTATCTCAATAAAGAACTTCCCCAGTATCCAACTTAAATCTTTCCTCCATCAACTTCAAACACTTTCCACTTGTCCTGCCACCATCATCCCTTGTAAAAAGTTGACTCCCCTCCTGTTTGTAGTCTCCTTTTAGCTAATGGAAGGCTGCACTGAGGTCACTGTGCAGCTTTCTCTTCTCCACGGTGGACAAGCCCACCTCCCTCAGCCTGTCCTCATAGGGGAGGTGCTCATTTCCTCTGATCATCTTTGTGGCCCTCCTCTGGACCCTCTCCAACAGCTCCCTGTCTTTCATGTATTGGGGTCCCAGACCTGGACACAGTACTGCAGATGGGGCTCCACGAGGGCAGAGTAGAGAGGCACAATCAACACCCTGTGCCTGCTGCCACCCCTCTTCTGACGGAGCACAGGATATCCTTTGCTTTCTGAGCTGCAAGGGCATACTGCTGGCACATGCTCACTTCTTCATCCACCAAGAAAGGCTTTGGGCAAAAATGTATCTGTGAGCTTAGATCATAGAGCTTAAAAAACTCCTTGATAGACCCCATCACTGTGAAGCCTTGGGAGTCTGGAGTGTAAGACAAAGGACAGACGGCGTCAAAAGATAAACAGGGGGTTCCTTTGTATGGGTTCCATATGTCATCAATGTGGTCTTCCCCCATTTGGCAATCTGCCTTCTGCTCCTTTGTCACACCTGGACCCCTGGTTCCCCGTCAGCCTCCTCAGGTTCGGTGGGGCTTTCCAATGGCCTTCATAGCATCTGCTCACAGCCATCCAGGGGTACAGGCTGGACGTCTCGGGATTATGTCCAGAGGGTCTGTCTGGCACAGACTGTTACAATCTGCCTGTCCACATCTTTCCTTCTCTCTCCATGTCTGCTGGACTTGTTTACACCTCCCAAGGTCTTTGGCTAAGCAGAGCAAGATTGTCTTTATGTTCTCCCAGCGATACACAGAATGGTGGAAGCCAAGTAAGGGACGTGGATACATTAATGGAGAGGACCTGGAGAGTATATAGAAACAGGGATGGTAAGGATAGGAAGAAAGTGCGGAGAACAACAGCAGCTGCACAAGAGCAGGACCTGGAAGGGTCCGGGGAGAGTTCTACCCCCAGTGGTTTAATTCCTCTACACAGTCTTCCAGCCATTCTGCCCCAAACCCAGCATTGCCTGGGGTTATTGTGGTCAAAGTGCAGGACCCGGCATTTGGTCTTGTTGAACCTCATCCCATTGGCTTCAGCCCAGCTATATACCGCCTGTCCACATCCCTCTGTAGGGCCTCACTACCCTCAGGCTGATGGACACCTCCAGCCAGCTTGGTGTCATCTGCAAACTCACTGAGGGTGCACTCAATACCCTCATCCAGGTCATCAATAAAGATACTGAAGAAGAGAGGCCAAAGCACCAAACCCTGAGGAACACCACTCGTGAACGCTCGCCAGCTCGATTTAATTCCATTCACCACCACTCTCTGGGTGGTGAATCAAACAGGAGAGAGGAGAACAGGTCAGAGGGGCACCTGTTTAAGGCTGCTCTGACTCAGTCTCGGGGGCAGCCACCCAAGGGTGACTCAGAAGGGATCCACTGTTGACTACGTGGTATTCACAGCACGGACTGACCTGATATGAAATCAGACCAGGCTGCCCAGGGCCCCATCCAGCCTGGCCCTGAACACCTCCAGGTATGGACGGGGCATCCACAGCCTCTCTGGGCAGCTGTTCCAGCACCGCATCACTCCCTCTGTAAAGAATTTCCCCCGTATCCAACTTTAATCTTCCCTCCCTCACAACTTAAAACAGTTTCCCCTAGTCCTGTCATCATCTACCCTTGAAAAGAGTTGACTTCCCCCCTGTTTGTAGTCTCCCTTTAGGTATGGGAAGGCTGCAATGAGGTTACCCCGCAGCCTTCCCTTCTCCAGGCTGGACAAGCCCAGCTCCCTCAGCCTGTCCTCATACGGGAGGTGCTGCGGCCCTCCAATCATCTTTATGGCCATGCTCTGGACCCTCTCCAACAGCTCCCTGTCTTTCATGTAGTGGGGTCCCAGACCTGGACGCAGTAATGCAGATGGGGCACCATGAGGGCAGAGTAGAGAGGCACAATCAACACCCTGTGCCTGCTGCCACCCCTCTTCTGATGGAGCCCAGGATATCCTTTGCTTTCTGAGCTGCAAGGGCACACTGTGGGCTCCTGTTCAGTTTTTCATCCACCAAGAAAGATTAGATATCTAGATACCTAGAAAGACTGGCTAAAATGGAGAAGCAGCAGGACGGTGTGCTGGAGGAACTGTCTCTACTGATTAACTGGGATGCACCCGTGGTGCTATCAACAACCCCTGATGGAGATCAGGGTGATCAGAAGAGTCTACTGCAGGAGCTGATTCAGCTGATCCAAGGTGATGAACCCTGCTCCTCACCTGGACCATCAAAACACTCAGCAACTCAAGGCAAACACTGTTTATTCCGTGGTATTCACAGCACGGACTGAGCTGATATTTCACTGAAGGAAATGTCAACGGACCGTCCTTTTGCTGGGCACACACTCTGAGCGATCTCAGGACAGCACGAAGAAGCCTCCAAGGACTTGCAGATAATCAGGAATTGATGGCAGAATGGATCACATGGTGGTAATCCTTAATGTTGTCTGAGATCCCTGATTAAGTCTGTAGGACGGACTCTACTTTGTTGCTGCTGTTGTTGTTTTAAGAAAGCAGTGTGTGCGCAAGCAAAAAGAGGCGTTGGAGCGTTCCCTCTCTACGTACATGCAGGACACATCCATGGCAGAGCACAGTGCCAGAAGTATTCATCTCCCACAAGCTCCTTGTGGCCGATCCACCACCTGTGGGTTCTGCAACACAGCTGTACTTATTCTTGTACTATCAATGGGAATATGGCACAGAGGCATGGAAAGGCAGTTGTGATTATAGGGATGGACTGGAAGCTGGGACTTCACATGGCAGTTACAGTTGGGATGAGTGGAGAGTAACTGAAATTAAACGTGGAGGGGCTTTACCAAGGAAATCATCAGCCTGCTGTTAGACAGAGGTGGGCTAGGAGATGTCAGCCCAGAGTTACAGTTGCATCTTGCTCCGGCTGCCAAAGACAGGAGCAGTTAGGGCAGTTGGGGATGGGTGCAAAGATGCCCCAGGTTGCCACTGGCGACACCGTTATGAAGTCACTCCAGGGTTCCGGCCGTGGCAACGAGCCCACCAAGAGCAACAAACGCCTCTGCGCAGTGCTCCTGGTCGTGCCAGGCTCTGCAAGGGGACACAGCTGACCAACAGACCGCTTTGCTGCTGCTGAGAGTGGCAGACAGCCTGCAGAGCACAAGGAACAAGAGGCATCTGGGAACTGAGGCTTTGTGAAATCCGTCCATTGGGTGATGTTTGCCTGGAGGGCGGAAGACTTCTCAGCCCAGCCAAGGGCACAGAGAGCCATCCCCCAGCCTGTGCCAGCCTTCCAGCTGCAAGAGTCTGCTCATGGCACTGATGGCACAGCTCCAACCTTGGGCACAGCGCAGGACGACATCACTGAGCTGTGCAGATGCTTCATGCGGCTGAGCATTGGAGCCAAGCAGATGCACATCAATGATGGCCACAAAACCACTGCTTGTACCAGCCATAACCTGCAAAAACCAAAGGCATCAGAACTGGTGAGCCAAGCCTTGAGGTCTGTTGGTCCCGTGCGTGTCCCATTCCAACATGGGAGTCCTGTGCTGCGCGCCGATCAGTGCCAGCTCAGCCAGGAGCTGTGCGCGATGCAGAGCGCACTGATGGCCATCATGGAGCCACCAACTGCTACCAAGAAAGCAGCAGCAGATGGGCCAGCAGAACGCATCTGCCCACATCCATGTCCGGCTCAGCCCAGGAAGCGCAAGCACTGTGCTGGGAGAGAGCACCGCCATGGCAGCCAGGATGAGGAATCTGCAGACGAACTGCAGCAGGCGTTTAGACACAAGGCGAAGAAGAGCTGCAAAGCCTTGCCCATCTTCCCCGTGTCTTTGCCCCCGGAAGGCCTTCCATCCTCCAGTGCACACAGCAACAAGCAGGCTCAGCCCAGCTGCGCTCCTGCCCCGGGTTTGGCTGCCAAACTGCAGAAGACTGCTGGAAGCTGCAAGACTGACGGGCCAAGCACAGACAAAGAGGGGATCTTCCAACCTGCCTCTCTTCTGCAGAAATGTGCTGAGAGTGAGAGACCATCAGGGAAGCGACAGAAGAAAACCAAACACCTGGAAGTGCAGCAGAGCAGAAAGAGGTCGTTCCTGAGAATGGACGACCCCTTTGATGCTGCAGGTACCTGTGATGTGGTCACCGTACCCATGAAGGTCGTGAAGCTCTCAGAGCCCACCTTGCACTGCAGCTCCTCGCCGGCCAAACCCTACTTGCAGAAGCTGCCCAAGCAGCAGCACCCCCCCAGGCTGCTTGAGTGATGCCACTGAATCTGAGCTTTGAGATGGGCCTCTGCTGCCACGATGCACCATCCAATTGTGTCTCTCTCAGCAGACACAATGCTGGCTCTCACTCTCAGATGTGCTGAAGAGACTGAAAACATCACACGTCTCTCCCAACAACTTCCCCTATGTGGAAGCACTACCATCACGGAGGCAGACATTTACAACCTTCTCTCTGCCAACTGCTCTCTTGTCCTACGGACCTCAGGTGTTTAACACAGAAAGCACAGAGCTCCTGGACTAGACAGAGCTCACAGGTGAGCCCCAGGCTTTGCTGGGCTCCTCTCTTCGCTGCTGGCATCCACACTAGGAGCTTCCCTTTATCACCCACCCGTGACTCTTCAATGCTTTTCATTATTGTTTTCATGTCATTTCTTTATAGTGTTGTTTGTACTAGTCAGAGTTACTTCCTTAGGCATACGTGTTCAAATTACATTGTTACTGAATAGAAAAGGCACTGTTTGATATTAAAATAGCTTTCCTTTTGAAAAGAAATCAGAATTGCACGTGGTTTGTTTAGGAGATAGGATTGAAGGAGGCACATGGTTATGTTGTTGTTGTTCTCAATAAAATTAATTGAAAATGAGATGGATGGATCGGATGATCTCAGTGGTCTTTTCCTACCTCTCTAAGCAAGTCTCATCCCCATGGTCTGGGTAACCAAATAGATACAAACTGAAAGATACATGGCTGAGTGCATCCCAAGACTGAACACATCCTGAAAGTAAGCAAAAGAAGTGCTGGGAGAAAGGATTTCACAGCAGTCCAGCAGGCTGGAGGGAGGGGAGCTGCAGAGGGAGGTCTGAAGTGCTCCTGTCCCAACCAGAGAAACAGCCAGGGCCGTGCAAAGAGGCAGAAGAGCACTGTGGTGCCCAGCCCAGCACAGAAGGGGGCCGAGGAAAGAGCCAGCATCACCCCGCACTGCACTGCACACCCATACACGTTCATGCTCCGAATTCTATCCATTTCCAGGTTAGTAATGAGCAGAGTTCCCTGAGCATTGCAGGGGCATTGTGGGAGCTCTGAAACAAGTACAGGATCAGCAAGGAAAATATCTGCTGGCAATCTCAGGGGATGGCCACACAGCACAGGGTCACATCTCCTGAGTTCTTCAACCTCTGCTCTCGTCTTTCTCCCTTCCATCTCCCTGTGCTCTGCAACTTCCTGGCCATCCTCCCCCACCATTTCCCATTACTTCCTCTCCCTCCCCTTCCTGCCCCTTCCCAGCCCTCCACAACCTCCTGTTTCAGGTATGTTCAGCGTTCTGCCAAGCAGGTTGTGCCTGTGGCCTCGCAAGTCCCTGCAGGAGCTGCATCTCTGCCTGCTAACCTGGAACACGTGCTTGCTCCACTGCCCAGCTGCGAGCCAGGGCCGAGCTACAGGGTTGCTTTCATCCTCCCAGCTGTGCAGAAAGAACTCAAAGACTCATGGAGTCCTACAATGGCCTGCGTTGGAAGGGACCTCAAGGATCATCAAGCTACAAAAACCTGCTTCATGCAGGGCTTCCAAGCTCCATCTCTAAGACTAGACCAGGCTGCCCGGGGCCCCATCCAACCTGGCCTTGAACACCTCCAGGGATGGACGGGGCATCCACAGCCTCTCTGGGCTGCTGTTCCAGCACCTCACCACTCTCTTTGTAAAGCACTTCCCTCTGATAAGCTTCCTAAAGCTACCATCGTTCGACTTCAAACCATTTCCCCTTGTCCAGCCACCATCTATCCCTGTAAAGAGTTGCCTCCTGACACAGTACTGCAGATGGGGCTCCACGAGGGCAGAGTAGAGAGGGACAATCAACACCCTGTGCCTGCTGCCACCCCTCTTCTGACGGAGCCCAGGATATCCTTTGCTTTCTGAGCTGCAAGGGCACACTGCTGGCTCATGTTCAGTTTTTCATCCACCAAGAAAGGCTTTGGACAAAAATGTATCTGTGAGCTTAGATCACAGACCTTACAAAACTCCTTTATAGACCTCATCTCTGTGAAGCCTTGGGAGTCTGGAGTGTAAGACAAAGGACAGACAGCATCAAAGGTTAAACAGGAGGTGCTTTTTTATGGGTTCCATATGTCATCAATGTGGTCTTCCCCCATTTGGCAATCTGCCTTCTGCTCCTTTGTCACACCTGGACCCCTGGTTCCCCGTCAGCCACCTCAGGTTCGGTGGGGCTTTCCAATGGCCTTCATAGCATCTGCTCACAGCCATCCAGGGGTACAGGCTGGACGTCTCGGGATTATGTCCAGAGGGTCTGTCTGGCACAAATAGTTACAATCTGCCTGTCCACATCTTTCCTTCTCTCTCCATGTCTGCAGGTCTTGTTTACACCTCCCAAGGTCTTTGGCTAAGCAGAGCAAGATTGTCTTTATGTTCTCCCAGCGATACACAGAATGGTGGAAGCCAAGTAAGGGACGTGGAAACATTAATGGAGAGGGCTTGGAGAGTATATAGAAACAGGGATGGTAAGGATAGGGAGAAAGTGCGGAGAACAGCAGCAGCTGCACAAGAGCAGGACCTGGAAGGGCCCGGGGACAGTTTTGTCCCCAGTGGACCGAATGCAGTGCGCACACAGCAGGGAAATGGGGCAGTGGTGGAGGTGTGCCAAAGTGAGGGGGAAGGGAACCATCTCTGATGGCCAAAGCTGAATGACAGAACATGGGAAGTTTGACCACAGCAGCCCCACGGATAGGATTGAATTGGTTACGTTGCAGCTGGGGGTGCAGGGTACAGAGGGTTGCATTCTGGTGGATACGTGTGCCTCTCCCTGTGTGCTGCATCAAGAATTACCACCTGTAGGTGATTTCTGGAGCAATACAAGGAGGAGCTGCTGGCCAGCAAGAGAAAGCTTAGCAACTAAACACAAGAAATGGAGCTAGGGGTCAAGCAAGAAACCACGGGAGTCAGTGACTGGGGCTGAACATACTGTCTGTGAGAGTTTTGCTTTGTAGAGGGGTCCAATCTCGGTGGTGTGTTCTGTTTTGCAAGCAGACCCTTCTCAGGGTCTGCGGGGTGTTTTCCACTGGTGCTCCACATCCGCATGGCCATTGGGTGGTGCAGAGCCCAGGTGGAGCACCAGTGGAAAACACCCCGCAGACCCTGAGAAGAACCAAAGCAGGAGAGGGGCTGCGGTGGGTGAGAGAGGCAAAGTGCCCTTTGAAGCAGGGGACGCCCTGCTGGCACTGCCTGTCGCATCCACCGCCGGCGAGTTCCTCCTCTCTGCTCTCCTTTGGGCGGATGGCCGTCTCGCAGGGGGCAATCAGTCATAACCCATCAGCTTAGGAAGGTTCCTTTCCCACTCGTGGCACTGTCTGAAAGAGATGCGGTGTGAGTGTGTATACATCGACTGAAAGCATCGTGACCTTCTCTGTAACTCTTTTCTTGTGTTTTCTTTGTGTTACCAATCGAGGCCTTGACTGAGTGATATTGTTATTAATATAATTGCTGCTGTAAGTTTATTCTGTGGTAATAGGGGAAAGATCTAAGGGAGGATGGAAAGCTAAAAAAAGAAACCTGTGAATGTATTTGGGGATCTCTTTGGGGGTTTTGCTGAATGCATACAGAATTTGCATCTAATAGGGTCAGTTTCTCTCATTGCCTTTCTCTGTGCTTTAATTACTGTTCCATGCTTGTTGCAGTGTACACAAAAAAGGATACAGGATGCAACGAATCGTGGCTTTTTTATTAAGAAAGAAGGGGGAGATGGAAGATGTAACTGTGGAGGAGTCGCCAAAGAGCTTAACAGACTCCTTGATAGCCCTCATCACGGTGAAGCCGTGGGAGTCTGCAGTGTAAGACAAAGGACAGACGGCGCCAAAGGACAAACAGGAGGTGCTTTGGGGTGCACTGTCAGTCCTGTCACGACTGAGAAACCTTTCACCCTTTATCAGTGCAGGTGGGAGAAGGTAGGGCCAACCAACTGTTAGAGGAACTTTTGCTTGCTTTTGTTTGTAAGTCGAGGGTATGTAAGGTACATGTAGAACAGAATTAAGTTGTTCTGCTTTGATGGCACACAATCTGAGAGAGCTCTCTAACAGGGCAGAGCAACGACAATGGCCTGGATATAAAAATATCTAGAAAGACTGGCTAAAATGGAGAAGCAGTAGGGCAGTGTGCTGGAGGAACTGTCTCTACAGAGCCCAGAGGAGGGCCACTAATGATCACAGGGCTGGAGCACCTCTCCTATGAGGAAAAGTAGTAGGAACTGGGCTTGTTTAGTATGAGAAGGGAAGGCTCCGGAGAGAGTACATTGTGGCCTTTCAGTACTTGAAGGGGGCGTATAAACAGGAAAGGGAACAGGTGTTTATGATGGTGGACAGTGTTAGGTGAGGTTTCGATTGGATATTAGGAGCTTTTTCATCCAGAGGGTGGTGATGCACTGAACAGGTTGCCCAAGGAGGCTGTGGATGCCCCATCCCTGGAGGCATTCAAGGCCAGGCTGGATGTGGCGCTGGGCAGCCTGGTCTGCTGGTTGGCGACCCTGCACATAGCAGGGGGTTTGAACTGATGAGCACTGTGGTCCTTTTCAATCCGGGCCATTCTGTGATTCTGTGATACTGATTAACTGGGATGAACCCGTCGTGCTTTCAGCAACCCCTGATGAAGATGAGGATGATCAGAAGAGTCTACTGAAGGGTCTGATCAAGCTGACCCAAGGTGATGAACCCTGCTCCTCACCTGGACCATCAAAACTCTCAGCTATTCAAGGCAAACGTCTGCCTGCCCAAGCAAAGGACGGTAGGAAATCCATGAAGAAGTGGAAGAAAAAACCCAATCCTGGATTAGGATCGACCACCAAAAGCGGTGCTACAGAAACGCTGCACAGACAGCAGCACCGCACCAGCAGGGATTCCTCACCCCCATTCATCAGTTGATCCGTCAGCCAGAGAGTCAGGGAGTGCTCAGCAAAACTCACTCAACTTTAAGCAGCCCACCCAAAGAACCATAATATTTACTCTCTACATATGCTGTAAGCACAGGAAAACGCCAACTCAGTGTGGTGGATTCTATGGAGAGTTTATCATCCGGACGCATTGCTTCTTGCCATTTTGTACGGGGAGAGAATCAAAGAGGAGAGAGGAGAACAGGTCAGTGGGGCACCTGTTTAAGGCTGCTCTGACTCAGCCTCGGGGGCAGCCACCCAAGGGTGACTCAGAAGGGATCCACTGTTAACTCCGTGGTATTCACAGCACGGACTGAGCTGATATTTCACTGAAGGAAACATGAACGGACCGTCCTTTTGCTGGGCACACACTCTGAGCGATCTCAGGACAGCACGAAGAAGCCTCCAAGGACTTGCAGATCATCAGGAATTGAGAGCAGAATGGAGCACATGGAGGTAATTCTTAACGTTGTCTGAGTCCTCTGATTAAGTCTGTAGGCCAGACTCCACTTTGCTGTTGTTGTTGTTTTAAAAGAGCAGTGTGTGTGCAGGCAAAAAGAGGCGTTGGATGTTCCCTCTCTACGTACATGCAGGACACATCCATGGCAGAGCACAGTGCCAGAAGTATTCATCTCCCACAAGCTCCTTGTGGCCGATCCACCACCTGTGGGTTCTGCAACACAGCTGTACTTATTCTTGTACTATCAATGGGAATATGGTACCGAGACATGGAAAGGCAGTTGTGGTTAAGGGGATGGACTGGAAGCTGGGACTTCACATGGCAGTTACAGTTGGGATGAGGTGAGAGTAACTGAAATTAAACGTGGAGGGGCTTTACCAAGGAAATCATCAGCCTGCTGTTAGACAGAGGTGGGCTAGGAGATGTCAGCCCAGAGTTACAGTTGCATCTTGCTCCGGCTGCCAAAGACAGGAGCAGTTAGGGCAGTTGGGGGTGGGTGCAAAGATGCCCCAGGTTGCCACTGGCGACACCGTTATGAAGTCACTCCAGGGTTCCGGCCGTGGCAACGAGCCCACCAAGAGCAACAAACGCCTCTGCGCAGTGCTCCTGCTCTTGCCAGGCTCTGCAAGGGGGCACAGCTGACCAACACACCGCTTTGCTGCTGCCGAGAGTGGCAGACAGCCTGCAGGGCACAAGAAGAGGCATCTGGGAACTGAGGCTTTGTGAAATCCGTCCGTTGGGCGATGTTTGCCTGGAGGGCGGAAGACTTCTCAGCCCAGCCAAGGGCACAGAGAGCCATCCCCCAGCCTGTGCCAGCCTTCCAGCTGCAGGAGACTGCTCATGGCACTGATAGCACAGCTCTGACCTTGGGCACGGCGCAGGACAACATAAGTGACCTGTGCAGACGCTTCATGCAGCTGAGCATTGGAGCCAAGCCAATGCACATCATTGATGGCCCCAAAACCACTGCTTGTGCCAGCCATAACCTGCAAAAACCGAAGGCATCGGAACTGGTGAGTCAAAGCGTGACCTCCTTTGGTCCCATATGTGTCCCATTCCAACATGGGAGTCCTGTGCTGCGCGCCGATCAGAGCCAGCTCGGCCAGGAGCTGTGCGCAATGCAGAGTGCACTGATGCCCATTTTGGAGCCACCAACAGCGACCAAAAAAAGACCAGCAGATGGGCCAGCACAGCATATCTGCCCACTTCCATGCCCAGCTCTGCACAGGAAGCGCAAGCACTGTGCTGGGAGAGAGCACAACCATGGCAGCCAGGCTGAGGAATCTGCGGACCAAGTCCAGGAGGAGTTTACACACAAGGCCAAGAAGAGCTGCAAAGCCTTGCCCAACTTCCCCGTGTCTCTGTCCCGGGAAGGCCTTCCATCCACCGCAGCAAATGGCAGCAAGCAGGCTCAGCCCAGCTGCGCTCCTGCCCCGGGTTTGGCTGCCAAACTGCAGAAGAGCACAGAGAGCTGCAAGACTGATGGGCTGAGCAATGGCAAAGAGGGGATGATCCAACCTGCCCCCCTTCTGCAGAAATGTGCTGAGAGAGAGAAACCATCTGGGAAACGACAAAGCAAAACCAAACACCTGGAAGTGCAGCGGAGCAGAAAGAGGTCCTTCCTCAGAATGGACGACCCCTTTGATGTCGCAAATATCTGTGATGTGGTCACCGTACCAACGAAGATCGTGAAGCTCTCGTAGTCCACCATGCAGAGCAGCTCCTCGCCGGCCACACGAGGAGCTTCCCTTCAACACCCACCTGTGCCCCAACAGCTCCTTCATGCTCTCCAATATTAATATTTTCATGTTATTTCTTTATTGTGTTAAGGTAGAATATATAGTTACTTCTTTAGGTATAGGTGTTCAAATGCAATTGTTTCTGTATAGAAAAGTCACTGTTACATATTAAAATAACTTTCCTTTAGAGAAGTAATCAGAATGGAACATGGTTTGTTTGGGAGATGGGGTTGAAGGAGGCACATGATTATGTTGTTGCTGTTGTTGTCAATAAATTTAAATGAAAATGAGATGGATGGATCAGATGATCTCAGTGGTCTTTGTCCACCTCTATAAATAAGTCTCATCCCCATGGTCTGGGCATCCAAATAGATATTCATGATATGTATCCATGAAAGATACATGGCTGAGTGCATCCCAAGACAGAACACATCCTGAAAGTAAGCAAAAGAAGAGCTGAGAGAAGGGATTTCACTGCAGTCCAGCAGGCTGGAGGGAGGGGAGCTGCAGAGGGGGGTCTGAAGTGCTCCTGTCCCAACCAGAGAAACAGCCAGGGCCGTGCAGAGAGGCAGAAGAGCTGCCCCATTTGCGCAGGGAAGGAGCATCCCTGGGTGTACGTTTTCCTTTGAAGGGCACCAGGCGCAGGCAGCGGGGAGCATTCAGCAGGGGATGGCCACACATCAGAGGCTCACATCTCCTGAGTTCTTCACCCTCTGCTCTCGTCTTTCTCCCCTCCATCTCCCTGTGCTCTGCAACTTCCTGGCCATCCTCTCCCTACATTTCCCATTACTTCCTCTCCCTCCCCTTCCTGCCCCTTCCCAGCCCTCCACAACCTCCTGTTTCAGGTATGTTCAGCGTTCTGCCAAGCAGGTTGTGCCTGTGGCCTCGCAAGTCCCTGCAGGAGCTGCATCTCTGCCTGCTAACCTGGAACACGTGCTTGCTCCACTGCCCAGCTGCAAGACAGAGCTGAGCCATAGGTTTGCTTTCATCCTCCCTCATATGCAGGAAGAATCCATAGACTCATAGACTCCTACAATGGCCTGCATTGGAAGGGACCTCAAGGATCATCAAGCTACAAAAACCTGCTTCATGCAGGGCTTCCAAGCTCCATATCTAAGACCAGACCAGGCTGCCCAGGGCCCCATCCAACCTGGCCCTGAACTCCTCCAGGGATGGACGGGGCATCCACAGCCTCTCTGGGCTGCTGTTCCAGCACCTCAACACTCTCTCTGTAAAGCACTTCCCTCTGATAACCTTCCTAAAGCTACCATCGTTCGACTTCAAACCATTTCCCCTTGTCCAGGCACCATCTACCCCTGTAAAGAGTTGACTCCTGACACAGTTCTGCAGGTGAGGTTCCATGAGGGCAGAGTAGAGAGAGACAATCAACACCCTGTGCCTGCTGCCACCCCTCTTCTGATGGAGCCCAGGATATCCTTTGCTTTCTGAGCTGCAAGGGCACACTGCTGGCTCATGTTCAGTTTTTCATCCACCAAGAAAGGCTGTGGGCAAAAATGTATCTCTGAGCTTAGATCATAGAGCTTAAAAAACTCCTTGATAGACCTCATCACTGTGAAGCCTTGGGAGTCTGGAGTGTAAGACAAAGGACAGATGGCGTCAAAAGATAAACAGGGGGTTCCTTTGTATGGGTTCCATATGTCATCAATGTGGTCTTCCCCCATTTGGCAATCTGCCTTCTGCTCCTTTGTCACACCTGGACCCCTGGTTCCCCGTCAGCCACCTCAGGTTCGGTGGGGCTTTCCAATGGCCTTCATAGCATCTGCTCACAGCCATCCAGGGGTACAGGCTGGACGTCTCGGGATTATGTCCAGAGGGTCTGTCTGGCACAGACTGTTACAATCTTATGGTCCGTATCTTTCCCTCTCACTCCATGTCTGCGGGACACAACCTGGGCTCTGCACCACCCAATGGCCATGCGGATGTGAAGCAGCAGTGGAAAACACCCCGCAGACCCTGAGAAGAACCAAAGCAGGAGAGGGGCTGTGGTGGGTGAGAGAGGCACAGTGCCCTTTGAAGCAGGGGACGCCCTGCTGGCACTGCCTGTCGCATCCACCGCCGGCGAGTTCCTCCTCTCTGCTCTCCTTTGGGCGGAGGGCCGTCTCGCAGGGGGCAATCAGTCATAACCCATCAGCTTAGGAAGGTTCCTTTCCCACTCGTGGCACTGTCTGAAAGAGATGCTGTGTGAGTGTGTATACATCGACTGAAAGCATCGTGACCTTCTCTGTAACTCTTTTCGTGTGTTTTCTTTGTCTTACCAATCGAGGCCTTGACTGAGTGATGGTGTTATTAATATAATTGCTGCTCTAAGTTTATACTGTGGTAATAGGGGAAAGTTCTAAGGGAGGTTGGAAAGCTAAAAAAAGAAACCTGTGAATGTATGTGGGGATCTCTTTGGGGGTTTTGCTGAATGCATTCAGAATTTGCATCTAATAGGGTCAGTTTGTCACATTGCCTTTCTCTGTGCTTTAATTACTGTTCCATGCTTGTTGCAGTGTACGCAAAAAAGGATACAGGATGCAATGAATCGTGCCTTTTTTATTAAGAAAGAAAGGGGAGATGGAAGATGAAACTGTGGAGGAGTCACCAAAGAGCTTAACAGAATCCTTTGTAGCCCTCATCACTGTGAAGCCTTGGGAGTCTGCAGTGTAAGACAAAGGACAGACGGGGCCTGTCAATCTAGATATCCTGGATATCTAGATATCTAGAAAGACTGGCTAAAATGGAGAAGCAGGAGGACAGTGTGGTGGAGGAACTGTCTCTACTGATTAACTGGGATGCACCCGTGGTGCTGTCAGCAACCCCTGATGGATATCAGGGTGATCAGAAGAGTCGACTGAAGGAGCTGATTCAGCTGACCCAAGGTGATGAACCCTGCTCCTCACCTGGACCATCGACACTCTCAGCAACTCAAGGCAAACACTGTTGATTCCGTGGTATTCACAGCACGGACTGAGCTGATATTTCACTGAAGGAAACGTCAACGGACCGTCCTTTTGCTGGGCACACACTCTGAGCGATCTCAGGACAGCACGAAGAAGCCTCCAAGGACTTGCAGATCATCAGGAATTGAGAGCAGAATGGATCACGTGGTGGTAATGCATAACGGTGGTAATTATGAGATCCCTGATTAAGTCTGTAGGCCAGACTCCACTTTGTTGCTGCTGTTGTTGTTTTAAGAAAGCAGTGTGTGTGCAAGCAAAAAGAGGCGTTGGAGCGTTCCCTCTCTACGTACATGCAGGACACATCCATGGCAGAGCACAGTGCCAGAAGTATTCATCTCCCACAAGCTCCTTGTGGCCGATCCACCACCTGTGGGTTCTGCAACACAGCTGTACTTATTCTTGTACAATCAATGGGAATATGGCAAAGAGGCATGGAAATACAGTTGTGATTATAGTGATGGACTGGAAGCTGGGACTTCACATGGCAGTTACAGTTGGGATGAGGTGAGAGTAACTGAAATTGAACGTGGAGGGGCTTTACCAAGGAAATCATCAGCCTGCTGTTAGACAGAGGTGGGCTAGGAGATGTCAGCCCAGAGTTACAGTTGCATCTTGCTCCAGCTGCCAAAGACAGGAGCAGTTAGGGCAGTTGGGGATGGGTGCAAAGATGCCCCAGGTTGCCACTGGCGACACCGTTATGAAGTCACTCCAGGGTTCCGGCCGTGGCAACGAGCCCACCAAGAGCAACAAACGCCTCTGCGCAGTGCTCCTGCTCTTGCCAGGCTCTGCAAGGGGACACAGCTGACCAACAGCCGGCTTTGCTGCTGCTGAGAGTGGCAGACAGCCTGCAGGGCACAAGGAAAGGGGGGCATCTCGAAACAGAGGCTTTGGGAAAGCCGTCGGTTGGGCGATGTTTGCCTGGAGGGCAGAAGATTTCTCAGCCCAGCCAAGGGCACAGAGAGCCATCCCCCAGCCTGTGCCAGCCTTCCAGCTGCAAGAGACTGCTCATGGCACTGATGGCACCGCTCCGACCTCGGGCACGCTGCAGGATGACATCCCTGAGCTGTGCAGACGCTTCATGCAGCTGAGCCTTGGAGCCACAACCACTGGCAGTGCCAGCCATAGCCTGCACAAAGCGAATCCATCTAAACCGGTGAGCCAAACCGTGATCTCTGTTGCTCCCGTATGTGTCCCATTCCAACATGGGAGCCCTGAGCTGCGTGCAGACCAGAGCCAGCTCAGCCAAAAGAAGAGGACAATGGAGAATGCTGTGATGCCCATCTTGGAGCCACCAGCAGCTACCAACAAAGCAGCAGCAGATGGGCCAGCAGAACACATCACTCCACATCCATGCTCAGGTCAGCCCAGGAAGCGCAAGCACTGTGCTGGGAGAGAGCACCGCCATGGCAGCCAGGCTGAGGAACCTGCCGACGAACTGCAGGTGGAATTTAGGCCCAAGGCCAAGAAAAGCTGCAAAGCCTTGCCCATCTTCCCCAAGTGTCTGTCCCTGGAAGGCCTTCCATCCGCCAGTGCAAATGGCAGCAATCAGGCTCAGCCCAGCTGCGCTCCTGCCCCAGGTTTGGCTGCCAAACTGCAGAAGACTGCAGGAAGCTGCAAGACAGATGGGCCAAGCACAGGCAAAGAGGGGATCTTCCAACCTGCCTCTCTTCTGCAAAACTGTGCTGTGAGCCAGAAACCATCAGGGAAACGAAAGAGCAAAACCAAACATCTGGAAGTGCAGCAAAGCAGAAAGAGGTCCTTCCTCAGAATGGACGACCCCTTTGACACAGCAAGTACCTGTGATGTGGTCACCATACCAACGAAGGTCGTGAAGCTCTCGGAGCCCACCATGCACTGCAGCTCCTCACCGGCCACACGATGAGCTTCCCTTCAACACCCACCCGTACCCCAACACCTCCTTCAGGCTGTTCATTATTAATGTTTTCATTTAATTTCTTTATAGTGTTGTTTGTACAAGGTATGGTTACTTTTTTAGGTATAGCAGTTCAAATGCAATTGTTTCTATATAGAAAAGTCACTGTTATATATTAAAATCTCTTTCCATTATATAAGTAATAAGAATTGCTGTACCCCAACAGCTCCTTCATGCTTTTCATTATTACTGTTTTCACATTATTACTTTATAGAATTTAAGGTAGAATATATAGTTACTTACTTAGGTATAGGAGTTCAAATTACATTGTTTCTGTGTAGAAAATACACTGTTGTATATTAAAATCCCTTTGCTTTAGATTAGAAATCAGATTTGCACGTTTTTTTTGGGGGGTGGGGTGGGGGGGAGATGGGATTGAAGGAGGCACCTGGTTATGTTGTTGTTGGGGTTGTCAATGAAATGAAATGGAAATGAGAAGGGTGGTTGGGATGATCTCCATGGTCTTTTCCCACCTCCATGAGCAGTGTTTGCTTTCCCAGCTCCTTCCCCGGCAGCCCACAGCAGACGTCTGGGGGGAGCAGCACTGCTTGCCTCTTGGAGGGCGACTTCATGGCCAGGCCGGGAATGTGCGCCGCGTCCCTCTGCCACGGGGCAGAGATGCTGCTGGAGGAGGTTCTGCTCATCTGCTGTGCTCCTGAGATGGGCACCCTCTGCTCCGCCAAGGGGCCTGCTGCTGGCTCTGAGCGCTGTGTGCTGCTGGACAGCCGGCTGTGCTCGTGCTGTAGGGGTGCCATGCGGTTTGGCAAGGGGCTGAACGGCCCCCAGCACCATCTGCAGCACAGAGCAGGCGTGAGAACCCCAGAGCCCCAGAGCTGGCCTTGGGCAAACACGGAAACCCAACCCACAGCGAGCCCTGCGCATGGACAGGGCTGTGCCTGGCCATGGCCACAAGCCCAGGTCTGCGGGAGTGGGGACCCAGGTGGAATGCTGTGCCATGTCTGCATCTGCAGCACCACAAACACAGCCCATACACACATCTGGGCTTTCCTTGGCACAACATGGATTTTGTGGGCTGTGTCAGCTTCTGAATGGAGGGATACAATCCTCGCTCAGGTCGGGAACCAGGCAGGAGGAATTGTTCAGCATGGTTTGGGGCCGACACTCAGCTGCATGCAGAACGTGATCCATCACAGCTCCTGCTGAATCGCCCCGGGGGGAAATGTGGAGCACTCTGTCCAAGCTGGTGGGGTTGTGATACAATGGGAAGGAGCAGACTCGTTTATTCCAGGAGCTGGAAGTCTTCCTCCAACACAGGCATCCCAGGATGAATGGGCGCTGGGAGGGGCGGCCTTTGGGCACAGGGGAGGTAGGGGCAGTGCCAAGGCAGTGTGAGCAGCCCCAATTGCACAGGGAAGGAGCATCCCTGGGTGTACGTTTTCCTGGGAAGGGCACCAGGCGCAGGCAGCGGGGAGCATTCAGCAGGGGATGGCCACACAGCATAGGGTCACATCTCCTGAGTTCTTCACCCTCTGCTCTCGTCTTTCCCCCCTCCATCTCCCTGTGCTCTGCAACTTCCTGGCCATCCTCCCCCACCATTTCCCATTACTTCCTCTCCCTCCCCTTCCTGCCCCTTCCCAGCCCTCCACAACCTCCTGTTTCAGGTATGTTCAGCGTTCTGCCAAGCAGGTTGTGCCTGTGGCCTCGCAAGTCCCTGCAGGAGGTGCATCTCTGCCTGCTAACCTGGAACACGTGCTTGCTCCTGCCCAGCTGCGAGCCAGGGCTGAGCCATAGGTTTGCTTTCATCCTCCCTGATGTGCAGGAAGAATCCATAGACTCATAGACTCCTACAATGGCCTGTGTTGGAAGGGACCTCAAGGATCATCAAGCTACAAAAACCTGCTTCATGCGGGGCTTCCAAGCTCCATATCTAAGACTAGACCAGGCTGCCCAGGGCCTCATCCAACCTGGCCCTGAACTCCTCCAGTGATGGACGGGGCATCCACAGCCTCTCTGGGCAGCAGTTCCAGCACCGCACCACTCTCTCTGTAAAGAATTTCCCCCGTATCCAACTTAAATCTTCCCTCTCTCACAACATAAAACCATTTCCCCTTGTCCTGCCATCATCTACCGTTGTAAAGAGTTGACAGCCCTCCTGCTTGTAGTCTCCCTTTACATATGGGAAGGCTGCAATGAGGTCACCTCGCAGCCTTCCCTTCTCCAGGCTGGACAAGAACAGCTCCCTCAGCCTGTCCTCATAGGGAAAGTGCTCCACCCCTCCGATCATCCTTGTGGTTTTCCTCTGGACCCTCTCCAACAGCTCCCTGTCTTTCATGTATTGGGGTCCCAGTCCTGGACGCAGCACTGCAGATGGGGCTTCAGGAGGGCAGAGTAGAGAGAGACAATCAACACCCTGTGCCTGCTGCCACCCCTCTTCTGATGGAGCCCAGGATACCATTTGCTTTCTGAGCTGCAAGGGCACACTGCTGGCTTATGTTCAGTTTTTCATCCACCAAGAAGGATTAGTTATATAGTTATCTAGAAAGACTAGCTAAAATGGAGAAGCAGCAGGATGGTATGCTAGAGGAACTGTCTCTGCTGGGCACAGAGGAGGGCCACTCAGATGACCAGAGGGCTGGAGCACCTCTCCTATGAGGAAAGGTTGAGAGAACTGCGCTTGTTTAGTTTGGAGAAGAGGACGATTTGGTCAGACCTACTTGTGGCCCTATAGTACTTCAACGGAGTGTATAAACAAGAGGGGGAACAATTTTTCTGAAGGTGAACAGTGATAAGACACGGGGGAATGTTTTTAAACTGAGAAGGGATGTGGAGGTTGGATATTAAGAGGAAGTTGTTGACACTCAGGGTGGTGACGCACTGAACAGGTTGCCCAAGGAGGCTGTGGATGCCCCATCCCTGCAGGCATTCAAGGCCAGGCTGCATGTGGCTCTGTGCAGCCTGGTCTGGTGGATGGCGATCCTGCACATAGCAGGGGGCTGGAATCAGATGATCATTGTGGTCCTTTTCAACCCAGGCCATTGTATGGTTCTGTGATACTGATTAACAGGGAAGAACCCGTGGTGCTGTCAGCAACCCCTGATGGAGATCAGGATGATCAGAAGAGTCTACTGCAGGAGCTGATCAAGCTGATCCAAGGTGATGAACCCTGCTCCTCACCTGGACCATCAAAACTCTCAGCTATTCAAGGCAAACGTCTGCCTGCCCAAGCAAAGGACGGTAGGAAATCCATGAAGAAGTGGCAGAAAAAACCCAATCCTGGATTAGGATCGACCACCAAAAGCGGTGCTACAGAAACGCTGCACAGACAGCAGCACCGCACCAGCAGGGATTCCTCGCTCCCATTCATCAGTTGATCCGTCAGCCAGAGAGTCAGGGAGAGATCAGCAAAACTCACTCACCTTTAAGCAGCCCACCCAAAGAACCACAATATTTACCCTCTGCATATGCAGTAAGCACAAGAAAATGCCAACTCAGTGTGGTGGAATCTATGGAGAGTTTATCATCCTGACGCATTGCTTCTTGCCATTTTGTACGGGGAGAGAATCACACAGGAGAGAGGAGAACAGGTCAGAGGGGCACCTGTTTAAGGCTGCACTGACTCAGTCTCTGGGGCAGCCACCCAAGGGTGACTCAGAAGGGATCCACTGTTGATTCCGTGGTATTCACAGCATGGACTGAGCTGATACTTCACTGAAGGAAACGTCAACGGACCGTCCTTTTGCTGGGCACACACTCTGAGCGATCTCAGGACAGCACGAAGAAGCCTCCAAGGACTTGCAGATCATCAGGAATTGAGAGCAGAATGGATCACATGGTGGTAATGCATAACGGTGGTAATTATGAGATCCCTGATTAAGTCTGTAGGACAGACTCCACTTTGTTGTTGTTGTTGTTTTAAAAAGGCAGTGTGTGTGCAAGCAAAAAGAGGCGTTGGAGCGTTCCCTCTCTACGTACATGCAGGACACATCCATGGCAGAGCACAGTGCCAGAAGTATTCATCTCCCACAAGCTCCTTGTGGCCGATCCACCACCTGTGGGTTCTGCAACACAGCTGTACTTATTCTCTTCCTACCAATGGGAATATGGCACAGAGGCATGGAAAGGCAGTTGTGATTATAGGGATGGACTGGAAGCTGGGACTTCACATGGCAGTTACAGTTGGGATGAGGTGAGAGTAACTGAAGTTAAACGTGGAGGGGCTTTACCAAGGAAATCATCAGCCTGCTGTTAGACAGAGGTGGGCTAGGAGATGTCAGCCCAGAGTTACAGTTGCATCTTGCTCCGGCTGCCAAAGACAGGAGCAGTTAGGGCAGTTGGGGATGGGTGCAAAGATGCCCCAGGTTGCCACTGGCGACACCGTTATGAAGTCACTCCAGGGTTCCGGCCGTGGCAACGAGCCCACCAAGAGCAACAAACGCCTCTGCGCAGTGCTCCTGCTCTTGCCAGGCTCTGCAAGGGGACACAGCTGACCAACAGACCGCTTTGCTGCTGCTGAGAGTGGCAGACAGCCTGCAGAGCACAAGGAAAGGGCGGCATCTGGGAACAGAGGCTTTGGGAAAGCCGTCCGTTGGGCGATGTTTGCCCGGAGGGGAGAAGACTTCTCAGCCCAGCCAAGGGCACAGAGAGCCATCCCCCAGCCTGTGCCAGCCTTCCAGCTGCAAGAGACTGCTCATGGCACTGATGGCACCGCTCCGACCTTGGGCACAGCACAGGACGACATCTGTGAGCTGTGCAGACGCTTCATGCAGCTGAGCATTGGAGCAACAACCACTGGATGTGCCAGCCATAACCTGAACAAACCAAAGCCATCTAATCCGGTGAGCCAAACCGTGACCTCCGTTGGTCCTGTGTGTGTCCCACACCAACGTGGGAGCCCTGAGCTGTATGCGGACAGGAGCCAGCTGAGCCAGGAGCAGTGGGCGATGCAAGACGCTGTGATGCCCATCTTGGAGCTACCAACAGCTTCCAAAGAAAGACCAGCAGATGGGCCAGCAGACCTTGTCAGTCCACATCCATGTCCAGCTCAGCCCAGGAAGCGCAAGCACTGTGCTGGGAGAGAGCACAGCCGTGGCAGCTGGGATGAGGCCTCTGCTGAAGAACTGCAGGAGGAATTTGGAGACAAGGCAAAGAAGAGCTGCAAAGCCTTTCCCGTCTTCCCCGTGTCTCTGCTCCCAGAAGGGCTTCCATCCGCCTGTGCACACGGCAACAAGCAGGCTCAGCCCAGCTGTGCTACTGCCCCGGGTTTGGCTGCTGAACAGCAGAAGACTGCAGGAATCTGCAAGACAGATGGGCCAAGCACAGGCAAAGAGGAGATCTTCCACCCTGACCCTCCTCTGCAGAAAAGTCCTGAGAGGGAAAAAACCATCAGGGAAACGAAAGAGCAAAACCAAACACCTGGAAGTGCAGCGGAGCAGAAAGAGGTCCTTCCTCAGAATGGACGACCCCTTTGACACAGCCAGTACCTGTGATGTGGTCACTGTGCCCAGGAAGGTCGTGAAGCTCTCATAGTCAACCATGCACTGCAGCTCCCTTCAACACCGACCCGTGCCCCAACAGCTCCTTCATGCTGTGCAGTATTAATGTTTTCACATTATTACTTTATAGTGTTTAAGGTAGAATATATAGTTACTTCTTTAGGTATAGGTGTTCAAATTACATTTTATCTGTGTTGAAAATACATTGTTATATATTAAAATCTCTTTCCTTTAGATAAGAAATCATATTTGCACGTGTTTTTGGGGGGGGGATGGGGTTAAAAAAGGCACTTTTTTATGTTGTGTTATGTTATGTATCTTATGATTATTTTGTCGTTGTTGTTGTCAATAAAATGAATTGAAGATGAGATGGATGGATCAGATGATCTCAGTGGTCTTTTCCCACCTCTATAAGTAAGACTTATCCCCATGGTCTGAGCATCCAAATAGATATCCATGAGATGTATCCATGAAAGATACATGGCTGAGTGCATCCCAAGACTGAACACATCCTGAAAGAAAGCAAAAGAAGAGCTGAGAGAAGGGATTTCACAGCAGTCCAGCAGGCTGGAGGGAGGGGAACTGCAGAGGGGGGTCTGAAGTGCTCCTGTCCCAACCAGAGAAACATCCAGGGCCGTTCAAAGAGGCAGAAGAGCCCCGTGGTGCCCAGCCCAGCCCAGAAGAGGGCCGAGGGAAGAGCCAGCATCACCCCGCACTGCACTGCATACCCATACACGTTCATGCTCCTAATCGTATCCAGTTCCAGGTTAGTAATGAGCAGAGTTGCCTGAGCATCGCAGGGGCATCGTGGGAGCTCTGAAACAAGTACAGGATCAGCAAGGACGACATCTGGTAGCCATCACAGGGATTTCTGACAGCTCTCAGGTTTGCAAACACAGCTGTGTTACTGCTCTGTGCCTTACGGGGAGTTCTGTTATTGGAAGAACTATGGGAATTGTGGCAAAATCCTCCAAGCTCACCTCCTGCTTCACAGGTGGGGCCCCCCAGCTACATTGGAGCATTCCTGGGTCCACTGCAGTGTGAGCGCACAAAGGTCACTTTCTCATCCATGACTCATTTTCTCCCTCTCTGAAGTGGCAGCAGTTTGCCAGTGCCTGAGAGGGATGGCGAATGCTCACATAGGGCTTTAGGGTTCCGTAAGGAAGGGATACAATCCTGGCTAAGATTGGGAACCAGGCAGGAGGAATTGTTCAGCATGGTTTGGGGCCGACACTCAGCCTGGGGAAGTGCTGCATGCAGAACGTGATCCATCACAGCTCCAGCTGAATCCCCCTTGGGGGGGAAATGTGGAGCACTCTGTCCAAGCTGGTGGGGTTGTGATACACTGGGAAGGAGCAGACTCGTTTATTCCAGGAGCTGGAAGTCTTCCTCCAACACAGGCATCCCAGGATGAATGGGCGCTGGGAGGGGCGGCCTTTGGGCACAGGGGAGGTAGGGGCAGTGCCAAGGCTGTGTGAGCAGCCCCAATTGCACAGGGAAGGAGCATCCCTGGGTGTACGTTTTCCTGGGAAGGGCACCAGGCGCAGGCAGCGGGGAGCATTCAGCAGGGGATGGCCACACAGCAGAGGCTCACATCTCCTGAGTTCTTCACCCTCTGCTCTCGTCTTTCCCCCCTCCATCTCCCTGTGCTCTGCAACTTCCTGGCCATCCTCCCCCACCGTTTCCCATTACTTCCTCTCCCTCCCCTTCCTGCCCCTTCCCAGCCCTCCACAACCTCCTGTTTCAGGTACGTTCACCATTCTGCCAAGCAGGTTGTGCCTGTGGCCTCGCAAGTCCCTGCAGGAGCTGCATCTCTGCCTGCTAACCTGGAACACGTGCTTGCTCCTGCCCAGCTTCGAGCCAGGGCCGAGCCATAGGTTTGCTTTCATCCTCCCAGCTGTGCAGAAAGAACTCATAGACTCATGGAGTCCTACAATGGCCTGCGTTGGAAGGGACCTCAAGGATCATCAACCTACAAAAACCTGCTTCATGCAGGGCTTCCAAGCTCCATATCTAAGACTAGACCAGGCTGACCAGGGTCTCATCCAACCTGGCCTTGAACACCTCCAGGGATGGATGGGGCATCCACAGCCTCTCTGGGCAGCTGTTCCAGCACCTCACTACTCTCTCTGTAAAGAATTTCCCCAGTATCCAACTTAAATCTTCCCTCTCTCACAACATAAATCCATTTCCCCTTGTCCTGCCATCATCTACCGTTGTAAAGAGTTGACAGCCCTCCTGCTTGTAGTCTCCCTTTACATATGGGAAGGCTGCAATGAGGTCACCTCGCAGCCTTCCCTTCTCCAGGCTGGACAAGAACAGCTCCCTCAGCCTGTCCTCATAGGGAAAGTGCTCCACCCCTCCGGTCATCCTTGTGGGTTTTCCTCTGGACCCTCTCCAACAGCTCCCTGTCTTTCATGTATTGGAGTCCCACACCTGGACACAGTACTGCAGATGGGGCTTCATGAGGGCAGAGTAGAGAGAGACAATCAACACCCTGTGCCTGCTGCCACCCCTCTTCTGACGGAGCCCAGGATATCCTTTGCTTTCTGAGCTGCAAGGGCACACTGCTGGCTCATGTTCAGTTTTTCATCCACCAAGAAGGATTAGTTATATAGATATATAGAAAGACTAGCTAAAATGGAGAAGCAGCAGGATGGTATGCTAGAGGAACTGTCTCTACTGGGCCCAGAGGAGGGCCACTCAGATGACCAGAGGGCTGGAGCACCTCTCCTATGAGGAAAGGTTGAGGGAACTGGGCTTTTTTAGCTTGGAGAAGAGGAGGCTGCAGGGAGACCACCTTGTGGCCCTATAATGCTACAACAGAGTGTATAAATTAGAGGGAGAACAATTTTTCTGAAGGTGAACAGAAATAAGACACGGGGGAATGTTTTTAAACTGAGAAGGGATGTTTAGGTTGGATATTAGGAGGAAGTTGGTGACACTCAGGGTGGTGACGCACTGAACAGGTTGCCCAAGGACGCTGTGGATGCCCCATCCCTGCAGGCATTCAAGGCCAGGCTGGATGTGGCTCTGGGCTGCCTGGTCTGGTGGTTGGCGGTCCTGCACATAGCAGGGGGTTGGAATCAGATGATCATTGTGGTCCTTTTCATCCCAGACCATTCTCTGGCTCTGTGATACTGATTAACTGGGAAGAACCCGTGGTGCTGTCAGCAACCCCTGATGGAGATCAGGGTGATCAGAAGAGTCTACTGAAGGGGCTGATTCAGCTGATCCAAGGTGATGAACCCTGCTCCTCACCTGGACCATCAAAACTCTCAGCTATTCAAGGCATACACTGTTGATTCCGTGGTATTCTCAGCACGGACTGAGCTGATATTTCACTGAAGGAAACGTCAACGGACCGTCCTTTTGCTGGGCACACACTCTGAGCGATCTCAGGACAGCACGAAGAAGCCTCCAAGGACTTGCAGATCATCAGGAACTGATGGCAGAATGGATCAGATGGTGGTCATTCTTAATGTTGTCTGAGATCCCTGATTAAGTCTGTAGGCCAGACTCCACTTTGTTTTTGTTGTTTTAAAAAGGCAGTGTGTGTGCAAGCAAAAAGAGGCGTTGGAGCGTTCCCTCTCTACGTACATGCAGGACACATCCATGGCAGAGCACAGTGCCAGAAGTATTCATCTCCCACAAGCTCCTTGTGGCCGATCCACCACCTGTGGGTTCTGCAACACAGCTGTACTTATTCTTGTACTCTCAATGGGAATATGGTACCGAGACATGGAAAGACAGTTGTGATTATAGGGATGGACTGGAAGCTGGGACTTCACATGCCAGTTACAGTTGGGATGAGTGGAGAGTAACTGAAATTAAACGTGGAGGGGCTTTACCAAGGAAATCATCAGCCTGCTGTTAGACAGAGGTGGGCTAGGAGATGTCAGCCCGGAGTTACAGTTGCATCTTGCTCCGGCTGCAAAAGACAGGAGCAGTTAGGGCAGTTGGGGATGGGTGCAAAGATGCCCCAGGTTGCCACTGGCGACACCGTTATGAAGTCACTCCAGGGTTCCGGCCGTGGCAACGAGCCCACCAAGAGCAACAAACGCCTCTGCGCAGTGCTCCTGCTCTTGCCAGGCTCTGCAAGTGGACACAGCTGACCAACAGCCAGCTTTGCTGCTGCCGAGAGTGGCAGACAGTCTGCAGGGCACAAGGAAAGGGCGGCATCTGGGAACAGAGGCTTTTGGGAAAGCCATTGATTTGGTGATGTTTGCCCGGAGGGGAGAAGACTTCTCAGCCCAGCCAAGGGCACAGAGAGCCATCCCCCAGCCTGTGCCAGCCTTCCAGCTGCAAGAGACTGCTCATGGCACTGATGGCACCGCTCCGACCTTGGGCACGCTGCAGGACGACATCCCTGAGCTGTGCAGACGCTTCATGCTGCTGAGCATTGGAGCCAAGCCGATGCACATCAATGATGGCCCCATAACCACCTCTTTTGCCAGCCATAAACTGCACAAAGCCAAACCATCGGAACGGGTGAGCCAAAGCGTGACCTCTGTTGCTCCCGTATGTGTCCCATTCCAGCATGGGAGCTCACAGCTGCATGCGAATCAGAGCCAGCTCAGCCAGGTGCAGTGGACAATGCAGAGTGCTGTGATGCCCTTCTTGGAGCCACCAACAGCTACCAACAAAGCAGCAGCAGATGGGCCAGCAGAACGCATCGGCCCACATCTATGCCCAGCTCAGCCCAGGAAGCGCAAGCACTGTGCTGGGAGAGAGCACCGCCATGGCAGCCGGGATGAGGACTCTGCCGACCAATTCCAGGAGGAGTTTACACACAAGGCCAAGAAGACCTGCAAAGCCTTGCCCATCCTCCCCGTGTCTCTGCCCCGGGGAGGCCTTCCATCCTCCAGTGCAAATGGCAGCAATCAGGCTCAGCCCAGCTGCGCTCCTGCCCCAGGTTTGGCTGCCAAACTGCAGAAGACTGCAGGAAGCTGCAAGACTAATGGGCCAAGCACAGGCAAAGAGGGGATCTTCCAACCTGCCTCTCTTCTGCAGAAAAGTGCTGAGCGCGAGAAACCATCAGGGAAATGTCTGAAGAAAACCAAACACCTGGAAGTGCCGCAAAGCAGAAAGAGGTCGTTCCTCAGAATGGACGACCCCTTTGACACTGCAAGTATATGTGATGTGGTCACCGTACCCACGAAGGTTGTGAAGTTCTCATAGTCCACCTTGCACTGCAGCTCCTCGCCGGCCACACGAGGAGCTTCCCTTCAACACCCACCCGTGCCCCAACACCTCCTTCGTTCTGTTCATTGTTAACGTTTTCATTTTATTGCTTCATAGTGTTATTTGTTCAAGATATAGTTACTTCTTTAGGTATAGCTATTCAAATTACATTGTTTCAGTATAGAAAAGTCACTGTTATATATTAAATAAACTTTCCGTTATATAAGAAATCAGAACTACACGTGGTTTGTTTGGGAGATGGGACTGAAGGAGGCACATGGTTATGTTGTTGCTGGTGTTGTCAATGAAATGAATTGAAAATAAGAAGATTGGGTCGGATGATCTCTGTGGTCTTTTCCCACCTCTATAAGTAAGTCTCATCCCCATGGTCTGGGTATCCAAATAGATATCCATGATATGTATCCATGAAAGATACATGGATGAGTGCATCCCAAGACTGAACACATCCTGAAAGTAAGCAAAAGAAGTGCTGGGAGAAAGGATTTCTCAGCAGTCCAGCAGGCTGGAGGGAGGGGAGCTGCAGAGGGGGGTCTGAAGTGCTCCTGTCCCAACCAGAGAAACAGCCAGGGCTGTGCAAAGAGGCAGAAGAGCTGCCCCATTTGCACAGGGAAGGAGCATCCCTGGGTGTACGTTTTCCTGGGAAGGGCACCAGGCGCAGGCAGCGGGGAGCATTCAGCAGGGGATGGCCACACAGCACAGGGTCACATCTCCTGAGTTCTTCACCCTCTGCTCTCGTCTTTCCCCCCTCCGTCTCCCTGTGCTCTGCAACTTCCTGGCCATCCTCCCCCACCGTTTCCCATTACTTCCTCTCCCTCCCCTTCCTGCCCCTTCCCAGCCCTCCACAACCTCCTGTTTCAGGTATGTTCAGCGTTCTGCCAAGCAGGTTGTGCCTGTGGCCTCGCAAGTCCCTGCAGCAGCTGCATCTCTGCCTGCTAACCTGGAACACGTGCTTGCTCCACTGCCCAGCTTCGAGCCAGGGCCGAGCCATAGGTTTGCTTTCATCCTCCCAGCTGTGCAGGAACAACTCATAGACTCCAACAATGGCCTGCGTTGGAAGGGACCTCAAGCTCCAACCACCCTGCTGGATGCAGGGCCACCAACCTCCATATCTAAGACTAGACCAGGCTGACCAAGGCCCCATCCAACCTGGCCCTGAACACCTCCAGGGATGGACGGGGCATCCACAGCCTCTCTGGGCAGCTGTTCCAGCACCGCATCGGTCTCTCTGTAAAGAATTTCCCCCGTATCCAACTTTAATCTTCCCTCCCTCACAACATAAAACCATTTCCCCTTGTCCTGCCATCATCTACCCTTGTAAAGAGTTGACTCCCCCCCTGTTTGTAGTCTCCCTTTAGGTATGGGAAGGATGCAATGAGGTCACCCCGCAGCCTTCCCTTCCCCATGCTGGACAAGCCCAGCTCCCTCAGCCTGTCCTCATAGGGGAGGTGCTGCAGCCTTCCGATCATCTTTGTGGCCCTCCTCTGGACACTTTTCAACAGCTCTTTCTTTATTGAGGGGTCCAGACCTGGACGCAGTACTGCAGATGGGGCTCCACGAGGGCAGAGTAGAGAGAGACAATCAACACCCTGTGCCTGCTGCCACCCCTCTTCTGAGGCAGCAGATCATACCATTTGCTTTCTGAGCTGCAAGGGCACACTGCTGGCTCATGATCAGTTTTTTATCCACCAAGAAAGATTAGATATCTAGATATCTAGAAAGACTAGCTGAAATGGAGAAGCAGCAGGATGGTGTGCTGGAGGAACTGTCTCTACTGATTAACTGGGATGCACCCGTGATGCTATCAGCAACCCCTGATGGAGATCAGAGGAGTCTACTGCAGGAGCTGATTCAGCTGGTCCAAGGTGATGAACCCTGCTCCTCACCCGGACCATCAAAACTCTCAGCTATTCAAGGCATACACTGTCTCTGCAGTGGTATTCACAGCACGGACTGAGCTGATATTTCACTGAAGGAAACGTCAACGGACCGTCCTTTTGCTGGGCACACACTCTGAGCGATCTCAGGACAGCACGAAGAAGCCTCCAAGGACTTGCAGATCATCAGGAATGGAGAGCAGAATGGATCAGATGGTGGGAATTCTTAACGTTGTCTGAGATCCCTGATTAAGTCTGTAGGACAGACTCCACTTTGTTGTTGTTGTTTTAAAAGAGCAGTGTGTGTGCAAGCAAAAAGAGGCGTTGGAGCGTTCCCTCTCTACGTACATGCAGGACACATCCATGGCAGAGCACAGTGCCAGAAGTATTCATCTCCCACAAGCTCCTTGTGGCCGATCCACCACCTGTGGGTTCTGCTACAGAGCTGTACTTATTCTCTTCCCATCAATGGGAATATGGCACAGAGGCATGGAAAGGCAGTTGTGGTTAAGGGGATGGACTGGAAGCTGGGACTTCACCTGGCAGTTACAGTTGGGATGAGGTGAGAGTAACTGAAATTAAACGTGGAGGAGCTTTACCAAGGAAATCATCAGCCTGCTGTTAGACAGAGGTGGGCTAGGAGATGTCAGCCCAGAGTTACAGTTGCATCTTGCTCCGGCTGCCAAAGACAGGAGCAGTTAGGGCAGTTGGGGATGGGTGCAAAGATGCCCCAGGTTGCCACTGGCGACACCGTTATGAAGTCACTCCAGGGTTCCGGCCGTGGCAACGAGCCCACCAAGAGCAACAAACGCCTCTGCGCAGTGCTCCTGCTCTTGCCAGGCTCTGCAAGTTGACAGAGCTGACCAACAGCCGGCTTTGCTGCTGCCGAGAGTGGCAGACAGCCTGCAGGGCACAAGGAACAAGAGGCATCTCGAAACAGAGGCTTTGGGAAAGCCGTCCGTTGGGCGATGTTTGCCTGGAGGGCAGAAGACTTCTCAGCCCAGCCAAGGGCACAGAGAGCCATCCCCCAGCCTGTGCCAGCCTTCCAGCTGCAAGAGACTGCTCACGGCACTGATGGCACCGCTCCGACCTTGGGCACAGCGCAGGACGACATCCCTGAGCTGTGCAGACGCTTCATGCAGCTGAGCATTGGAGCCACAACCACTGGATGTGCCAGTCATAGCCTGCACAAAGCGAAGGCATCTGATCCAGTGAGCCGAAGCGTGACCTCTGTTGCTCCTGTATGTGTCCCATTCCAGCATGGGAGCTCACAGCTGCATGCGAATCAGAGCCAGCTCGGCCAGGTGCAGTGGACAATGCAGTATGCTGTGATGCCCTTCTTGGAGCCACCAACAGCTACCAACAAAGCAGCAGCAGATGGGCCAGCAGACCCTGTCACTCCACATCCATGCCCAAGTCAGCCCAGGAAGCGCAAGCACTGTGCTGGGAGAGAGCACCGCCACGTCCGCCAGGATGAGAACCCTGCCGACGAACTGCAGGTGGAATTTAGGCCCAAGGCCAAGAAGAGCTGCAAAGCCTTGCCCATCTTCCCCAAGTGTCTGTCCCTGGAATGCCTTCCATCCAGCAGTGTAAATGGCCACAAGCAGGCTCAGCCCAGCTGCGCTCCTGCCCCAGGTTTGGCTGCTGAACAGCAGAAGACTGCAGGAAGCTGCAGGACAGACCAGCAGAGCACAGGCAAAGAGGGGATCTTCCACCCTGACCCTCCTCTGCAGAAAAGTCCTGAGAGCGAGAGACCATCTGGGAAACGGCAGAAGAAATCCAAACACCTTGAAGTGGAGCAGGGCAGGAAGAGGTCCTTCCTGAGAATGGATGACCCCTTTGATGCTGCAAGAACCTGTGATGGGGTCACCGTACCCAGGAAGGTCATGAAGCTCACGTAGTCCACTTTGCCCTGCAGCTCCTCACCGGCCACACGAGGAGCTTCCCTTCAACACCCACCCGTGCCCCAACATCTCCTTCATGCTGTTCATTATTAATGTTTTCATTTTTCACTTCATAGTGTAGATTGTTCAAGATATAGCTACTTCTTTAGGTATGGGTGTTCAAATTACATCGTTACTGTATAGAAAAGTCATTGTTATATATTAAAATATCCTTTCTTTGGATAAGAAGTCAGAATTGCACGTGGTTTCTTTGGGAGATGGGATTGAAGGTGGCACCTGGTTATGTTGTTGTTGTTGTTGTTGTTGCCAGTGAAATGAATTGAAAATGAGAAGGTTGGATCGGATGGGCAAACACGGAAACCCAACCCACAGCGAGCCCTGCGCATGGACAGGGCTGTGCCTGGCCATGGCCACAAGCCCAGGTCTGCGGGAGTGGGGACCCAGGTAGAATGCTGTGCCATCTGTATCTGCAGCACCACAGACACAGCCCATACACACATCTGGGCTTTACGTGGCCCCCCGTGGCTTTTGAGGGCTGTGTCAGCTCAGTGAGCAGCTCCTCCAGCTTCAGCCGTCCTCCTTGGGGATGCAGTCAGTGGCAGGGAGAACAAACAGACAGCACCGGGGAAGGTATGGTGTGTAAGGTAGAACCCAGGGTGGATTCAGGAACAGATACAGGCAGGGAATTCAAAGGCACACATGGAGGTGAGAGGGAGACATTAGGTTTGCCATCAAAGGCTCATCCCCATGGTCTGGGCATCCAAGACCATTTTTGCTTACTTTACGTACTGAAAGTGTGCAAAAGAAGTGCTGGGAGAGAGGATTTCTCAGCAGTCCAGCAGGCTGGAGGGAGGGGGGCTGCACAGGAGGAGGCTGAAGTGCTCCTGTCCCAACCAGGGAAACAGCCAGGGCCGTGCAAAGAGGCAGAAGAGCCCCGTGGTGCCCAGCCCAGCCCTGAAGAGGGCCGAGGGAAGAGCCAGCATCACCCTGCACTGCACACCCACACAACGCTGGATGTGTGCAGCGATCTCTGCAGGGAAGTGTCTTACACAACCCCCGCTCACACCCAGCCCCAGTGCTCTGTGTACGTAAGAGGAATATTTCCACTGCTTTCAAGGTTCAACATTCTGGGGGAGGTGAGGTATGCCAAGCATGTGTATGCTTTGTGGAATAGCAGGGCTCTGGCAGTTGGGCTTGGAAAAACAGGAGCGACCTCACATGCAATGATCTCTCCTGTAGGATGCAATGACCTCATGCCGTTTGGGTGGCAGCAGCACCAGGGGTGCACAGTGAAATAAAACCATTTATAGTCTGGATCGGGGTGTTTCATTTTATACGGGTGATGTTTGGAGGTGGAAAGAAGCAGGAGAGGAGCACGCTTCTGTGGGTCTGAGGTGGAACTACTGGGCTAAGGCTCTGTTAAATAGTGGAATAAATAACCTGTAATGAAAATGAATGGCATGAGTGAGAGGTCATTACAAGATACAAAGGAGGGTATGGGATACAGAGAGCCTCAGAGTGTGAGTGGCACTGGGAGCTGCATCCCCATCCCAGTGGCTTGGATCACAGCTGTGCAGCAGGCATTGGCTTCACCGTGCCCCAAAGTGAGTAAACACATCTCATTCCTCAGGAGATATGAGATGGGCATGAAACTGCAAAGGAATGCAGACTGGGGGATGTGCTGGAGAGAGAAGACCTCACTGCTGCAGTGCTGCACACCAGGAGCACAGTGTGGGGCAGGAGACCCACAAGCAGAGGTCCCACCTGGGAAGCAGAGACCCAACAACCTCCACATGTAAGGAGGAGAAGAACCCTTGGGGGGAATTCCCCCCCTGCCAGCCCCACATTTAGGCTCTGATGGTGAAACTCCTGACTTAAAGCAGGAATGATGGCGAGATGGAGATATCCAAGTGCTTCCAGATGTCCCCACAGGCCACCAATCCCAGCACACCGATACCTATCGTGGTTGAACCGAGAGAGCCGTGTGCTGCTGGAGCAGCAGAGGAGGAAAAACTGGCACAAATATTTCCCACCTTCATTTACAGGAAGCCGATATTAATGAGACCTGCCCTGACAAACTGCCCCCGCAAGACGGCGGAAATACCTTTTCCATCTGCAAATGGGCTGTCAACAGGAGACGGCTGAAGGTTTCCAATGCACCTCACGAGCATTTGATAAAAATGTGTGGGAGCGAAGTCCAGAGCTTGAACTAATACTTCTCTGTGGGATCAAAAAGCCTTGTCTGGGCTCCAGCAGGACACAGACTGCGTGCCAGAGCTACTGCTGGATGTGGACAGCAGGGAGCCATGGCCGTATGGCCCCAATGTGGAGCAGGGGCTCTTTGTACCCAGCAGGGTGTTGTTTAAAGGTTTGTGATTCATAAGACAAAAATAAATTTAAAGGATGTATGGTATCGCTTCCACGCTGGAAAAGAGAAGATAAAGGGCCGAAACGTTTTAAACTGGGCTCCATAGATAGGGGAGGATGTGAGGGCTTGTTGCTTGTGCCAAAAATAGAGTGCGTGAAGGAAAAGAGCCATTATCTCCAGGAGAAAAGTAGCACAGATTTGTTTGTGCTGCCTAGAAAAACAAAGCAAGAAGACGACCTTGTCATGGGCCTTTGTTCTCAGGTGCCTCATGCAGCCTCACACAGATCCACCGCAGCTGCTGAGGATGCAAACGGAAAGCATTCTGCTGGATGTGGCTCACTTGCCCTGCCAGGGGCACAGCCACGCGAATACACTGAAGTAAATTGCAGGGAAAGGTGGGAATGCCTCATCTTCATAAAGTGAGGAAGCAGGCAGCAGTTTGTGCAGAGAAATCGCACAGCTGTCCCAGCGATGGCAGCATCCATCTGCTGGTGGACATTACCAGCACCTGGTGCTGTGGGGGCACGGAGGGCTGTGAGCTGCAAACAGAGGTGAGCCAAGGTTTGCCACTGCTGGGTGGAAGTATCTCTGCTTGTATCTGCCTGGGGACAATGACATCTGCCTGAAGGGGGTTGTAGGAGGCAGCCTGCCTTCCTGTGGGGGAATGACACAGAAAACTACTGAAAAACTCTGCACATCAGAGGAGAAGGGGCCACCAGGGGGGTTTAATTCGGGAGAGTCTCTGGAAATGACTGCAGCTGGCAAGAGTCACAAATGACTGTGTGGGATGGACAGGGAGCTGCTGGGCATGGTGGGATGAAGCACAATGGGTGGGAGGAGAGCAAGGCATGGGGGGATGAAGCAGAGTGGATGGATGGCTGGATTTATGGATGGACGGACATCTGCTGGGCTACAGGTAGGGCTGTAGGTGGCCCAGAGGTGACAAGCATGTCCCTGTGACAGGGATGCTCCTTGGGCACTGTGCAGTTGTCTGAGCTTGCTACAGCTGTGGATCTGCTACAAGAGCATTGTTCACAAGCTGGGACACAGGGAACCCCAACTTCCATTGGCACTGGCCGAGATGTGCCTGTTTTTATCACAGCAAATCTCACCATGTGAACAGAGGTGAAAGGAATGCCCAGGCACCAACCCAAGGGATGCTGCAATTCACCGTTGCAACACCCACCCAGGCAGTGCTGGCTGCTGGTACTTGGCATGCCCTGAGCAGGATGGGCTCAGCAGGGTGAGGGACGTGCAAGGGCTGGATGGGCAGCATGGGACTGGGGAGACCACGGCTGGGGTTCACCTGAGACACTGCAGAATGACAGACATCAAAATTCCTTTCTTTTCATTACTCTAGCCCAGCAAGATGGGCTGGCGAACACACACCCCAGCCCTGCACATGTGGATGGGTGAGGGTTTGGGCTGCTTGGCAGAGTCTGAGGTCTTGGCCATGGGGACGATAGGAGATCCCTCTGGGCTACAGGACCTGCAGCACCCATCCCATCTTCTCCTCCCCTGGGCTGGGGCGATGCTCAACCTGCTGCAACCAGGACACCACAAAAGCCCTGACGAGTGCAGTATCGTGAGGATTGTGCAAATATTTTGATTAGCTTCTCCTTGAATCTAGATGAAGGGGAGATTTTTATCACATTTACTGACAAAACAGCTCTTTCTTTTTTTTTTTTTTGTTTTGTTTTGTTTTCCAGGAGGGAAGAGGAGGCTGCCTAACTGCTGAAGGAGGATTCCTGGAATGATCTAATAGCAGATGAAAGCAGGCAGATAGGAGCTGCTGCTCCCCGGGAAAGAATGGATCTCGCTGCTGGGGTTGTGAATGTAGTGAGGTCTCAGGGACTTTGTGTGCCACTGGGATGAGTGCAATGGCAGGAGTTAAGGGGAAAAACAACAGCTCTGGCCACCTGGTTTCTCCACCACAGTGTGGATTTGCCCCAGTCCAAGCTGTCCTTACCTGCTGTGGGATCAAGCCACTACTGAGAGCATCCTCTGCATATCAGAAGTTGGATTGGCACCATCCCTCCAACCACCCCTGCTGGATGCTATGGGCTGAGGGTTTCTGTTGGGTCTCTGCAGACCTGGGTCAGTTTCAGACTGTGACACCCTGTTAAAACATGATCCCTGTGGGTCCCTCCCAACTTGGAGTATTCTGTGATTCTCTGATTTCTGGTAAATCAATCAACCACTGGTCCTTGTCTTCATGGCTGCCCATGAAGCCACCGCAGTGCTGCTCCGTGATGGAGCCCACCCACACTGCCATTTGTGTGACCAACAAGTGTCAGCTCCAGTGGCCCATGATGACACCTGTTCCCCAGCCCTCTGTGTCCCACAGGTCTGGGAATGCATGCGGAGCTGCCGCCCACAGGCAGCATGCAGAGCCCTGTCTCAGCCTCCTGATCTGAAGTCCTGATTTATGACACCAGCCCTGCCTGTCAACAGATTGGTTCTGATAGCGGGCAGCTAACAAGCTTCTCTGCAGGCTGATGAGGCACGCTTTTCAGCCAGTGCCTGGGCGATGGTTATCACAGCTACGCCACGGTTGGGATCGCACCTCTTGATCCACGCCCCCTCCCCACAAAACAAAGGAAATGCAGAGCTGTGGCACGAAAGCGCCTATCTTGGTGCAAGAGTAACGTGCAAAGCTATTGTTCACATCACAGCGACCCACGGCAGCCCCCACAAATGGGAAAAACCCCACCAGACAGTGCTCCTCCCACTGCCTCCCGCGGCTGCCCCGGCCCCGCTCCCCCCCACCAAGACAAGAATGCAGCTTTGCAAAACCAAGGAGAGAACAAAGCAGAAAAGAGCAGTTTTGTATTATTTTTCTTTTCTTTTTCTTTCTTTTTTTTTTTTTCCTGGGCCATTTTGAATTAATTAAGGAATGCGATCTAAACTATAAATACCCTCCTTCACGTATGATTTATGGCCTGTTTGTTCTGGATTGGTATGTGCTTAATCTCTAATTGTAAGCCCACCATCTGTTTTTATTGATCTGCTTGCCAGGAGAGTTATTGCTCTCCTTGGCCTTATATGGGAAAATTAGGTATGTGGTGAGCAAGCCAGCTCTGGGGCTGCTCTTACGTCAGCCTTGGAGCTGCTCAGGATCGCACTGCTGCATCTCTCCCTTTACCGTGTGAAACTGGAACTTCTGGGCCCACCCGAGCCCCGTTCTTTGCAGGACCATCTCCCTCTGTGCCAACCCCCAGAATGGTTTTCCCTCGTGAAACGAAACAACAACAACAACGAAAAAATGCCAACACGAGGGAAGAAGCAGCGTTTGGCGTGGCCTTGGTGCTTTTGGCTGTAAATCAGGCTGCCGCCAACTCACTTTGGGTACTTTCAATGGTGGGAGTGTCTCCCTGAGAAAACAGCCTGGATTTATTCATTAAACCTCAGGGATTTGGTTGCATTGTGAACTGGCAAGGTGATAGTGCCCGAGCCCAGCCCGTGTGCTCTGCACAATGGCAGGGAGGGCTGTAAATACATTCTCATTTTGTGGGTCAGAGCAGGGAGGGAAAGAGAAAAACTTCCAGTAACGTTTGCAGGCTTAAAGGAAGGCTGTGGGTTTGAAGAAAGAAATGTCATTTATTTGCAAAGCAGCGAAGTGGTGGAAGGCAGCAAAGGCATCCAAAGGGAAGGGATCCCATTCCTATCCACCAGGTGATCCCAGCAGCTCTCAGACCCAACTGTGCTGAGACTGGGAGCCCTGAGGAAGGGTGGGATAGGTTACCCCCCTCTGGGCTATGGAGTATTTTGGATTTAGGGATGGGTGAAAAGGGAAGAGGCGGATGGAGAGAGCAAATGAGGATGCATGGCTGCTGGGCAAAGAAGGTCTTGTGCTTGGAGAGCACAAGAAATTACTGTACTGAGAAACTGCCTTCTCCCTGGAATTCAAACTCAAGTTGAGAACAGTTTTAGGGTCAAGAATCTATTACCATATCATACCTCAGGAACCCTAATTGCTCATTAATGGGGTGCATGCCAGCAGTCCTGTGCCAGCAGCACACCTGAGAGCCATGTGAATTCCTGTTGATTTGATCGGTGGTGCTGAGGATGTCATCTGTAGCTGGTGCTGTTTGGATCTCACATGGACTAATGTACATTTGTGACATGGTTCAATGGGGCCCACTGCATCAGTTCCAGCAGATGAGGCAGCATTCACTACCAGATGCTGAATGTCTCTCTGCTTTTAGTGAAACAGTGCCCAGACACTCCCCTTCCCTTCCCTTCCCTTCCCTTCCCTTCCCTTCCCTTCCCTTCCCTTCCCTTCCCTTCCCTTCCCTTCCCTTCCCTTCCCTTCCCTTCCCTTCCCTTCCCTTCCCTTCCCTTCCCTTCCCTTCCCTTCCCTTCCCTTCCCTTCCCTTCCCTTCCCCAGAACATGGGATGCTCTGCAACCAGTGAACATCTGCACAGGGAGGTGGGTTGTAGGGGACCATGTTGACCCCAGCACCCTTTCATGGTGAAGGGGCTCTGCTTGAGCCTTGTACCCTGTTCTGCAGGGGTGTGCCCAGAGATGTGCATCCAAGGGCATCCCTGGGGAGGTTCCCACTTTGCTATGGGCATCCAAAGTGGCATGGGGACAAAGTGCCCCCTAAATGCACTTACATTTGGGAAGGAACTCATAACCTGCTCACTCCCCTGTCTTCCCCCACGGTTATTATTGTAAGCTGTTCCCCTGTTTCAAGCCCTGGTCTGGAGATCCCCATTCCCAGACTGACTGATGTCTGCGATGACAGAATTTCTGCCGTTGAGCAAATTGACTTCCCATGAGATTGCAGCCTCATATATAAATATAAAACTGACACATTTTTACTCAGCTGAAAATAAAATAGCTCCAGCTCCAGTTTGCACGAGATAACGTTTCCAGCAGATAAGGCAGCAGCTGGAGCGTGAGTTGCAGTGCAGATCCCATTTTTCCCACAGATCCCCAGCAATGTTTGCTGGCTGGACTGTGCAACATCAGCTTCTGATTAGCACCAGTTGGCATCAGGGCTTGTTTGTGCTCTGCTTCACCTCACCACACACCTGCCTCTCCTGTATGAGCTGGGGAGCAGTGGGATGCAAGCAGGGCTGGCAGGGTGGCTCGGTGCCTGCAGGGACTGGGCTGTATTTGGAAGCTGATCTCAGGGCCCTGGAGCCCTAGAGCCCTTAGCACATGCTGCAGAAATGAATGCATTTTGATCCAGAGATCCTGACCTCAGACCTTATAAATAACCCAACCCGGGCCATGCAGAGTGCCTAAAGAACTTGGGTCCTCTGCTTCCAGAGAAGTCCTCTCCTCTCCTCTCCTCTCCTCTCCTCTCCTCTCCTCTCCTCTCCTCTCCTCTCCTCTCCTCTCCTCTCCTCTCCTCTCCTCTCCTCTCCTCTCCTCTCCTCTCCTCTCCTCTCCTCTCCTCTCCTCTCCTCTCCTCTCCTCTCCTCTCTTCTCTCACATAGCCAGAGCCCCTTGCTGATCTTACCAGTTTCTTCCTGTGTCATCTTATCCCACCCCATCCCGTCCCATTCCACACCATCCCATCCCATCCCATCCCATCCCACTCCCCACAGCTCTGCTGTCTGTAGTGGTATGAGCAGAGTAGGAACCCACTCTGGAAAGTGGGACCTGGACTGGACATACCAAGCAGATGAGATCTTTGTGTCTTTGCACACGTGTACATGTACTGGAGGATGTCCCCAGGTGCCTGGGTGAGGGCTACTCCAAGCAGAACGTGGGTGGGAGAGCCTGGGGCGAAGCAAGAGGAATCTGCTTAGGAGGGGGCCACTGCAGAGGGATGGAGCCAGCAGGTCTCCAGCTCAGTACAAACATGCTGTGGGAGGAATTCACCTTTTGTCCTCTCGGTTGTACCGGTGGAGGTGTTGCAAGGCCCTACATCGCAGGGTGCCGCCAGCAGACACCCACCCCATGGGGCTGCACCCATCCCAGCAAGATGCTCCTCATACCTCCTGCTGGGCTGGCCCTGCTGAGAGCATGCAACGCCTTGCTAATGAGGAGCCCACGGAGGATGCTTCGGTGCATGGCCTGTCCACAGGTCATGAGGCAGAGCTGAAGTCCTAGCAGATGCCCCAGGAAGTGGGGTTTGGTTGCCAAAGCCACTCAGTTCCAGCTGGAGGAGGGGCAGATGCTCCATCCCAAAGGAGTAGTGGACCTAAACCAAAGTGTGCAGAATTCAAACAAAGGGGTTTGTTGGCTTTTCCTGCTCTCCCTGACTAGGAAAAACACTCCACCTCCAGCAGTTAATGGTCTAAATCATGTATAAATCCCCACTGTCATTCATGTCTGCTCTGCACTTAGCAGTGCACCAGGCTTTGCAGAATACTTTAAGGTCCCTTCCAGCCTAAACCATTCCATGATTCTATAAAAACAGAGCAGCTATTTCCCCCAAAGGTTTGTAGCTCGGATGTGGAGGGGACCCCAGGAATGTGAGGGTTGCACAAATCTGCTGCAAGCAATCACACACCAACACCATCACAGATCCTTTGGCGTGCATGTGGGGCTGCAAACCTGGCCTTGAAAGCAGAGCTCATCTTTTATCTGATTCCTGTATGACTTTTCTCACCACAGTTACGTCTCACTTCCATTTGGGTTTAATTATTCTGGTTTTGACAATGTGAGCTATTTCTAAATGCTTCCTCCCCCAAATCACACAGGAAAGGCTGTTTCTGTCACTTGCTGTTAATCATGTTTTCGGAGGAGGTGAGTTAAATTGGAAAAAATTCTGGATTTTTTAACCATGGAAATTAAAAAAATAAATAGAAACAACCCCAAAAGACTGTTATTTCCTTGCAATAAAGCATATAATTCAGAAAAAGAACTTGAGCAAGGGAGAAGTGCCTTGGGAGTATTTGCAAAATCTCTTATCAAGAGGCTGAAGATATGAAACTGCTCTGCTGCCTCTCTGCCCACCTGTTTGCTGTCCTATCAGCTGGAATATCCTGACCACTTCCTACTGGTCTTAACAGAGATATGAAAACGTCAAAAATGTTTTATTCCGGCAAGAAAACCTGGGAAAGGAGAGAGCCCCATGCTTGGGCTGCCACCAAGAGAAAACCTGGCAGCTGTGAAGCTGGGAGGGGGGATGGGGCTCTGAGCAGTGATGGAGCTGTGGGTGTCCCTGCTCAGTGCACGGGGTGGGACCAGGTAGCCTTCAGGGGTCCCTTCCAACTCCAACTATTCTACGAAGCCCTGGAGATCAACTGTGGGAGTTGTGGTGGTCCACGTGGGGATGGGACGTGGGGTCCCAGGGTGTGCTCAGTGGGTCTGAGCAAACAGTGCCAAATTTGGAAGGATCTGCCCTTGTTCAGAGCGCTGTGCCGCAAAGCACAGACATACTTAGAAGTGTGGGGCGCATTGCAACATCCTCTGCCTTTGGAGTGAGTCTTAAATGCTTCAATCCCTCTCTGATGACACTGTCCAGGAAATGAGAAAGCTTTTGCAAAACCAGCGAGTTGGATCTTGGCTTGCTGAACCTCGGGTTGCTGCACGGATTTGTTTCCTGCAGCACTGCTGAATCACAGCAATACCCCACAACGTCCCAGCACGGCTCTTCTCACCTCTCCAACACTTCTGCCACCACCGTTTGCCACTGCAGCAGATGCCAAGGCTCAGTGATACCCAGGTTTGCCCCATGTTGGTTTTGATGCCGCTGCTTCCAAGTTTATTAAGTGACAGCCCGGTGGCTTTGCAAAGGAGCTCCCCCCAGAACTCAGTCCTTTTGCTGCTGTCAGCTTCTTCTGCAGTGACCTCCACAGTGTAAAGCTTTCTTCTGCAGCCGAACTCACACACATCCCCTATGTTTGTGCAGTCCTGGTAGGCAGAGAAATCTGCTGCATGGCTTCGGGGTGGGTTCCAGCTCCTTTTGTACCCACTGTCCTCAGTGCAAGCAGTGAGCATGGGCTGCAATGCACTGAGCAGGAAAAAGAAAACACTGGTGTTCTTCCAGCGGTCAGCGAGTAAATATTTATCTGCTGTGAATTTTTGGTACAGAAGGTATTTTATGGGGTTAGAACTTTTGAAACAGAAAATTAGGAGGCTTAGTGCTAAAGGGAGGGCAGGCACCGGGCGAGGTTACACTTAAAAGAGATCCGTATCAGATGTATTAGGATTTGTTTTACACCACATTCAAAGGAATCCCTGGAGATCATTTCATTCTCACAGCTGTATCTGACAAAGTGCTGTTCTGCTTTGTCCTTCCCCAGCATCTGTCTCTCCCATTGTCCCACAAAGCACCCACACGTCAGCAACGCCCTCATCTCAGTGCTTGGGGCTGGAAAGCTGTGTGCAGTGCTGAGATGCAGGAATTCCCGGTGGGGAGGCAGGAGAGGCTGCCAGTTCCTATCAGCCACCCATCGGCGGGACAGGTGCTGCTGATGCTGATTTCCTCCAGGACCGCCGCGCACCAACCTGGGTGAAGCAGCTCATTAAAAGCAGCTAATTGCTGCAGGCAGTTGTGACATGAATTTTTCAAGGTTAATTTGGCGGCGTCACGAATCCTCCATTTGTGTCCAAAGAAGGTGAGTTGCACACACCAGGCAGCCACTCCTCTGCTGCATCTCCCCCAGGCTGTGGGTGCATCCGGAGCATCCTCGGGGAGCACTAAGAGGGATCTGCCGTGGGGAAACCCAGCCCGGAGGATGCCAGGTGGTGGTACCAAAGCACTGCGCTTTATGTGTGCGATGGCTTTGCTTTGTCCCCTCTGGAAGATGGTTTCTGAGAGCCCAAGTGCCAAATCCTGGGGCTGAAAGTTGGGGCATTGGGGGCACCCTGAGCCCCAGCACTGCCAGACCTGAGCCATGACCAAGGAGGGGTGTGCAGTGCTGGAGGGGAGCTCGTGCTGGGGCTCATCACACCTGAGCAAGGGCTGCCAGCACCCACCGCAGGCAGGGAAGGGAAGCAGGCTGTTTAATGAACAGATCCTGTGTTTATGGAGAACTTGCCAGCCATGACAACCCAGATGTTTCCTGTCTCTCTGCATCTGCAAACAGCCATTTGCTGGTTGAAAGTGGTTCCCAGCACGAAGCTGTGCATCTGGGCTTCAGTTCTGCAGCCCGAGGCAGTGGTGGACCTCCAGCATGTGAGACATGTGTGGGTCCCCATGGGCCCAGCTCTGTGGGGTTGGTGTCCATCTGCAGCCAGGTCCATGGGCAAAGCTGAGCCCAGCGCTGGGATGGGGCTGTGCAGGATGTGGTGCTCTGCAGGGAGGCAGGGAGAGCCCAGCTGGGAACAGGACAGGAGGATGCAGCTCCGCTCACTGCTCACCCCTGTTGAGTCTCCGATTTCTCCTTCCTGCTGGACCCCTGGAGTCTGGTGTTGATGTCTCTTTTGGTTCAAAACTAGTTAGGAAGCAGACAGTGGCCAGGTTTGGCTCCTCTGCTGTCTGAGGACAACCTGCAGGCATGGCTGGGTGATAACCTCTTTTCTTTGTCTGAGCAAGCCCGGGTGCAGCAGACACCAGAGGGCTGTACAGTCACAATGCAATGCCATTGGGAAACTGAGGACAGGCCTGGCATCCCAGAGGCTGTGCTAAATGGGACTCCTGGGAGCTGCTCCTTTCCTCTGGGATGAGTCACATGAACAGATTCAACTGGTTCTCGTCTCAGGACCAGAACAACGACCTCCTCTCTTACTGCTCTCCAGTCTTCCTCATTGACATGTATGGAACCTTGTGGGGACCACAGGAGAGCAGGGCACAGGGATGGGACCATGGCACAGGCCACTCAGAAGCCATCTCCTCTGAGGAAGGGTGTTGGGAGAGGTTTGCTTTTAAACAGTGCAATATCATCAATTTCCTCTGAGGGGAAACATTTGAGAAGTCTTGCAGCAAAAATGTCCTATTTTCATCCCAGTTTGCAATGCCAAATGAACAGGACTCCAAGTGGAGTGGAAACACTGACTGCTCTGCTTTGCTTTGCAGTTTAATAGCAAAAACCCAGAGCTCTCCTTTTGCCTGTTCCTTTCCCATCCTGCCAGCTTTCCAGGAGTCTGAAGCAGTTTTGGAGCCTGTGATGGATTTTCCCCTCTCTGCTAAAGGTTCTCACCACCTCCTCCACCCAGCTCACCATGTGGGCCCCTCACATTGCCTCTTCCCAAAGCCTCTTCCTTTCTGGGGCTGTTGCCACCTGGGCTTTATGCAGAGCTGCAGCAAAGCAAAGCCCTTATGGGATGGGATGGGATGGGATAGGATAGGATAGGATAGGATAGGATAGGATAGGATAGGATAGGATAGGATAGGATAGGATAGGATAGGATAGGATAGGATAGGATAGGATAGGATAGGATAGGATAGGATAGGATAGGAGGGGATGAGAGGGGATGGGATGGGATCAGGTGGAATGGGATGGAATGGGATGGGAGAAAAGGGGAGGGGGTGTGATTGAGTGCAATGAGATGAGGTGGGATGGAATGGGGTGGGATAGGTTGGTATGGATTGGGATGAGATGGCTATGGTTCCTCTCCCATTAACGAAGCCCTGCAGCAGGCAGTGTCTGGGCATGACCTCATGGGGCTGACCTGTGCACTTTCCACAGCCCACTGTGCCAGGAGCAAATATTTCCTCTGGTGGCTCATGCACTGCAATGCTGGGGCAAGTTCTGGGCATGGAACCCAGGGAGGATTTCTACCTGATTTCTACCTTCACGATGAACTCCGTTCCTGCCATCATGGAAACACGGAGGTAAATTCACTCCCTGCAGACTGAACAAGTGAGTTGGTTTCCTCGGAGCAGGAATGCCATCTCACCCTGTGCAGCACGGTGAGTCCCAGCTAAGCACCCAGCTGAGGGGAGCCTGGCGTGTCCTTGATGGACATGGCTACCACACTGCTCCATGCCTGGGCCCCAGGAGGGTACAGGGATAGGTACTGAGAGCAGGAAACCCCTTCAGCAGTGCCACAGGAGATGTGTTGGGTGTTCAGTGTTTCAAGCCATGGTTGAGCTCAGAGAAGCTTGCCCTTCATTCTGTGCTCCAAATCCCAGTTCCTCTGTCTCTGCAGGGCACCCAGGGCCTGGGCAGAGATGCAGGCCTGTCCTTGTCCCTTCCTGTCCCAGGTAACATCCCCACCATGGGGTCCTTCCCTCTGGGGAGACGCTGCTGACTCCAGGACTGCTGTAGGGCTGTGCTGGGCACCCGGAGTTGCAAACCCTGATCAGGTGCTCCTTTGCCCTCAGGATTGCACCCTAAGTCACTTCTACCACCCAAGATGTGGGACAGCCTCTATGATCCCTACCCTCCCTGCTGTTTGTCCATCCATCTGTCCTTGCAGCAGGAGGAGGCACTCAGCACCCTCTCCTGGCATGCTATGCTGGACACAGAGGATGCCCTAAATGCCTTAAATCCAAGGGAGGTGAAAAATTCAAGGGGATGGAAGCCAAAACCGGACAATTTAGCCACTGTTGCTGGAGCCTGCTCAGAGCCAGCTCTCCATGCTGGTGGGCACGGATTTGGCCTCCACCTTCATTTTCCACCCGGGGCCGTGCAAACAAACACGCCGTGATGGGTCAGGGCTCTGCCAGTGCACCCCTAACACAAAGGGGGGTCAACCCCAGAGCGAAGGCAAAGTGAGCAGGAGGGAGGGGGTCGGGAGGGAGAGACAAAGGCACGAGCTGAGGTCTGGCAGAGAGAGTGCTGTGCTGGGAAAATCCTCTGATTTATTGCAAGAGGTTTGGCAGCTCGAGGCAAGTGGGGAGCACAGCCCTGAGCTGCATTTTAGGAAGTGGCCGCTCTGTGAGCCCCTTCCCCAGGCACATTTCTGCGGGATGGGGGTGTGGGGACGGGCGGTGTGGGAACCTCAGTGCTGCCCCGCTCCATCCAGCTGTCCCACGAGGACATCAATGATGGGCACGAGGTGCCACGCACATGCCCGTGGTTGCTCCAGCATGGATATGGTTAGTGGGGGTTGTACTGATGCTGTTCCATCCCACGATGGCCAAGGGACATCTGCTGGAAGAAAGCCACCAAGCGGGGTGCATCGGCCACGTCGTGTTCATGGTGGGGATGAGCACTTTGAACGATTCTCTTCCTAAACAGAGGCTTCGCAGCTCTTCTGGCTTCTGCTCTGCGGGTGACCTGAAGCCAGACAGGGCTGCAGGACACGGCACAGCTCCCCTCCTCCCCAGGGCCCACAGTGACCCTTGCGCTGGCTCTGGTCCTCCTGCCAGTCTGGGCCTCTTCCAAAAAAATGAGAGCACTGATTCATGCTTATAGACACATCCCCACTTAGAAACATAAAATCCTGGCTCCTCATGCTCCTGCTGGCCCTCAGAGTGGGCTCCCAGCCCCAGCAGGGATGGCTCTGCGGGTGTTTGGGCTCAGCACCTTCTGAAGTGCAGACAGTGGGTCCTGTGTCTCCACATGGCCTCCCAGCATCAGTGGGAGTTTGCTGAAGTTGTGATCTGGAGCATGGGCTCCTGGGTGTGTTGCCTTGGGTAGGAATGGGTTCTGCTTCAGATGGGGGAGCTGCTGCCCAGTGTGGGGTGCTGCTGGGACCTCACACCCTGGAGCTTTGGGGTCCAACCACCTGTCCCTGGAGCAGCTTACTGCCCAGTTTGGAGAGATGAGCAGGAGGAGAATGGAGCTGCCTGCCCAAGAGACAAGTATTTTTCCCCTGCCTCCATCCATGGGTCACTCCCAGCTCTGAAAACAGGCTCAGCGCTTTGGAATCAGATTTAAGCCACAGCCTAGAACGTATTACCAAAAAAGCAAACAGCAAACACATTCCTCTCTTGAATTCCTGGCCTCCTTCTGCCCCTGACCTCCTGGACAGGCCCTGGCAGCATGGGTTGGTGTGCTTTCCCTTCAGCCTCTGTGCTTGCAAAGGTCCCACCCCGTTGTGTGCGCCACCTCCCAGCGTGGCCGAGGGCTGCTCTGCAGCACCAGGCAGGTCTTGCTTCTCCATTTAAAGGCAGGGTGAGACAGGAACCGTGCTCATCTCCACTTTGTTCCTAGGCAAGTTCCTTCCTGACCAGCTTTGCAGCTTGCTCTAAGGATTCAGGGGGCCTGGGGGATTGCACACTGGGTTGCTGAGCCTTGGTGCTCTGCTTCTCAGCTTGAAAACAGTGGTCTGCTAATTTCTTTGCATCACCTCTTCCTCCTCCAGAGAGCCTGTGCCAAGATCAGAGTGTGCTAGGGATAAGTCCCCTATAGCCCCTCCAGCAACTCCATGGACTGGAAGCATATGCATCTTCCAGGCAGCATCAGCCCAGGGCTCCACATCTGCCCTGCTCCTGGCAAAAGCTGGAAGGGAAATGCTGGCTGTACCTCTCTGTGTCTGGCTCCTGTAGAGCTCTGCAGAGCAGGGTCAGGCCCCTGCTCTTCCCTTGGCCTCAGCCCATCCCGGAGCAGTGCCGAGCAGCACACAGAGCTCCTCATGGCTCATCCTGGCCAGACTTTTACGACTGGCTGGAGACTTGGGCTTGTTCTGAACTCTTCTACCCTGTGCATAGTTTGCATTTCCTCACTGTGAATCAGGATGTGCCGAACTCTGCAGGACAGCTCCTCCTTTCGCCCTCTGAGGCTCCTCCAGGCAGCGCAGAGCCTCCAGTGCTGGTGCCCACAGTGCTGCTCACAGCGATGGGCTGCGAGGATGCGCCTATGGGATGGGGTGCTGGGCACGGACTGGGTACCGCTGTGCTGAGCAGGATGGGTTCTCCCAGCCTTGCCCTTTCTATCAGGCTGAGGATCAGTGTTCAGCACTGGCTGTGTCATCTCTTCTGGCTCCCTAGCATGGGAAACGCTTTGTTTTCGGGCAGGATTTCAAGCGCTCGCATCTCCCAGTCACGTCCATCCCGGCAGAGCACGGCTGAGGAGGGCAGGAGCCGGGAGCTGTGGGGAGCCCTTGTCTGGGGGCCTGGCCATGGCTTCCAGCGTGGCCCTTGATTTATTTATTGAGTGCAACTATCTGAAATGTAGAGGCAGCCGCCAGCGAGGTCTCAGCATCCTCACAGCCCTGTGGGACCCCAGCCCTGAGGCTGCTGGAGCTCAGCAGGAGCCTGGGGCAGCACTGCAACATCAGCTCGTGCCCTGACGCAATGGACGGGGCTACATACCCACAACTTGCACAGTTTCCCTCTCTGCCCCAGGGACAGGCACCCAAGGACCAGTGCTGCTGATGGAAGACTGGGATGCCAACCAAACTTCCACCCCAAGAGCTGGTGCTGCCCTCGGAGCTGCAGGGTGTGTAACGGGCAGTGCAGGGAGGCTGCTGTGCTGCCTCAGGCAAGAAATCCCACCGGGGTTGTGGGTGAACTGTTCCAAGAGAAGAGGTTCCCATCCCTTCCCAGAGGTGCTCTTCCCACAGATCTCACGCTGTGCTCCAGCTCAAGGGAGAGTTCATTTTCATGGAGCTGTGGGATTTGAGGGCAATCTTTTGGGGAAGGATGGGGTGATAAAGAAGAGGAGAAGAGGGGGTGGAGAATTAATCTGCCAGCGCAGTGTGTGGAACCAAGATAGAGGATCCCTAAGCCCCAGGGGAGGGAAGAGATGCTGTACCTGGGGAGTACAGCCCTGTTTTAGGGGTTGGTCCCAACCCCATCATAGCATCCCCCCGATCGCAGGGGCAGCCTGGGTACCTCTTTGCCAAGGTTCCAGGGGGGCAATGTTGAACTCTGGGGACTTCAGAAGAAGAGGAGGAGGGGAAGGAAAGGGACCAGAGGGCCAGAGGAGCTGCAGCCGTATGTCACATCCGTGCCCTGCTTTGCACCAGAGACCTTGCCCTCCCTTTGCACCTTGTCCCTGCAGACCAGCACAGCTCTGCCAGCGCTCCCTGCAGCAGGGTGTGTGCGAGGTGCTGGCGTTGGGGTGGAGGAGGCAGCCGTGCAGCTGACCCTCAGTGCCTCTATCCGCCCCTGTCCCTGGGTGCCCACCTCCTTGCTGCTCCAATGCTCTGCTATTTTTCCCAGAGCCTGGGGATGGCATCGCCTCCTCATTTTTCTGGCTCTGTGGTGAGCAGCTGGATGCACTCAGCTTTCCTGTGTCCTCTGCACAGCGCGGAGAGGGAGGCAGGCTGGGTGGATGGGGCTGGTCTGGGCAGAAAACAGAAAGGTGCCGCGTTTCAATCAGAGCTCTTCACTCATTGTTTTCAGCTTCAAGCAAAGGCTGAGAAAGGAAAAGTTAAAGGGCGAATTTCAGCTGAAATGTGAGGCCAGGAGGGCTGCATGAGCCCTCAGGAGAATTGCACACGAGCAAATCTGACCCTGCAGGGATGGCACGAGGGAGTGGGATGGGGGTGGAAGAGCAGAGGCTGCTGCTTGCAGAGGCAGTGCAGGCAGAAGGAAGGACACCTGCAGGGAGGAAGATGAAGAAGAGCTTCAGCTCACTGCTCAGTGGGGAAGAGGAACTAACAGGGGAGGATGCAGGGAATACAGAAGAGTTCAGTGGTTTCCTTTTTTAGCTTTAAGCTTCATAGACATCCAGACGTGACCAGATAGCTAATGAGAGGGGAGGAGAGAAAATAGACCAGAGGAGTAGAGGCTGGGTGAAAGAAGACATGGATGTGTGGGGAGCCTCCATTTTGTGAGGTCTGGGGGATGCTTCAGGGGAGAGGACAAAGTGGAGAGCAGCAAATCTGTCCAGAAATAAAGAAAGGGACTATGGGTCTTCATCACAGTGACGTTGGACCAAATAAAGGTGAATTATTAAATGGTTTCTACTTGCTAATATGATCCATTTACACCAGATGAGCCTCATGCCCTCGTTTTGCAGGGCTGGTGGCAAGGAAGAAGGGAAGCTGTGATGCTGTGCATCAGTGCACTGAGCTGCTAGACGTGTCCAAAGGGCTCAAGGGGATCCCAACATCAGCCCTGCTTGGGGAGATCTCCATGCTGGAGGTGTCAACATGGCCACTGGGACACCAACCACCTCCTGACCCTCTCCAAGCACTGCCCCCCTGCTGGGCGCAGGCCTCCACCCATGCATGTGCTAACAGGCTCCTGACTGCTCTGTCCTTCCTGCCACGATGTTTTCTAGGCAGATGGTTCCAGGTCAGGGCTACCCAACACTTCTACCAGCGCGGGGGTGTGAAGGTCTGGGAATGAGCAGCTGAGGACGAGGGGCCCCGCTGCATCACAGACGGATTATGGCAGCTTAACACATCCTTCAGAACCCAGCCAGCCTGGCTGCAGGGACGGCTCGGGGAGGCTGCTGGGGATCAGCGCAATTGCACAGCCCTGTGGGAAAAGCACGGCCTGCTGGTGGGTACCAAACCCCCAGCATCCCCTTCCCAGAGGGGATCCCAGGCTGCAAGTAGCTCCCACATCACCCCTGCATCCCCTGGGTCTGTGCCCAGCACGCTGGGATGGTGTCAGACCATTGCTCTGCAACCAAGGGTGAGGCAACACGGCGGAAATGGCTTTGCTGGCTGATCGTGTTGCTTGCTTTGTCAGCACTCAGAAAAATGCTGCACACAAAAATGTGCCCTCCTCAGCAGCTGGGAGCAGCAACAGAGCCTCGTGGCTCACAGAAATACCCTGCCCTGCACATCTGTGTTTAGGTGGTATGATTCAGCAGCCCTGCATGTCACCCATCCCATCAACCTCATTGCTCTGAGCATCCCCAGGGGCGCAGCACACAGCTCAGGTCTGCTCCTCTGCAGCAGCCATGACCACAGCAGAGACACATGCATCCTTCCATGGCTGTCCCTGGGCTCTGCCTGCACTGGGATCCTGCTCCTCCTCCTCTGCCCTCTGAAAGGCATTCAGTGATCCCTCCACAGTCCCACCTCCGCCCAGACCTTTTCTGATGAGCTCAGTGAAGTGCCACCCACCCGCCACCAGAAAGGATTTCAAAGCCAATTGAAAGAACTGACCCAGCACAGAGCTCTTGGGAAAGGGCTTTGGGCTTCTCTTGGTTACAAGAGAGCTTCATCCTGCCCAAGAAACCCCAGAAGCTCCAGCTTTGCACTGACCCTGCTGTGCATTTCAGCTCCTGTGGAACTGTGACCAAACCTTTGATGGGGGAGGAAGAGGAGGAAGGAAAGAAAGACCTATCCAGCAGCTGTGGTAGAAGTGACAGCTTTGGCTGATGCAAGAGCACGGGGAGTTCGTTATCCCTGAAACAACCTGACATGCTGGGAAACTGCTAAGTGTGGGGGAAGGACCTCTGGGATCGGGTCAGTGTCGGTGTCCCTGTGCTGAACACCTCGAGGATCTGTGCAGCTGCTGCTGCAGGCATGTCCGAGCACTGAGTCATGGTTTGCTCCTTGTTCATGACAAATCATCCTTATGTTTTTGATTCACAGACCTCTCTGTGGACAAAAGAGCAAGCTGTCCTTTCTGGTCTCTTTTTCCTGCTATAGTCAGCAAATGAGGTCTTAAAACGGAAACCTCCCCGGACACCTGTGTTGAATTGGACTTCTGCAATAGGAAAGCACATTCCCTTTGTGCCTTCTTCACCCAAACGCCCAGGCTGCTGCTCTCTGGCAGCAAATCCCATCCCATTGCTCCTTGCAGCAGCCTCCAGGTACCTCCGGGTCGGGGTGCAGGTAGAGGGCTTGGGACAAAGCAGTGTTGGGGAGCCTTGGAGATGGAGAACTGCCCTGCAGAGTGGAAGAGGCATTGATGGGCACCTCCAACAGCCTCAGCTCCTGGGGTTACTGCAGTGCCGGGCCATGCAGAGCAGGTAGCAGAGGAGCACAGCGTGGAGTGGTGACCCAGGGTCTCTCACCGCCTCCCCTCACGGATCAGCAGATTCCCCCCACATCTGCTGCATGCCCAGGAATGCTGCTTGGAGTTCTGCTACCGAGACCGTAAGGCAGCACTGGGGCTGCGCAGCGACTGCACACTTGTTTCCTAAGTGCTCCCTCTCCTGGGCTGTGGCCTCACCGTCCCAGAGAAAAGCCCATTCTTTCAGGCAAATCGGGGGTACTTCGGGTTGAGCAGCCTGCAGAACAACACTGGGACCTCCCCATTGCTCCGGGCAGGCCCGGGTCCGCAGGGGATTCACCAGCAGTGTTTTATACCTGGGGATTCTGCAGGCCAGAAGGGAAAGGCTGCGTCAGCTTTCCGTCCGCCTTCAGCTCCGGGGTCCTTGGGAGCACAGGGGATTTAAAAAGGGAAAAAATGTAGTTTCCTTCAAAGAGTGGAAAGATGGGGGATGAACCCGAGGGATGAACAGAAAAGGTTTCTGCTGGGCTGCTGTGACTCAGAAATGGCATTTTCTATATTCTAATAAGAGATGTCAAGTCATAGGTAATTTATTCATGGCAAGCTGATGCAGTTGCTATGGAGAGCATGATAGGGAGAAACTCCTTTTTAATGCATAGTCTATTGAGGAGGAAAGCATCTGTCAAAGATAAAACCTTGGTGAGAGGATAAAAGCAGCAAACAGTGATTAGGAGCATTAAAGAAGAAGAAAAAAAAAAAAAGCCATCTGAGGGCACTTCCACTGCAGCTGTGAAAAGGTTCCAGGTTTGGGGAGGACCCACCAGGACAGGACATGGCATTGGCCATCACAGCCCTTGGATCAGCATCTTCCGAATGGGATCTGTGTGCTTCCTCTGAAACAGCAGTGTGTGGTGAGCAAAAACCCCATGGGCTGCCCGATGGATGGGTGTTGCAGCCCCCAGGGAGCAGTGAAACACCATGGAGGCAAAGGCAGAGGGGCAGCCCTGGTGGTAGATGTGCCTTGGGAGCAGGAAAGCAGCTGATGGCACCACCTGCTCCCCAGAGTCTGCCTATCATTTGTATGACAGTGTCATGTAATGGGGAATTCTCAGCGAGACTGGGAAGCCAGCCAGTGTTTCCCCTTGGAAACGCCTGCCTCCAATTATTCATAGTGGTAATGAACTTTAACTGCCTGAGCTGCTGATCCCAGCACCCTGCAGCCACCTCAGGCTGCTCTGCTGTCCCCTAAAATGATTGCACTCCCCCAGAAGCCCAGCTGGAGTCTGCCTGACCTGCTGGGATGGCAGCAGCTCAGTGCTGTCCACAGGGAAGTCACCTGTGGCTGATCTTAACCTCTATAATAAAAGCCACATGCATCCCCGGCTTTGCCTTGGTCATTTGTTTCTAAATGAAGCATCTCTCACATAACTAATGGCCCCCACCTGCACCGTATATCTTCCTGCTGCTTAAAACAGACAGAGCTGGCAGCCTTTCCCCGGCTTGCTGGTTCATAATGAGCACAGGGTGATGTTTGCCTGAAAGTAATTTCCCTGATACGGGTTGGGGCTGTAACCAAAATGAAGGCTTCTCCCTGCAGAATCTCACCACCAAGGCAGGGGCATTTCACGTGCAGTAGCCCGCAGATGGATCTTGCACGTTAGGGCTGAGGAAGGCAGAGGTTGCCCTTGGCAAACATAGAGGGTGAAATGTCTTGTGGAAGGAGCAGACCTGGAGGTCACCCCCATCTGTGGGTGAGGGGCCTTTGGGAGCAAAGAGTCATCACGAGGCACCATCCCCAGCCCATAGGGCAGCAGAGCCCTTCTGGCAGCCGAGGGCACTGCAGGGAGCTGGGCACAGCAGGGGCTGCAGAGGGGGCAGGGCCCACATGCACTCTGCAGTCCCTTCCATGGGGATGTGGGGCATCACACTGCCTTGGTCTCTGAATAACTGCCTGAGCGTCTTCCAACTGCCTTGGAACCTGTTCCATGCCAACCAGCCATCAACAGCCAGCAGCAACAGGCACTGCCAGGGCACAGGATGCCCTAAGAAAGCAGAAGCAGGAGGCTCCCGGGACGCCTGTCCTTCCTGAGTGTTTCTCCTATGCACTGCTGAGCCCGTGGGCTTACAGGGCAGCTCCTGGGGTGACGGGGCAGCAGCTGCTCCAGGAGGACCTGAGCTCTCTGGGCCGTGATGATGGCTGAAGCAATGGCCACGGTGGACAATGAGGACCTGTCAGACTATTTCAGCATGCAGTACAGGCAGAATCTGCTGCCCTTGCTCAAGTAGGGACCTCCTCCACCTCCTCCATCCACTTCTGTTTCCTCCACCCCTGCAAGCTCCCATCCCTTATCTCCCCCACTCATCTCCTTACCTCCACCAATTCAGCCTCTTCTTGCACCTCCCTTCCCCAGCCCTGCAACCCCTCCTCACTGTCTCCATGGGATCCCCTATGGAGAGCAATCCACCCTGGTTCTGGGAGTCTCGTGCTGTTGGACCAGCTCTGAGACAGGTCCTGGGTGGGGTGATGGGGCAGAGCAAGCCAACACCCTGCCAAGGTGCTGAGCCCAGGCAGTCACTGCACTGAATGCTTCTGTGGCAGGAAACTCAAACTGACTGAGGAGGACTCTCTATCGCCATTTATCCGCCTCCAGGAGAAGAAGAAAGAAACCCAAGAGATGCAAAGGGTTCTGGAGGAGAAGGAAGAGGTGAGAAAGGTGGAAGGGCTCTGGTCACGGCTGGGATGGCTCATGGCTTTTTGGAGGGTGGCAGTGCATTTGTGAGCATGGACAGCCAAGCCTTGTCCCCTCTGTGCTGCCAGGCCTTCAGGGTGAGGATGGAGGGCATCACCTGCCGGTGGAAGGAGCTCCAGGCCAAGGAGGCCGAGCTGAAGGCTCACATGAAAAAATCTGAGAGGACACTAAAGGTACAGCTGCCCCTCTTCTGTCCATCCGACACAAGGCTGAGATGCACGGCAGACTCCTCCCCTCCCCTGGCAATAAGGCCTGTGGGAGCCCCTCTCTGCACTGACCTCCCTTAAGCCCTGAGGGCAGCTCAGGGCTTTGTGCCAGACATGGAAAGCCCTGGGAGGGCCTGTGCAGCACACAGCTCATCCTGCACCACTGTGACCCCCGAGGGCCCCAGGCAACCCCCAGGAGGTGCTCATGCAGTCCCCACTGTTAATGCCCAGGGACCAATAGGTCTGAAAAGCAAAGTGCCATCCTGGGGGCATGTCTCCAAGACCAAAGTGTCGGTGCTAATGAAATGGCCCCATTAAGCAGGGATGGAATGTGTTCCCTGGGAAAGGTAACTCCTTGCAGTGCTGTTGCATGACACAGCTCCTTCTCTTGCTTTCCTTTCCCTGTGTGCATGTATATGTGCCTGTCTTGATGGGGAAACACCACCAGGAAAATGATAAGATGCGAATCCAAGCTCTAAAGAAAGCTGGCAAAGAAAGGGAGATGAAGATACAGAAGGAGAGTGAGCTCTTGAGAGCAAAGAAGGAACTGGAAGCCCTGAAAATTAAGCACCAGAAACTCAGTGACAGAGTGCAGAACTACTCCATCTTTGGAACATACCTGGAGGATGTGGTGAAGGTATCACAGGTGAGTGTGGGAGGCAGTCATGGCCTCAGGGAGGGCCTTACGTGGGCATTAAACCTAGAGAAGATAAGGTACATCCAGGAAAATCACAGCATTTGGCCAAGCCCAGAGACCTCAGATGGGATGGGAAGAGGTTCCCTGTAACCAGGGTGAACCAAGGGGACCAGAGTTAAAGGAAGAGAACCAGAAAAGGAGGGGAAGGCTGGGGAAAACGAAAGGAAAACTATTAAAAGGGGTAAAGGCATAGGAATGAGTGGAATGGGGAACACTTTGAGTCACTGTTTCACGTCACACTGGTGGTGTAGGAGGAGTGAAATGCTATCTAGGGATGGGTATCCTTTCAAGGAAGCCTGGGCGTCATTCCATGCATCACTTATTCTCCTGGGATGCCAGCTGTCCCCCTCCCAGCTCCAGGTAGATCAGCGCAGGCAGTTGCATTTGTGCTTTGTCTTATCGGAGCGCTGCTCCTTTGGAGAAGAGGTGCAATGTCTCACCTTGCTTATGGCAGCTCTGGGAAGAGCCCAACAGGAAGTTTCCAGGGATGGGGTGAGCTCACAGCCCAGCTTGGTTGGCAGTCCGTAAGAGAGGGAAGACATTCCATCTGGGGCAGGTGCTGCACCTCATGAACAGTGCAAGACTTACCATTATGATTACCCCATTGTGCTGCAGTTTGAGGAGATCCAGGCAATCATTTGGCGCTACAAGATGTTAGTGAGGATGCGCAAGGCCTTGCTGCAAGCTGACCGTGGGCTCAGGGAGGCAAAGCAGGAAGCCAAGGAACTCAGCCAGTGCGCTGAAGATGACAGCCTGCAGTACAACAACGACCTGGATCAGCTCCAACTGCGTTCTCAACAGGCTCACAGGGATGTTCTCACCTGGGTGAGGAAAGATGGGGCAGGCAGGGGAACATCTCCCAGGCCTGAGATGAATTGAGTCCCATCAGGCAGAGCTGGAGAGTGGGAGGGTGGCAGTGGGATTCCCAGCTCCCAGGGAGCGTAAATGGGGTGAGACCCACCAGAGCGAGGGCTGCAGGAGCCAGCAGAGAGATGGAGAAGCTCCTGGGGCAAGGAACAACTGTGGTGGTATCTGGGTCAGCTTATACCACACCAAGCTGGACCACCTCCAGCAGGCACATGGTCTTCCCAGAAAACCGGATGGCTGTGGACATTAAGGTCTCCAGATCAGGGTCTCCAGTGCTGAAGCAGCGTCTTTGCTGGGTCGTGTCCACGTGCTGCCTGCCTCCTCTCCTCTCAGGAGTCTCGCTGGGCTGACATGCAGAAAACAGCTGCCAAGAAAACCCGGGAGCTGGGGACCATCAAGATGGCCATCCTCGGCCTGTTCCAGCATGTGAGCGAGCAGATGAAAAGAGGCCTGAATGTGCCAGTGGATGACAGCTACACACAGCTGAACGTGGTAGGGCCAAGCCCTCCTCCCTGCCCAGAAAGAGGAGCAGTAATGACCCTCAGCTGCCCGAAGGGAGGGGAGAGCACAGGGAAAGCAAGATGCCCAGCAGATACCTATGTTTTCACCTGGGCCCTCTCTTGGACAGAAGACATCAGGAAAACCTGGGTGTGGGTCCCTGCTGCAGGGTGACAAGGGGTGGGAGGCGGGCAGGTCAGGGCAGGGTGTGCAGGTCAACCCATGGCCAAGGCCTGGATTCATTTACCCCTGCTCTGAACTCTGACTTGCCCACTTAAGACCATTCTGGTGATACAGATCCACCAAGGCCTTATCCTCCAGCTTGATCAGTGAAATTTGTCTTCCTAAAGGGCCGATAAGCTCCCCCCTGCCTCCAGCTCCCATCCCTACTGCAAGACACATTCCCCAAGCACTCTGAGCTCTGCCGCCTCTCTTCCTTACCCTAGATTCACCAGTTTATCCAAGACCTCATGGACATCTTAATGGAGGTGAAAAGAAAGGGCATGCAGAGCCATTAGCAAGCAGCTATGCCTATGGGACTGCGAGGAAGATGCCAACTTGACCCAATCTGCCAGCAAAGGCCCAGCAGGGTGGGAAGGCTGAGAAAAGGACAGAGAGCCCCACAGACTTTACCATAGGTTACATCAGTGAGGTTTCATACTTTTCTCACCTTTCTCTCCTGCACTGTCACTCACACCCTCTCATACTATTAAAAACAATATGTTTTAAGATGTATCCGTGTCTTAGAGTGGTTGGAACCTTTGGAACAGCTCCATCCCACAGCTTCATCCAAGAGGTGCCTTCTCTGGCAGACAGGGATGCTGGTTGCAGGATACAGCATCCCAGGGATATAGGCTCAGGTAGGGATTCATGTTCACACCTGGACCTACCACACAGTTTCAGCTCTGAGGTATTCAATGGGAACACCACAAAGGAGGGGGAACTGTGCTTCCAGAGAGCTTCAGGGATTCTCCATCAGCACACCCAGTGCATATGGGGGCGTGGATTTCCCCACACTGTGTACCCAAACTCATCCCCCTGCTGCCCTTAGGAGAAGCGTTGACAGGTGGAGGGTGAACCGACTGAATGAATCGCAGCAAGCATTTGCTTGTTCACTGTGAGCCCTAACGTGATGAATACAGAACCAGGGGACTACATTCACACTGTGGGTTTCAGGCCACTCAGCAGCAGAACGTCGCCCTGTGCAGCATCTTGGTGCGGCGCAAATGCAGAAGGAAACACAACAGTGAAAAACTCAGTTGCAGAGGCAAGGGCAGTAATTGCTCCTCAGCTGCTGCGTGTGAAAAGAGAGCTCATTTCTTTCCGAAACCTTGACATGTTAATGCTGTGTGGGCCAAGACAGGCCCTGTGTTCTCCTGAATAGATCACCAGAGCAGTGGGAGGTGAGTGGCGTTCTGCATTCCAGCTGGCAAGGGAAAGTAAAAGATGTTGCAGCTTTATGCAGCCGCCGTGTGCCCACACTGTAATGATTTCATTATGTTCCTTCTGTAAGATGGGGATTGTGACTGTCAAGGAGGAGCAAGAGTGGGCTGCTCCTCAAGGGGAGTGAGGCAGGCAGGAGGGCAGCCTTACCCGTAGGTGGGTGCCCCATGGTATGCCAGCAATAGCAGGAGAGGTTCATGGCTGAGGTCCAGTGATGGCCAGGCTATCTGCAGCGATGAGGCAGGTCCAAGATCAAGGCAGAAAGTCCAACTAGCAAATCAAGATGAGAATCAGTTATAAGGTCATATACTGGCTTTCCTGCAAGGCAAAGACCATAACCCCCAGGCTCAGTCTCACGGGTCTCTGCTGGAAACTCCTTGGGCAGCAGCTCTCCATGCCAGGGCAGGATGTGAGAGCCCTTCCCTTGGGGCATCTTCCCATCTTGCACTGCCTTGCATCCTGGCCTCCCTTGCTCTTCAGTGAGACCAAACACTGGCAGCAGAAGGGAGAGGGAGAAACAAACAGGAGAGAGCGCATCCCGGTGAGGTCCTCAGGGGTACCAGAGGTTGGTAAATGTCTTGTAGAGGCACTGGTGACGATAGCAAAAGCTGCTGGAAAATTCAACTCATGACTCATCCCGGCAGAGATGAGGTTGTGTGTTTGTGTCCTTGCATCTCCTCTCTGCAGGGATACATCCAGAGGGACCACGAGCATCTATACCCACCCTGAGGGGTGACTCAGCTGTCCTCTCTTCTTCCACCCATGGCCACCCCCTCACCATCTTCAACATATCTCATCAGTGGCAGCTGCTGGGGGCCGATGGGAGCAGGGTGGTTGTGCCCAGAGAAATGGGGGCTGCAGCCCTGAGCCTGCCACTGCATGGGGTAGTAACGGAAGGACCTTGGAGAGATTCAGGGTCAGGCTGTCCTCTGCAAACAGGCTACTGGAGGGAGCAACCAGCATCTGTGCATCTCCAGCAGGGAAAGGAGTTATTCCCAGAGCGCTGCCAGATGGCTTTGGCATGAGCAGGGTGGGGGGACAGAGCTGAGCCTAATGCCAAGCGAGCTGTAAGGACAAAGAGGGTGACACAGGAGGTGTCCAGGTGGGACGGTGTGGGGGCAAGGTGTTACCCTGAGCATCACACTGACTGCAATGCTGCCTACCGGCCCCATCTGCCTTGTTGTGGTGGGTGAAGCAAAAGCAGTGTCACTTACTCTGACATGGGAAATGGAAACAAAAACTAAAATTACCTGATCAGGTGTCAGGGTTTAAGCTCAGTGATGTTGCGTATAATCAACTGTTGTGTGTGTGTGTTAATAGCCTGTCTTTTCTTTGCAGAATTGCAGGGTGTGGGTTTGTTTGCATTGTGCTGTTTGATTTTGAGTGTCAGGGTGTTGGCTTTCTTTGTTTTGTTTTTTTGTAAGATTTCTTTCTCTTGGCACAGAAATGATTTAAGCATTGGCTAAACCCACAGACTGTTGAGAGAAAATCCCCGTCACATTGAAATGTTGTCACTGGTTTAATCTGGACTCCGTTAACATTTCCTCTGGAGCAGCCTGTTGTTCCATCAGTGTGGGCAGGAGCTGGAAATGCAGGTCCCCTCTGCTGTGGCCCCACCACTGACTGTGGGATTTCCACTGTCCCAAAGCAGTGAGGTGTGCCTGGTGCCACTGCACACCCAAGTGATGGAACGAGGTCTGACACAGAGGGTCACCCCATGATGCTGTCACCTGAAGACATGCCTCTCCCCTCTTAGGTGCTCTGCGAGGACTTAGGAGGACAACCCCATGCTAGCACCAACTGCTGTCCTCAGTAGTGACTTCAGAAAACATTGCTGGCTTGTTAACCCCATAATTAGCACTTACCCAGGACTTGGCATGCCAAGCATCATCAGATGCCAGCTGGCAGACATGACAGTCATTAGACCCAAATTAGAGCATTGTTTCTGCATATGTAGTTTCTATTCAAGAGAGGATGTAGGCACCAGAGCTGCCTGGTCCCCCCCCCCAGCAGTCACTGGCATAAAAACACCTTGTGTCTGTGAGTGACTGTGACTCCTTGGTCCTACACATCTGCATAAAGCCTGTCCTGCCTCTCTGCCCCCAAATTGCCTCTCGTTCCTCGTTAAGGCCACCATGAGGTGCCTATGAACCCAGAAAGGGAGTCTCCTGCCTTCCCAAAGACTTTTCAGCCTTATCCAGACGTTTAACGTTAGGTCATCAGCCAGAAAGAGAAGGGTCAGGCATCTCAACCCTTTTGTCTGTACTCCTGCATCACCACGGGATCCCAAAACGCAGCCTGGCTTTAGGGGATTTGGTTCATGTTCTGCTCCAACCACCCTGCTGTGACACCACCTGACACACCTCTGCAAAGGTCCCAAGCAGGAGATGATGTTTACAAAAAAAGCTTCCAACAGACATTTATTAGTTTGGGTTGAAATCGATGCACGTGAAGGAGTGTCGCTCCCGTGTGCTGCACACCTTTGCCATCAGTTCAATACAGGCCAGCTGGGATCATACGGCCAGGACAGCAGCCTTTCTCCATGACCAGCCATACAAACACAGCCATAAACACAGAGCAAAGTGAGTCAGGATCCTCCGCACCAACTTCCTGGCCATCCTCCCTGCCCTACAAGCACTGGGTCCTGGGGCCTCAGAGGGTGAAAGCAGGGATTAATTTAGGGGTCAAGCTGTGAATTGAGAACTCTTCCTTGATTTTCGCTCCCTGCCAGCCCCAAGCAATGTGGCTCTGCTATTTCCCCTTCCAAAGAAGGCCTGGGGAAGGCCAGCACAGGGAGGGGGTTTCTAGGTCTTGAGGGGCTGGTCTGTTGTCCACAGCCAATGCTCACCATTGCACCATGTGTGTGGCTGCAGAGTGATGAAGCCAAGCAGCCACAGGGCAGGGAATGGAAGAGTGGGGAGTAAGAGAGGCCCCATCTGTCCTGCCAGCTCCAGGCTGGATGCTATTGATGATGGTCCGTCTGCTTGAGCAACAGGCACAGCACCTCACTGCAGCGTGGAGGCACCTGGTGCTGCTCCACAGGGCTGGCAGAGCAGAGGGAAGCACTCTGAGACCTACAGTGCTTCCTCCAGGGTTCCACATCCCCAAAGCAAAGGGACACAGGGACCAGCAGGCAGGTACTGCAGGATGGAGGAGGTCACCAGCAACAGCACAACACGTAAGGAGGCTTCACACTGAGACCTCAGAGGATACCAAAAGCGGGGTCCTACCTTCACTGTGTTTTATTGGGATGAATGTACTGTCAGGTGCAAAGAAAAGAGACAGATGGTTGTGATCTCACTGACCTGGGCACACAGGACAGTGACCCAGGTAGGAACTCCATCTCAGGACTGCAGCAAGCTGCAGCAGCACTGAGCTGAAGGCCTCAGCAGCTTGGCTACAGGGCAACCAGAGCTCTTGGGCAGCCTCCCAATGCCCCCCTCCCCCCCTCCCCGTACCACCCAGCAGAGTCATCCCATCCTACAGGGCAGGCAGGGCTGCAGATGCGAGAGCTCTTCACATCCTATAAACAAGAACCCTTGTGCTGTCATGACAGGCATTAGCAGCTCCAGTTGTGCCATCTCAACATGGGTCAACATCTTGACATGCTCAGAGGGGACAGCAGCATCTGAGGCACTGGGAGACCTCAGGGTGCTGTGATCTTTCACACAGGGATTATCTGCTGGTCATGGTGCCAAGCCTGGAGGCACTGGTGGGCACCAGAGGGCAGGGCTGAATGCCCTCCTGGCAGTGCAGGCGTCCCTCATTTGCTCTCTCCAACTTTCCCTGCCATGTTTCTCATTTCCTGTTTGGTTTTCATTTTCCATTGCATTTTCCATTGCATTTTCTGACCTTTTCTCCTTTCCTGTTTTGCTCTTATTTCCTTTTCCCCTGGAGCTGAAACTGAAGGGTGGGAAGGGCAGCTCATCTGCCTGTAGCTCAACACACAACATCTGTGCTCAGGTGACGACTTCACAAGCAGCAGCCCTTCATTCAGTTGCCTTTGAGGACAGCCCTTCCCTCCTCACAGCCCCACCCAGAGCCATAAAACCAATGCAAACACAACAAAACCCGGACCGGAGACATTCCCCACAAAGAGTCCTTTGGAATCAGCCCACAGAGACTCACAAGGTGGTACGAGGCCAAGGATGAGATCTGCAGCAATGACATGTCCAGCAACACTGGATGGTGGACGCTCCCCAGATATGAGCTCCAATGCTTGTTCACTTGCCCTGTCCAGGTGAAGAACATCTCTGTTGTGGACTTGCTTGCTGCACACGTCTCTTCCAAACTGAGCAAAGGTGGAATTCAGGTGCTTGTTGATGTCATGGAGGTTTGGCCATTGATGTGGCACCAAGGAAACATGCCATCATTCAAGCTTGCACCAGCCTGCGTGGAAAGTCTCGTCAGTAGCGGTGCTGCAGTGGGAAGCGTGAATAATGACGGGAGGTTGGAACTCTCAGAGGAGAGCAGGTTGGAGACCTGGGCAGGAAAGGAAAGAAATAGGAGAGCATGGGTTGCAACCATGTGATCCCCTTGGTGCTTCCTTCCATATCCTCAGCCTCCTCCCAGCAATGACCACTGCTTCCCTTCCATACCCTCTCTCAGGACTCAGTGGGGCTCTGATGCTTCTCCTCGGTGACCATCCCATGGAGCAGGGCTGCAGCCTGGTGGTCCCTCACACCCTGCTTCTGCTGTGCCAGGACACTATGTGTCCCACATACCAGCACCAGCCAACCCAACCCGCACTTGGCAGCTTTGGTACCCCCAGGAATTCCTTGTCACAAGGCCCAGCACACTACCGTGGTCATGTCCCATGCAGGGGAGCTGGGAGCTGGCTACATGATGGAGCAGGTGAAGCCACAGCACTCCTTGAGCAGGGTGAGGCCCGTTTTGGTCATGTATGGTGCAGAGGTTTGCTGCCCCCTGGAAGTCATTTTCTTCTCTCTGACAGGAGCTATGGAGAGAGGCAGTGTAAGCTTCGGGTGTCTCCTTGGAGACAAGGACAGAAGCTCATCGCTTCTGAAAGGTCCTCTCAGGGCAGCATTGCTGCCCCTGAGGAAGGCTGGATGGATGGCATGACTTGTCACTTTAGTCAGTGCATGATGAAATGGAAGGAGCTGGTTAGAAGGGGTCCGATGAAGTACATGAACCACAAAGTGACACCTGCTCGTCCCAGGTCTCCTAGGACACGCTGGCTGAGAAATGTATGGAAGCACTGCATCTCTACTGACTGGTGATGTTTCCAGCCCCAGCACCTCCCCATGCTGAGCTAGTTCTACACAGAGCAATGAAATCTTGGAAGCAGGCTGCTTAGGGAAGGGAAGAAACTGCCAGGGAGGTTCAGTACAAGGAATATAATTCATTGACCACCTACTTGCTTTCTGGAGGTAGCTTTTGGAGAGCTTACTTTGCAGGAATTCTGCCATTTCCTTGTCTTCTTCTCTCTCCCTGCAATAAAGAGATTGTTTAGCACATGGGAAAGGAGCAACGAGGCATCCAGAAACATCTGTCAAAGCATAATACAGATCTGAGGAAAGCTTGCACTGTCCTCACTGCAAGGAATAAATTGTTCCCAGCTACCTGAGCCTCTCAAACTCCACATCGTCCACCAGGAAATCCCGTGTTTCCACCAGCTTGTGGATCTGCTGCACCAGTTCCTCTTCCTTCTGCTTCTCCTCATTGGACTTCTCGGTCTCTGCAACACAAGAAGTACATTTAGCTCCTCTGCATCCCTCCCATGCCAAGTTGAGCCAAGCCAAGCTTGCTCTGCTTCTGCTCCACCTGGGAGCAGCTATGCAAGTGAGGGTAAAAGCCAACCCAAAGCAGGCACCTGGATCCAGATGCAGGCTGCTAAATAAGCAAAAATCTCACCTCAACCCACCCAGGTCTGGCGTCATCAAACTCAGATTTTTGAGTTTCACCCCTGAACTTTCCATGGGGATGAGCACCGCAAGATGTAACTGTGAGCTTCACAAGGCAGAGGGGTCCCTAAGCAAGGTGAGGTCCCACCAGTGAGGCTACCTTGCTTAGAGACCCCTCCTCTGCTTCCCTAGGGGTCTCCACCCTGCACTGCTGACGAAGGTGGGTACCTGACCCCCAGATGCTCAGAAATGTCAGATTCAGGTGTCATCCTCCTGCCAAGATGTGCTGGACCCACGTTTCCCACACCAGCACATCCAGCCACAGTGTCAGCATGGCCCTGAGCCACAGAGGGCTCCAGAGACCCCACCTGGCTGCCTCTGAGCACCATGGGACCCATCACACATAGAATCATAGAATCATTTGAGCAGAAGGGACCTTCGAAGCCCGTCTGGTCCTACTCCCCTGCACTGAACAGGGACGCCCACAGCTCCATCGCTGCTCAGAGCCCCGTCCCCTGACCTTGGGTGTCTGCAGGGATGGGGCACCACCACCTCCTTGTGCAGAGAGTTAGTGAAGCCCTGGGAAACTCTCACATCACTGTGAACTCATGTTCTGTACAAATTGGTGTATAGCAGCAAGCAGAATACATAAAAATCCTTGGGGATTGGACTAGAGGATCTTCACAGGTTCTCTCTAGCTCAAAGCACTCTGTGATTCTATAAGATGATAGAGCTAGTGCTAGGGAGTGTTAAATATGGACAGCTAGCTTGGGTGGAAATGGTAATTGCCTGTGTAGCAGCTATTTAATACCATTTCTGAATTCAGCAGCCAACTCCAAAATCAATCCAGCTCAGGATGGATCAATCTCCCGTCTTCCTTCAGCTAAATAAAATTGCAGCAGAGTTCACAGCATGGAGCCAGCCCGCAGGCAGGGTCTCAGCAGCTCCCTAAGCTGTGTATTGATCTGCAGCTTCAAGTCTGCTTTGTATCGATGGGAGGTGCTGCTGGGGGGGGTCTGAGGAGGAGGAACTTCTCATAACCTTTGTGTTGTTGGAAAGATCCCCAGAAAACGATATGCTGTGATATTTTGGGGGGAAAAGGGCACTTTGCAGCGTTACTCAGATGCCACCAGAAACATCAGCTTGGGCACAAACGTAGCAGCTACGTGGAGTGAGTGGATGATCTGCGCTCCTGGGTTAGAGCACATCAGAGTTAACATACCCTCCGTAAAAACACTGCTTTATTCCCAATTGCTGATGTCACAGTCCATCAAGACCACCCCTCTGAACTACTAAAGGCATTTTAAGCTCAAGCTTCTCATTGCTGCCTTCAGCAGCAGCATCTCCGGGAGCATCCCGGTGTGGGAGCTGGCCAAGAGCTTCCTGGGCTTCACGGAGATGTTTCTGCTGAGAGCATGGCAGGGTGCAGCTCTACAGAGCCTTACCAGGAAGGACAAGGAGCTTTTGAAGCTCCTTTTTCAGCCGGCTGATTTCTTTGCAGAGCTGAATGTCATCCATCCTGCAGAGACACAAATGAAACCATGGCGGTTAGTGAAGCAGAAGTCTCATCACTCCAATGACAACAACACCTTAGTAAAACCTGGCACGTGCGCCAGGCGATAGCATGGATAGCATGGAAATAGGGTACGGGCTGTTGGCTCATTGAAATCAGGGAACTGTGACCTGTTATTCAACCTGACAGACCCCACTGGTCCTCCCAAGCCCTACCAAGTACCCAACATGGAGCATGACCTTCCCAAGGCTATCCAAGCCTCCAGTGCAGCAATGCACCGATGCTTTGCAGGCACACGGCAGAGCATCCAACCTGGCATCACACAGCTGAGATTTCTCACGAGCTCCATGTCTGTGAGCAGTGAAAAAGCCCTAATTCATGCTCCGTGTCTGCAGGTAACACATGACTGGACCCATGAGCTGCTGCCACAGATGTGCCCCTGGTTCCCTGTGAGGCGTGCATTGCTAAGAGCCCTGTCTGCTTCTCCAGTAATCCCGCAGCCCTTCGCTGAGTCACCCCGTCGGGATGAGTCACACAGGAGCTGGGGGCACCAGAAATATTAATTAGAGAGAGGGAAACCAGTAGAGCGACAAAGAGGAACCCTGTGTGATACCACTGTAGGAGGAGAACATCCCAGATGGAGGAAGCTTTCCCTCTTGGCAGAAGTAATGAATTGGCAATAATAAAAGTTGTCATTTCAATACAAGCTGGGAGATAGCAAAGGCAAGCAGCCAGGTGGTTGCTGCTGGAGCTGGGGTTATCTCTGCCACCTGAGACATCTCGCTGCAGCAGGTTTCATTATCTTCCAAGCACGGACATCTCAGCAGCGTTGGAATGCGTTGCTTTGACATTTCCAACAAGAAGAAAACACTGATTGCTATCGACTGACCAGGCGACTCACATCACTGTATGGTGGCACTTCGATGGAGGCGTTCACCTCCCTGAGCCCTACAGTCCACCTGACCATAAATATGACTTCTATTTCCCCCACTGTGTTAAAAGCCCCACTCCAACCCCCAACCCCTATCTCTTGCAGCCCTGGTGTGCAGAAGGTTCCTGTGTCCCCAGCTCCTCCTGCCCACCAAAGCTGATGCTCCCAGGGCTTCAATTCACAGGTCTGATGCTCAAGCTCTCACGTGCAGTCCTGCTGTTCCCCAAAACACCCAAGCAATGAATGCTGCAGCTGTTCCCACGCCAGGACGTGTTTTCTGTAGGTAATTCCCAAGTGCAAGCCAAGGAAGAAAACAAATAATGAGGTAAGAAGAACCACAAGCTGTGAGTTTTGACAGCACCTGTGAGATTTAGGTGCCAGTTGCCATGGAAAACATTCAAGCACTTCACTTTTTGTGACTCCCAGAAATCCTCTGCAATCCCAACAACAATACCTCAGCTCCACGTGTATGGTGTGCTCCTCCTGTGCCCACCCCAGCACTTCAGGGGTCAGACCAGGGCAGTGCTGGCAGCCCCATCTCCATGGCTCTGGCTCAGGACCCGGTGCTGAGAGCACTGTTTATCCCATGCTGATAATGAGCCTTGCAGCCCCTTTGGCCTTTGCTTTTTCTCAGCTCCCTCCCTGCCTGCTAAGGCAGTGTTAAGATTGCATGCACCAATGGCTCCAAAGGGGCCATGCAGCTTTGTCAAATGGGCTTTTCTCTTGTCACCATCCCTCTGCACCCCTATGCAGTGGCTTTATTCCTGCCTCTTTGGCAGGGCCACATTGATTCTGGCACTCTGTGGACACAAATCCTCCATGCTGATGCTCCAAAAGGGGAGGCAGGGCCGGGAAAGCCATGAGGTCTCCTCCAACCCAACCACGACGTGATACCATTCGATGATAAACTCAGATCCTGTGGCTGCCCATGTCAGGGAGCAGCAATGAGCCCCCAAACCTTGGGTCCCTTCCCAAGCCCAGCCCAAGGGCATCAACCTGCAGAGCAGACATGGTGCTCAGAGAGGACCGTGGGCACATTTTAGCTCAGTCAAACGTGTGCCACCAAATCCGCATAGGTTGGCTCCCAGCACTCACATGTATCGCAGCTCTGACTCCCTCCTCACCAGGATCTCCCTGATCCTCTCGATTTTGAAGAGCTCCCCTTCGATGTCATCGATGGTGGTGGTGGAGTCAGCCATGGAAATGACCTCATCCTCTGCAAGGGAAGCAGGAGCCCTGTTAGCCAGCAGCAGATGTTAACTGGGTGCTGAGGACAACAGGGCTGTCCTGCAGACATCAAGCAGCATCACCAGGCTACACATGCAGCTTGAACCTCTCTTCCAGGCTACCCACCGGGTGCTGCAAGAGGAGACAGCCCAACATGGGAAGTCACCATCAGATACAAGGGCACTGAGCTACTGGAAGACGTCTTTTGCCTTTATATGTGCTCCAGACAAGGCTGAGCACTACTCAGCAGCATCAGACACCCTGGCTGATCACCCCCAGAGACACACACCTGTGTCTGCATCCTTCTTGAGGCCATGTCAGGGCCAAACCTGGGCCCATATAACACAGAACCCCCAAGGAGTCATGGAGCTGAAGGTCCCACTGCAGCTCCCTTTCCATTGCAGGGTGGGTGGATCCTCCCATGGTACCCAACAGGGCAGTTCAGTTTCCTTATCCCCTGCAGTGTTGAGCATCATCTCTGCAACCCACCTGGGGAAACTGAGTCAGGAAAAAGGGATGCCGCTTGCTCCAGATCAGAGACAAAACCATCCCAGCAAAGCACGGGAAAAAGAGGCTGTTGTATGTTAGTGGCAAGTTTGGGGATGGGCAGGATGAGAGCACAGAAGCAGAGCCCTGCTCTCACCACCAGCTCTGTCTCTGCCAAAGTCACACTGACGTCCCACAGCTCCCAGACTGCTCTATGGGATGACAGCTGAGGTTCTGCTCCCAGGCCAGCTGCCACCTCCCTGCCAGCCCAGCTCCCAGCATCACATCACCCAGCTTGTTATCACTGACGTGCAGCAGTGCGTTCATCACACAGTGGCTAATCCAGCTCTCCTGTGATGTACAGGCAGCACAGGCTGGGGGGCGGGGGGGCTCAGCAGCTACAGCAAAGCCAGGCTATGAGCAACACTAACAATCACATACATCAGGGGAAAACCGAGCTTCCTTTGGATCCCCACAAGGCACATCTCTGCTGGGAGAGTTTCTGCAGCCCTGGGATTGGCCCAGTAGGGCAGGGAGGGATGGCTGTGCAGGCACAGGGCAGAACACCCCGCATAGTGTTTCTCTATCCATCACACAGAACTGCTGGAGAAACTGTCCCCAGTGAGGCATGTTTCCGAGGCTGCTGGTGGAGAAGGTTGAACAGCAGAAATACACATAGTTTAGGCTGGCGTGACTGGTTTGGAGAATAGTTTTCCACTCTTTCTGGCTTAGAAACTCATGAGGATTAATTGTAGCGCATCTCCCTCTCCTCCAGCCATGCAGGCACTTTATACCAACACCTTCGTATGGAATCCTTAACCATTCCCCACCCCAAGCTGTTGGGATGCTCTCAGGAACCCCTCCCCGATGGACCACTGGATATGTGAGCTGAGCACAGAATGGGGTGGGATGCGCTGCCCTCCGGCAGTTCTTGTCCCTGCTACAAACCAGTGCTGGAAACCCTCCCTTAGCCTGCTTTCTACTGGCCTGAATGGGGTTGCTAGGGGACTGGACTGTGGTTGCTATGGGACCAAAGATGCAGTTTCTGCAGGACCGGAGTGCTGTTGCTAAGGGACCGGACAATGGTTGCTAGGGGAGAGGGATGCTGAGCTCCCTTGTCCCGAGCATCCCCCTGCTCAGCCACCCCAGGCTGCTCGTGGCCCAGGGGATTTGGTGCACCTGAAGATGTGACCGTGGCCCTGGTCACATCTCCCTGCAGCTGACAGGGACAAGCAGGTAACAACGCACACGAGGTTGCAGATGGAACAGCTGCCGTGCACTTGTAGGCTCCCTGGGGCTCGGCTGTAGTTCAGCGTGGCTCTAGATCTGTCAGAAAAAGCTGCATTGCTCAGCGTCACTCCTGCGACCAGGCTGAAATGACAAGGCTGATTATTTTATAGATTCTCCAGTAAACAAAGAAATGAGCTCACTGCAGCTCTCATTAGCCAGGAACAAATCTTGGAGCACAGGGGTGGGTCTGGGGGAGGGAGGCTGTCACTGCCGGTCTGGGTGGGTGAAGGAATAGCCCAGAACATCTTTGATCATCGGTGGCAGAAGTACTTGGCTCAGGTCATCAGCCAGCTGCTTCCCAGTGGGCGAGCACAATGGCTTGGAACAGGTGTCAGCATCACTCCTTCCCCCTTCTCATCCCAGAACCTCATTAGCAGCAGCCAGCCCGTCTGGGAGAGGCAAATCCTCACCTGTGTACCAAAGGGAGGAGGAAGCAGCGCTGGGTGATTTCTGCCCACGATCACTTCCAGCAGCAGAGGCTGTAGGTCAGGAGTGTAGTGTGAACCAGGGGGCAGGTGGACATCACACAGCAGAGCCATGGCAGCAGGACCTGAGCTGGAGGCTCCCATTGGTGATGGGGTGGCACTCTGTGTCCCTAAGGTGAGACGTGCCCTCGGGCACACCAGGGAAGATGTCAGCAGAGCTCTAATCGAGGAGCTGCTTAAATCAGGAGAAGGGGCAGCCCCAGGTGAGAGCTCCTGCAAAATGAAGCCCATGGACCCCTGGGGGAGTGCACTCTTCCCATTGATTCCTTAAAATCTGTCCCCAGGCACCTTCTCTCCACACCTTCTAACTTCAATGAGGAATGGAAACAGTTCTCGGGATCATAAATGCCAAGCTGCTGCTGTGCTTTTGGGTAAGGGTGAGGCCAACATCAACCAATCCTTCATGCTGTATTTAGCACCAAGGGCTCTGGAAGTGGGGCCAGAGACACCACAGGGTGTGTGAACACCTGGGGAAGGGGACACACTGCAACATTTCTGCTGCACAAAACCCATCCACTAAACCTCATGAGAAGCCAGTGAGTCTGTGCAAGAGACCAAAAGGCAGGAACCCTTCAGGAAACTGGAATTGGGACCAGAGAAGTCATTGTTGGTCCAAGACACCTTCTGGACAAGGCTGTGAACAACGCCATCTAACTACTGAGCCTGCTTTCACCAGGGAGTTGGACTCGAGATCTCCAGAGCTCCCTCTTGATCCAAGTTACTCTGTGAAGACCAATTGGGCTTTGCATGGATCTTCCCTACTAGTCCAGGAAATGCCTCCTCCAGACAGATGCGGAGTGATATCAAGTTCCTGGAGCCCCAGCTACAAGCATGGGCCACAGCACAGCTTCCCTGTGCAGCCTGGGGTACCCAGGACTCCATGCATCCACTGCAGATGGCAAGTAGGAACACTGAGAGCTCAGAAGGGACTAACCCTGGGCACACTGTACAGCAGACAGCTGGGCAAAGACTTCCCTGGAGGTGGTTTTACCAAAACTGAATGGGTCTGTAACACCCAATTCTAAGTGCCTCACATCTGGGCCCCTGCTTGTGGTGCTGGGCATCCATTCAGGGATGCAGGATGACCCACGTGTGTGCAGCTCCCACAGACACCCACGCCAGTGGAACCAGGCACAAGAATCAGCCCCACACTGCCCACAGAGCTCTCCAACAGCCACTGCTTCAACCAGGCAAACTGAAGAACAGGGGAAGGCTTTGATTTCAACTTGGGACTGCTCTGATCGTCACACACAGCCCAGGGGGAAGAGCGTATCGTTAATGAGGAGTGTAATAGCTGGAGACTTTCACTCCATATGGCTTTGGTGCAAACATTTAGACAGCCAGCAGCAAGCCCAGGATGAGTCACAGCAGCAGCCAGTGCAGGGTTGAGTTGCAAGTGATTTCGTTCATGATTAAAGTTGGGCAATAGATTGGCAGTGCTCAGGGGAGGGAGGGCAGAGGTCTTGGCCTGGGCTCCATCCCAAGAGGCTTTTAACTCAGCTGCGAGTTTTTCTCCGCCAGGGAAAGCAGCGTGGGCAGGGGGCATCCAGCTCATCAAAACCAGCCCTTGTTGATTTAGTGCATGTTTGATAATGAGAGCAATCGCAGCGCGCTGCCCAGCTCTGGGCAGTGTTTGCAAAGGTGATGTGGTGCTCGCACTCCTGGTGCCTCCAGCACCCTCAGCACACAGCCAGGCACTCCAGACCTGGAGGACAAGGTCAGATCCCTGCAGGCCCCCACCCAGACACCTGCCATGCAAGGGGGGATGGGGGGATAAGTGCTGCTGTGCTGGAAGGCACGAAGGAGGCTAAAAACTTCAGGATGCTCCCCATGGAGCTGAGCAGCACCCACACACGCGCATCAAGCGGGATGCTGAAGTTTGCTCTGTGCCTCCCCTTTTTGCCCTTCTGGCTGCTCACTGCTGTCCTGCTGCATGAAGAGGTCTGGTGGGGAGCAGAACGAGATGGGAGAAGAAGGGGACGGGGGAGATGTTGGAGGGGTATCTTGGCAGGAGGTCCCCCCAGGGTGCGATGCTGCCTTCCACCCCAGGAGCTTGGCTGCGGGTGACCTCCCAGTCAGACCCCCCTTCCGACCCACTTCCTACAGGAGGAACTGCTCAGAGTGGGGAAAGGCAGCAAAGGGCCGTGCGGGCACCCCAGGCTGCCCATCACAGCCATGCCCACAGCAGGCACGGCAGCACGGTGCCTCCACACCTCTCCGGGCTGCATCAGCCGGGTGGGGGGCTCCATCCCCCCTCCACCGCTTCATTTCAACCAGCCATCCCTCCTCCCCTCCAGACGCTTCTCTCCGTCTTTTCTTTCCCCCCACCCTGCCCTGCCCTCCCCTCCCACCCTGCGGGGGGCTCAGGGGCTCCCCCAGCCGCGCTTCCCCCGCTGCCCACACCGCTCCGGGACGCACCGCGGGGCTCCGCCACCCGACGTAGGGTTGGGGGGGGGAGGTGGAAGGGGGGCAGAAAGGGGCAACACCGGAGCCACCCGGGGGAAAGTTTGGAGCTCACCTGGCGCCGTGCTGGCGGGCGGCCACCGGGTGGATTCCAGCGAGCCGTACCGGGGGGGGGTCCGGTTCCCCTCCATGCTGCAGAGCGGTGCGGCCGCCCCGCTTCTCCCCCGTCCGCACCGCTCGGAGTGGAGCGGGTTGGGGCTCCCGAGGCTCCCGCCCCTCCGCCCGGCTCCCCCCGCTCCGCTCCCGCCGCGCCCTCTGCCGTTCTCCGCCGCCCCGCAGCCCGCGGCCGCTCCCCACCCTCCGCCCGCACCGCTGCCGCTCTCTCTCGGGGCGGTTCGGGGCTCGGCCGGTTGTCCTCTGCCGCCGCGCACCCCCAGCCCTGCCACAGCCCCGGCCTCTCCAGTTCCGTGCCACAGACTTCAGCATCTTCAGCACGAACACGGTCCCGTTCGGCCCAGTTCATCCTTTGTGTGCTCTGAGCAGGGCACGGCTCGCTGCAGATAAATAAACCGTGCAACAAAAGCGTGACAAAGGAAGGATGTTTCCCAGGGGGAGCTGGGTGTTGGTGTGGGTCAGAGGTTTGCTGGCAGTACCTTGGGAGCACAGGGGCTGGGCACGGGTCTATAGCCTTGCAGGGTTCTTAATGGTCGCAGAATCACAGCGTCATCTTGGTTGGAAAAGACCTTGAAGATCACCAAGTCCAACCATCAGTCTGGCCTACCGAGTCCCACCCAAGGCCACATCCATCAGTGCCACCCCTGGAACACCTCCAGGGATGGGGACTCACCGTAGCCCTGGGCAGCCCACAGTGTCATACAATCATTAAGGTTGGAAAAAACCACTAAGATCATCTGTTCCAACCATCAACCCATAACCACCACTAAGCCTATTCCACACCTGCCTTCTTCTTGAAAACCTCCAGGGATGGTGATTCCACCACCCCAATGCTCGTTCACCACGTCCACAAGGACTGAGTACCCCGATCAGCTGTGCTCCACACCCAGCATTTAAAGCACTCCAGAGGTTTGCTTTGCTCTCCCTAAAAACATGGGATCACCCTCAGCAGTGCAGAGTCACACTCAGAACTGTGGTCCCATTGCACACACTGCTTGCTCTGCTGCGCTCAGTGCTGTCATTGTGTACAAACCTCTCTTGCAGAAGATGCTCTACATCCTCAAATCCACTATAAAGAAGTTTTAATGGATCCACTCAAGCACTGGAAAGGTACTGAGAAGCACAAAGAGCACCGAACTGCCTATTCCTGCAGAAGGGCATATATGTCTGGTCAGAACAACAGGATGGGAGTTATTAAATAATTCCATGAGCTTATTTTTCTTGGATTTGTCAAAAACTGAAGCTCACATCTCTCAATCCACGCTTCGACCATTAAAATGATTTCGGCACTTGGTTGTGTTTCCTGGCTCAGAATTCCTTTTCCCATCAGCACAAGCCTGCTATTCCCACTGCTGTCATCCCTTCCGCAGTTCCAACCTTCCAACCTGATTACAGCTGGAAATGTTTTCAAAGGTCCAAATCCACAGCCCCATCACTAGCAATGTCCTTCTCTGCTCTACCAATAAGGTTGGCATGAGGTCACCTCTTCTGTTGCTTGATTTCTCCAGGCAGGGTTTCTTAATATGAAAGGTGAAACAGAGCTTAACTTTAAAGTTAGCTCCTATTCAGCTCTGTGTCTGCATCCACAGTGTTATGGTGTCAACACATGTGATTTCAAGGGAAAAAAAAACTGCCTTTGGCCAGAAAAGTGGTTCCTATCATAGCAAAAGCAGTGGAGAAGTGATGCACAAAGAAATGTGTCTGTGCCCAGAGAAATGTACAGCTGAAGTCAGCAGATGGGAAGGGAAGGGAAAGGAAGGGAAGGGAAGGGAAGGGAAGGGAAGGGAAGGGAAGGGAAGGGAAGGGAAGGGAAGGGAAGGGAAGGGAAGGGAAGGGAAGGGAAGGGAAGGGAAGGGAAGGGAAGGGAAGGGAAGGGAAGGGAAGGGAAGGGAAGGGAAGGGAAGGGAAGGGAAGGGAAGGGAAGGAACCTGCAATTTTAGTTGTTTCCTTGCAATGTAGGAATGAAAATAGAAGGTGAGATAAAGTATTGGGTTCAATGAGCTGTGTGGGTTGCAGTCCAGCTCCATTGGCCATGCAATGACATTACATGCAGGGTCTGGGCACTGTTTCACTAAAAGCAGAGAGACATTCAGCATCTGGTAGTGAATGCTGCCTCATCTGCTGGAACTGATGCAGTGGGCCCCACTGAACCATGTCACACATGTACATCAATCCATGTGAGATCCAAACAGCACCAGCTACAGATGACATCCTCAGCACCACCGATCAAATCAACAGGAATTCACATGGCTCTCAGGTGTGCTGCTGGCACAGGACTGCTGTCATGCACCCCATTAATGAGCAATTAGGGTTCCTGAGGTATGATATGGTAATAAGGCTGGGATAGATTCTTGACCCTAAAACTGTTCTCAACTTGAGTTTGAATTCCAGGGAGAAGGCAATTTCTCAGTACAAAGTTCCAGTTATTCTTGGCTCAAGGACAAGCCTATCTATAGTCATTGCAGCAGGCTGTGGCATGGCATAGTGGGTTTGTGCCAGAAAATGGGGAGCTAATTATGCTGAAAGCATCTGATGTGCAGATAAACTGTAATCAATACACACAGAGATCATCTACAACATCACTGCTTTTCCTTGTTTGTCCTATGAGCACAGGAGGGAGCAGGGTAGGAGATCACCATGCCACTCCTATGCTACGTATTAGATATGTATTTAGAGAAATACTCTGGGTTTTGCAGCTGGCTTGTAAAACTTCAGGGAGATGCTGTTAAAGTTAATTCTGCAAAGGAATGAGGTGGTTCCATGTACCTGGTCAAATGACAACAGCTTTTGGTGAGAGCTGAAAGCTTTTCAAAGCAGAGCTCAGTCATTAACACAAGTTCATGAATTGTTTTCCACCTACAGGGCCACAGGTCCTTCTATTCCCACAATTCATACCCCTCTCACACCAGCCACAAGCAAGTACATTAATAAAAAGATCCATTTCTGCTGTTTTTTTTCCCCCCTCTTTATATGTATATATATGTATATATTTAATTGGCATTAAAAGAATCGCGCCTTCTGATATGGATCCTCTGTGACACCTGTACAAATAACTTATAATCCATCTACACCATTTACAGCTGTACAAAATCAGCCCTGGACACCACAGACCACTCTCCGACCTATGGTCTCATGGCTTTGTGAGCTGCTGGTTGGTGTGCCCAGGGCCACGTGCCCCCAGCAAAGAAGCCCAGCAAGTCAGAGGTGTGCAGTGCCATGGGTCACCACTTTGAGCCCAGTGTTACCATATGCAGCAGCTCAGAGAGGAAGGACGTTGGGGCAAGCAGATGTTTCCTGACACGTTTCTGATCCTCCTTTCCAACTTCAGCCCCTTCCAAGGCCGAAGCTCTTGGTGCTGTCCTGGCAATGGTTGTCGTTTTTGAGGGGAGATGACAAACTGCACTGAAGAACTGAAGATGGTTGCTGAGACATTCCAGGTTCCTGCACTGGGACGTTGAGGTGCTGTGATGCTGCTGCCTGTCAACTATCGGTGCTGGTTTGGGGTTAAATGCTTTTTAGGACCTGGAGGCTCTTTACGCTGCTAAACAATCCATCACACACCAACAGTTCCAGAGTTGCTTTGCCCCCTGTAATGTATTCCAGTGCTAGTTTGGGGCTGTGTGGTGCATCCAAAGTGAGAGTGCATAAACCCTGAGCTTGGGAACAGGGACCAAAGCTGCCTGCTGTGCCAAGGCAACAACGAGGGGCAGCAGCAGGAGGGTTTTGTGGGGCCCAACCAGCCAGGGCAACCTGCAGGCTTGGAGGGAAGCATCTCCAGGCTGGAATATCTGCACTCCAGGGACGCCCCGTGGGTGACACTGGAAGAGCTGCTGTGTGCACTTGCAAGGCTGGAGGACTCCTCCCTGGGGCAGGGTATCCAAGCCAGCACCCCCGAGCTGCTGGGAGCTGAGAGAATCAAAGCTGATAGTGTCATGGAAGGGTGCCCACAGTGGATCCCACAGTGTGATTCCCCAATGTGAATCTACAGAAGACTCCTTGGAGACACCCCAGATACCACAGACTGTATTCAGAGAGCCAACCAACGCACACCGTGTTTCTTCCGTTACTTCAGCAAAGATGGGCCTCAGACACGTTCCTCCATGAAGCTGCATTGGTGTGAGCCTGTTTGCAAACCAGGGAGGGCTCCCACACCCTGACAGCAGCAGGGGGAAGGAACGGAGGAGTCTCCCAGGGGTTCTGCAGGCTTCTCAGAACAAAGCCAGGCTGTGCTGCCTGGGCAGCCTGAGTTCATCACTGCCAAATATTGCACTGGATTTCCCATGTCCCTGAAACAACAGTGGGTGTCCCACCGACTACACGCATCGGACACACAGGCACGCCAGGCCAGGAGATGCCACCGCAATAAATATTAGTGCTAGCAATTGCTCTCTGATCCACAAGCACAGCAAGCACCATCACCTCAGCTCTATTTTCCCCAGTCCTTTCCCTGAAATGAAAAGCTTGGAGGTTTTTCATGACTTGTGCAAAAGGTCAAATCTCTCAAGTCCTTCAGGACAGCTCTGCCCTGGCAGGGAGCCCAGGCTGCGGCCACCACGGCCGTTCCTTGGCACACGGCTGTCCTCCCTGAGCCCTGCCCACCTCTGCCTTTACAAACACCACCCTGGTTGCAAAGCCACCGTTGGCAGCTTCGTAGTGTGCTTTCCTTTTCCATTTCTTCTATCACGACCCAGGTGCAGCATCTTTCACATCAGCTTTTTTTCTCCTTTTCTTCATTGGATGACACCTGCGAACGTGTTGATGGGCAGCAGCAGAGACTTGGGCATGTATTTCACAAGTCCCACATCCTCTGCTTCTTGCAGGCTGAACTTCATTGTCCTTGACTTTTGCAGGCAGTAGCTGGGCTCTAGGCAAGGAGACACTTCCAGGCTGCAGGAGGACAAGAACGTGATCACTGCTCATGCAAAGCTGCCCTTGAGGGCCGGAGTCTGATCTCAGACTGAATCCCAACTCTCTGCTCTGACTGCAGAGCGGGGGCTGCCACACAGAGCTGTGCAGCTGCTTTTATGCTTTCAGAGTGGTTTTGGGTGGGAGCAGATGTGTACCAGCATTTAAACACAAAAGCAGTGGCCTCAGCCTTGCTTACTTCAGTTCTCAGAAATTCCCACCTTACCCGTGCTCCTCCCTCACCAACCACAAACCCTGCCTGTTCCTTCCAGCACTTCATATGTCACTATCACCACTGCAGCCACATTGATCCCTGACTTTTGACAGGGCTCATTCCTCTGTCCTGACCTCCACATGCCTGAGATACCTCAGGAAGGACTGCAGTCTGTGTAGAGAGCATCAGCCCCACAACACAGCCTTTCAGATCCAAGATCTTGGATGTACTTGTCCTTCTACTCTCTTAATGACAGCACCTTACTTAAAATAGAAGAACCCTTTTTTTTTCACACCACCACCCCAAAATGCAAAGCTAGGAGAGCACGACCCTGCAGACACCCACGGCCAGGCTGGATGGGACTCTGAGCACCTGACTGAGTTGCACCAGCTCGCCTTTAAGGGTCCCTTTCAACTCAGACAGGTCTCTGACTGCACGGCTCTTGGACTCTGCCCTGCTTTCCCAGGAAGGGCATCCTCACCTGACCACACTCCTGTAGGTCCTTCTGCTGTCCTTGTCCAGACACAGTGTGAAGGGCCTCTGCTCCGTGCTCCTGATTTTGATGTTGCACGTCTTCAACTTGTTTGCCACGGTCTGGGTTGGGAGGGGAGGAAGAGCTCAATGAGTGCCTCACGCACCTGGCATGAGTGGTGCATATGGAGGAGACAAATGGCAGGTATGAAGGGGAAAAAATGATGACATTCTCATTCACTTTAAACTTCAGAAGCGATGCAAGGTGGCTGCTCTAAAGATAGAAGGGTCTCTCTCTCTTTCAATGGTCACAGCCTAAGGTTGCAAGGGCAGATTTTTCCAATTGGCCAAGTTTGCACAGGTTGGAAGGTTTGGGATGTCCGATGTGGGGCATGGCCTTCTCTCCTGGTGGACTTCGGTGGGCAGCACGGGCTGCAGCACCTTGGTGTTTCCAAAAGCCACAATAACCAAAAGAGTACTGGCTATCGGAAAGCACCAGCTGAGAGACTGAAGGCTCCAGGGCAACCCAAAATGGCCAAGGCATGATAACACTTACTGACACCCAAACTGTAGGGACATGTTCCCACAGGTCAGCACATCCTCTGCCTGGCCTCTCATGTGAAACCAAAGGAGCCCTAGAGAATATCCATCCCTCTGATGTGCTGATTAGACTTCATTACAGACTGATAGACTGAATAGACCAATTAGAACTTCACTGAAGTTCCTGTTTCCTGTTTATGCTTCGTTAAAGCATTGCTATAACAGCCCCTACTCTGGTGGGCCATACATGGATTGACACAGGTGGTCTGGAGAGGACTGCAGCTGGAGATGCGGAGCTAACGGGGTTGATCCCAAACCTACAGATCCTCTCCCACACCCAAGCAGAGCCATGATGACTAAAGGACTACACCTCATTTCTCCACTCTGCCCATTGAATCACGCAATCACCCTGGCAGTTCGGTACTTCAGGGTGTCCTGAGACAGCGTGTGATGTGGTATTGAGCAGCAGGGACAGCATATGGGGTTTGACTAGAGAAAATAGACTTTTCCAGCCATGGAAACTCCCAGAACCTTCCTTTCCATGGAGGATTCCCCTTCACTGTGGTTGTAAAGGCTTTCCATTCACTGGCCAACCCTCCCAGGGTGAGGAGCACCCACGGCCACTTACTGAAAAGGACCGTCCTGACAAGTTGTTGATCCTAACAACTTCGGTGATGTTCACATTTAGACACGCCAGATCTGCAACAGAAGCAGTATGTCAGACTTGGACAGCCAGGCACAAATGACACTGAGTACTATGGCCAGATTCGCCCTATGGAGCACCAGAAATCTCAGCAAAGCTTGCTTCTCAGGCAGAGAAACCCACCTTCAGCCGTGTTGGCAGGGATGGCCTTCATTGAGAGACCCGTGGAGCGCAGGGACAGCGACACCTCCTTTGCCCGGTCACTCACCACGACCTGTGGGGATGGAAGGCTCTGGTCATTCAGCCAGGCCATGGGGTGACTCTGGGGAGCTTTGGGGAAGTTTTTCACAAGTACAGAGATAGCTGACAGTCAGAACCTCTCTGTCCTCTCCTGGAGTGCAATTCCAGGAAAAGAAGGAGGGTGAGATGACTGCTTTTGGAAGGTCCGTGCCATGCCTGCAGACGTGGGCACGTTGGGTGCCTAGAGCCACACTCACCTTCCTGTATGTTACAGTCAGATCTATGCCAGGGCCATCCAGGGTCGTCTTCTTCTTGGTTGGGTTTACCTCTGCAAGGGGAGGACCAAGAAGGATGGAGGTGTCACTCATCCCACCCACCTCAGGGCAGAGGACAGCAGTGCAGGGGACAAGCCACTCTGTAGGCACACTGGAGGCTCTGTGCCACCAAAAGGTCCGGTGAGACGGACTCACTGTAGGGTCTGTGCTCAACCCCAATGGCAAGCATCCACTGGATCAGGCACTGGGTACAGACCAGCCCTCAGGCACTCCTGTGCCTCGTGACATCACCTGGCTGAGACCCCCAGCCACCACCCTAATGCCCCTATCATCACATGCCAAGGAAGGAGATGGAGGAATTCAGGGTGTCTCCTGATCCCTGGGGAGTGAGGGCTGTGCCCATGGCGAGGCCATGGATGGTGTAGCCCCAGCTGTGGGGCTGCACAGGGAGCAAACGCACCTCTGGAGGAGATGCTGTCCTGCACCTGGGCACACAGCTCCGTCAGGAACACATCCTCAGCCGGCTCCTGTGCTGAGCTGCTGAAGAAAACCTGAAAGACAGGGGAATCTTTGAGAACAGTCACCCTGTGCCATCACAGAGGGACTGGAGCAGCAAAAGGTTGTCCGGAGTGCCCCAGTGGGACATCGTCAAAGGGAATCCATCACCTCACCATGGGCGACAGATGGGATGGGGAGAGCTGATTTTGCTTTCCGAAGCACGGGAGCGCTGCACGCCTCGCAGCGCACAGCGCCGGCTGAGCCATGGGCCCTCACCGCTGGGTGTCACTGCGTGCTCACGGATGGCTGCTCCCAGCAGATGCCCGGTGCTGGGGGAGCAGCTCCCAGCCTGACCACAGGCACCGCCTTCACTGCAAGGCCGGTCATTTCTCCCTGAATCGGCCGCTCATATCAGATCTATGCAGTACTCTTTGAGCAAAACATGAAGATAAGGTCCTGGAGAGCTTCTGCTCGCCCTCCACCCAGCTCCTCTGGGGCTCCATCCCCACTTCCAGGAAAGCACTCTGCAGCCAAAGAGGAACAGTGTGATCTTAACCAAAACAGCAAAGCAGGCTCTGTGCTTCCAGATCACGCTCTGCATGACAGCAGGGCAGTCTGAGTGCCTCTGTATGAAAACCACATCTGGAGGCAGTTCCTCTTCCCCCATTTGAGTCACTGCTCTTTCATTCGCTCCTAATTTCTGCCTTGGAGGAGAAATGTGTCGAAGAAAAATTCAGAAGGAAAACAAAACCCTCAGCGACTCACACTGCGGCTCAGGTGCTTGCAACCTACACGTTATTAACTCAAGTCTTGGTGATGCTCCACCAATAATGAACAAAGCTCTTCCAGATCTTTGCCAGCCATGCGCTTGTTTGCTCATGCAACGGCTGCTCCTTTGCTGCAATAGATCACCACGTTGGCTGCGGGCAGCTTAAAAAGAGATATGTGCACTGATACCACGCTGAGCTTTGAAGGGGGAAACTGCCAGAGGAGCAGATGGAGGGCTGACGCTTTAGGACCAAATACAGAAGTTCTTTGCGCTCGTATCAAATACCAGGTCTCGCCCTGCTGCCATTTCAGAGAAAAGCTGGCAGGAAACAAATAAATTAGCATTTCAGGAAACCCTGCAAAGACTTTGTAAGGTTTTGGTGAAGCCATCCAGAGAACCCTTGTTTGATTGCAACACCTAAAGCAGCAGGAGGTGCCAGAGCTGCTGAGCAAACCCGTGTCCAGCAGAGCGGGGCGCACAGAGTAATGCCAGTGTTTGCTTTGCTGACCTTCAAAATCCCAAAATAGCCTTTCCAGGATCACTGACCTATCTGTACCCATAACCATACCCCCAGCCCTAACCACTGATCTGGGAGCCTGGTGAGAAGGGGGAGGGCTGGGGGGCACCGGGACCAGCTCAGAGCTGCCCAAATCCTGCTGATCCCATGGGCTTTGCAGAGCACTGCCAGCAACAGGGAGCAAACACTGGCAGTGCCACGGGACGGCACAGCACCCACAGAACCCACCTTCACTGCGTACACCTGGAAGCAGACGGGCTGGGCGCCCATGCGGACGTAGTAGGCAATCACATCAGTGATGAAGAGATCAGTCATCAGATGCTTGCTCGGAGAGGAAGGCTGGGGGGCGAAAATCACAGTGAGGATCAGCCCCGGTCACTGTCTCCCTACCAAGTAAGGGGCAGTGAGCTCAGCTGCTCTGCCATGACCAGCTGAAGCCAATGGGAGCTGATGGGAGAGGTGCAGGCTTGCCCCCACCTCCCCGCATTTCTTGCAGGCTCAAATATTTCTTGGTGGCACATTTCTTGCTGGCTCAAACTGCCAGGAAATGAGAGCTGGGGTATTACAGCAAATGCCTCGTTTACATTTGCATTCTTGAAATATGCCATTTCCTGTCCCTTGGCCAAAAAAAAACCCATCATAGAAAATGGGTCTCGTGGGCTCAACACCAACCCTGGCTGCCTGCAAGGCATAAGCCCCCATCTGGGGCACACGTGAGCGTTGCAGGCACGAGCTCAGCCCTGCGGGTTTCTGGGCAAGGGATCAGTGCTGGGGGTGGGGAGGGTTCCTCGTACCATGGTGGCCAGCTTGGGGATCATGTGGCACAGCGTGTTGATGTTGCTCTCATACCAGGGATCGGCTCTGCCCAGGTAGGCAGCCACCTCGCAGAGCTCCTCAGGGCTGGTGGCAGAGGGGTTCTGTGGAGAAACACAGCTCAGGGCACGGCTCACACCTCACAAGAGGCAGAGGGAGGCGCTCACGGGGGTCAGTCCGTGGGATCCCCATCCCTCCTCCTCCAGCACTGACCAGACTCACCGCAGCTGCCGGCGTGCCCGGCTGCCCGGTCACCGGCACGTAGTAGAACTGCAGGTTTAGCCTTGGGGTCAGGAAGACACGTCGTGTCTCTCGCTTCCTTGAAAGGGAAGAAAATAAATATAGCCATGCCTGAAAGGTGAAGGGGGAGGAAAACAGTGCCAGGAGATGACAGCAGCTCTGCAACAGAAGCACACACCCTCCTCGCTCGCCTCCCGTGCCCAATGGAACACAGCAGCAGCAATGCCCGCAGATTCCCAAATCCAGACTGGAGGGTTTATGGGATGTCCCATAGGTGGGCTCATTAGGTTCCTTCCCTTGTGCACTGGAAAAATTCTTGCCTGGTTTTATTGTTATTTTTTTTTTAATCTGTCTTATGCACAGAATGGAAAACCTCCACGTGTGCACCATGCAGCCAGTGAAGATAGCAGTTGTTCACCATAAGAGTGGTGAAACACTGACACAGGTTGTCCAGAGAAGCTGTGGATGTCCCATCCCTGGAGGTGTTCAACAGTGAACTGGGTGGGGTTTTGGGCAATGTGGTCTAATGAAAGATTTCCTTGCCTAGAGCATGGGGGTGAGACTGGATGGTCTTTGAAGGTCCCTTCCAACCCAAACCCTTCCAGCATTCATTCCAAGATGAATGCACTCAGGTGCAGAACATCCAGGTCCAATCCTGCCCCAGGTAACCCTGGATCCCAACCCATCCCCAGCCACAATGGCTGCTGCCACCAAGCAAAGCCCCCACTCCGACCCCCCTCCCCTTGGCAGCTGCTCACCGCAGGGAGTGGTAGGCTTGTGCCAGGCGCCCCAGGATGCGGTCGTCCCCCAGCAGCACAATGCGGGCAGTGTGCAGCCTCAGCAGCGGGGCCGTGGGCTCAGTAGGGATCCCCACTCTCCTCTGCACCTTGGCTGCAGGCTTCGTCCCGGGGCCGTTGCAGCCAGTCTGCAGGAAGGCCACGCTTTCCAGCGGCGAGGGCTTTTTTTTAATGCCACCTTTCCTATGGAGCCGGGATTGCTCCGTGTCAGCACTGCACGGGGCAAAGGGCTCCTCGGCACTCGGTGGCAGGTCCCGCTCGATGCCACTGTCGGTAGAGAGCACGGAGAAGCGGGTCTGCTCGCAGCACTCGCAGTCTGAAATGATGTCCTGGATCTCGAAGTTGTCCAGGTCCTGGCTCAGGCGATCCGGCTCGCAGCTCTGCGACAGCGGGCGGATGAACAGCACCAGCTCCTTCCCTGCAGGCAGGAGGAGCTCAGGGAGGGAGACACGGCCAGGCTCAGGCTGAGCCTTCATCCTACCCCAGCTGCCAACCAGAGGGCCACCAGCAGCTCCGAATCGCCATTCCAGCCCCATTTCCCAGCTCAGCACCACTCTCACCGGGTGCTTTCCGTGCACCTCACAGGGGTGCCCTGCTTGCCTTTTCCTCCCAGCCCAGCCCTGGTGCCTCACTCACAGAGCTGATCATCTTCTGTCCAGAGGTGGAAGCTGATGTTGGGGTTGGGCAGCGGGGTGCCCTGCAGCCCTTCCAGGGGAGCATCGCCTGCAGGAACAAGGGTTCTCATAGCGCGTGGAGCAGGCAGTGCACAAAACCCACTGGTGCTCTGCTTCAGCTGTCGGAACAGTCCTGAGCCCTGGGGGCTCTCCCACCCCATCGCTTCTGGCCAAACACAAGGCTGTAATCACAGTCCCCTGCTCTCACAAACTGCACAAATGAAGGTCAGTACACATCCTGGGAAAGGGAGAGGTGACATGGGGCACTGCAGACAGCAGGGAGCTTAGGGAACAAATAACATTCATTTTGTGGATGGGCTCTGGAAGGGCAATGGTGAGGGTGGGCAGCACAGCGGGGGCTCACCTGGTGGCGAGGAGCTGAGGATGGCACTGTAGATGCTCTGCAGCCTTTCCACGTGCTGCCCGCGGTCTGCAGCCACTTGGCTCCCGGTGCACTCGACAGCCATCACCACCTCCTGGAACCAGTGCTCAACCTCGCTGCTGGGCATGCCCTGCCACAGAGGTGCCGTCAGTGCCCCCAGGTGTAAGAGGAGATGCTCCACGGGCAGAGCGTTGGAAGATGGCAAATGGACCCTGTGCAAACAGGCTCATGGATGAGCCCGTATTGCAGCCCCAGTGCCCAGTGGGACTATTAGGAAACCACACTGGGACCATACGAGTGCTGCTGGTTACCTGGAGCCTCGTCCTCAAGGCGCTGAGGTCACAGCCCTCGCCCAGGGCTGCCTGCACAGTGTGGGTAATCACATAGCACATACACGCCCGCGGGCTCTGGGAGACACGAGCTGCCTCCGTGTCGGTGAGCAGAGCCTTGCAGATGGCTTCGGAGAGCAGCTCCGGGTCGGCGAAGATGAAAATCCTGCATAGGTGTGGTAGATGGGGACATCAACATGCAGTCAACAAATCGCATCCCCCCAGCACACACCCTGCCATGGAGTTTGCCTCCAAGTTGTCTGTGCGCCCAACATCAATTCAGGGTGCAAGGAAAGGGACAGCTTCACTAGAGAATTCAAAAGGTATGGGGGAAATAAGAGTGATGATACATTTGAAGAGGTACAACTCACTTTTCCTGGTAGGGGTAGGGGTCGCTTCTAAGACTTTGTTCGGAAATCACCATCCTTTGGTAGAGCATCCCTAACAAAAGTGAGAAAATCAGTGCACAAGGGTTGGGAGCGCGAGGCAAAACAACCTGGCCTGGCTCACAGGAAGGGCTCCAAGTGGGTCAGCACTGATGGGAAAGGGGAGGTAAGGGCCAGGAGTCAGCCCTGGGTTAAATATAACCACAGACAAAGATAGGCCATGCTACAGAAAAAGAAAACTCCTTCTATTCATGGATAATTTCCTGTATTTCCCTTCCTTTGTTTAGAGGATTATGAGCTCAGAGGAGAGCTTGGAGCAGGAGGAAAGGCTGACTGCTGGCCATGGCCATGGGGCCACGTCAGGGATGGTGCTGGGTGTGGAGGGATGTGAAGAGCACCATTCCAAGTGTGGAGGGATGTGCTTCACCCCACCTGGCCCTGGGGTGGGAAAGACATAAGTGTCCCATCCAGCTGCAAATACCCACCCAAAACCAGGAAAGGGGAACTCTTCCATCCAAATGTATCCTGAAGACCTAAGGCTGGCCCAGCTCTGCATACAAACCCCCAAACTCAGGGGCAGAGGAGGAGAGCATCGTACCTGGTGTTGTCCTTTCCATCTTCAGCCTGGCAGCGTAGTCCAAACCAATGGTGCAGAAAGGCTTGGGCAGGGTGAGCAGTTTCTTGCAGAAATCATACACTCTGCTGCAGAGCTCGTCGGAGATGCAGGGAGCCTGGGGTGAGACAGGGGCAGCTAATGAGATGCCGCAGGCAGCGATCCCAAATGGGGTCTCTCCATGGCAGTCCCTAGGAGGGGAGGGCAGGACCCGGCACCAGGATGGTGGTGGTGCCTCCAGCAGTACCCACTGAAGGCTGCGGGATGCATTCTGGCCAGGTTTGGAAAGCTGCTTGGGCAAATGGACCATCCTGCACCATCAGCACCAAGAAAAGGGGGAAGGACCCACGTGGGAGGACCTGCCCTCCCAAACGTGCCATTATTTCAGACATCACGTTGGGAAATGTGTGTCCATCTGTGGCAGTGCAGGGCTTGGCTGGGCTATTTCAGCACAGGAATAGGTGGTCCCTCCCCTGCCTTCTGATTTCCCAGGATGTTGCCCCACAGAGGTTACCTTGATCAAGGCGTACATCAGCGTGTGCAGCAGAGGGATGATGTAATGCCTGTAGTCACCTCGCTCTGCCTGCGGGACCAAAAGGCGCAGTCAGCACTGGGGCACCCACCACAGCCCCGAGTGAGTGCAGGGTGATGCTCACGGGGCTGGCGGAGCTCTGGAAGCTCCTTGTAGGCCACTGGCATGGGCAGGGTGTCCTTGGGGGTGGGGGAAGCTCCTGCCTGGCGGGCTGCCCGTGTTGGCCACGAGGGGTGAGTGGTGAACCACCAAGGGCACAGAATCCACAGTGGGAGATGGCAAAAAGTTTCCATCTGAGCTCACTGGGGAGTGCTTTTTTGTTGCCTCCCCCCCCCCCCCCCCAAAAAAAAAAAAAACCCCAAGAAACTCAAATGGAAACACAAAAGCTCTGGGAACCCTCTGGGAAGGGCCCGTGTTGTGTTTGGTGGGTGTGGGAGCAGAGTGGTGAGGGAGGAGGGATGCTCCCACGTCCCAGGCTGTGGGAAGGCAGCTGGGAGCTCCCACACAGCTCCAGCAACAGAAACAGCTCCAGATAGACCTGATTTCCTCCCAAAAACCTCATGGATCCTCACTGCGAGAGGGAAGGGGCAATGTGTTACCTAGTGTGCCCAAATGGAAACAGGGCTACTGCAGCATGAAGGTGCTGAGTGCTGCTGATGCTGCCCCATGCTTGTGTAGCTCTGCAGAGCAGATATAAAGGCATAGCAGGGCTGGCAGAGCCTTGCCATGGTGATGCTGGTGCTCAGGGTCTCCCCCCAGCACCTCTTTTCAGGGATGATGCGCTGCTGTTGGATCCCAGCTAAATGGGACCGATGGCAGCAAAGCTTTAGACATGATCGATAAAATGAGTAAGGTTGAATTGCTGAGGCCAGCTAATCCCTGGGCAGAGCCCTGGAGGAACTCGAGCATGAAATTGCTGAGTTATTATCGGTGGTTGGTGCTGAGTGCTCAGGGCTGCCGCAGTGTCAGGGGGCTGAAAAAGCTTAATACTGATTTCCAGGGAGAGCTTCAGGGAGACAAAGGGAATTATAGACCAGGAGGACTGACAGCCCTCTGAGAATAAGAGCAGCAGAGGGATAACAGGGGGGAGGATGGGGGGGGCTGATATAGCTCTTGCAGGGGAATGCAGACCTCAGCCCCAAAGGGGGGCAGAGGGAGGCGACAGCAGAGGCGCCTCTGCAGATGAGGGCACTGGGTGCTCACAAAGGTGACAACACACCCAACCACATCACCACTGCTGCAGGTGCTGGGGGTGCTGAAGGTTCACCCGAGTTCAGAAAACAAGGAGATGCATCGGTGAAACACAAAATCCATCCGCGGGTTTCTGTGCGATGCGCCCAGGACAGGATATGGGGCAAGGTGTGACACCACGCGGAGGAAATGAGTGGCAGGGAGAGAAACTTCCCCGGTACCTGCGACCGCAGGGAGGCGTGGGGGTGGCTGGAAGGCCTCTTCGTTTTGCTGTCTGTGGGCTGCAAACATCACCTGCCCCGGGTTCTGAGGCTCCAGTCCCTACAGCCTCCTTCCCCGGGGCTCGTCCTGCCTGGGATGGATGAAGCCCCACGGAGATGAGATCCCCCCACCTGCAGGGCACTGTGAGGCACTCACCCTCTCCAGCTCTTTCACCAGGATCCGGACCAGGATGGGGCTGTTACTGGGATTCTGGTCAATTTTTTTGTGCAGGGTCCATCGCAGCATCCCTGAGAGGTGAGAAGGGGGGGAGGTGAGGCTGCCCTACAGAGCAGTGAACTGATGGATGGGGAGATCTGGGTGCTGCAACCACGGCCCACGGGGATCTCTCCCACAGCTCAGTGTGGCTTCTCCACCCTCTGCTTCACCCAGTGACCCTCAGCAAGAGATGGGGCGTGCTAATTGGATCTAATTAACTGCAAAACATCCCATGCACTCCAAGTAAAATCAATGCCCCAGAATGAATTAAGCTCCCCAAGGCTGCAGCAGCCCAGCTGCTCCCCCAGGCTGAGCGCTATTCCCCACCATGGCGATGAAGGGATTGCAGCTGACTCCCCAGCAAAGAGCTGAGCAGTGTGTGGCCAAGCAGCGGCCCCGCAGAGACAGGCTGGTAAATTCCAGGTGGATGGGGCTGCCCCAGGGGCTCACCTCGGTCACGCTGGCAGGCGGGGTGGTGGCCGTCCAGCTCGCGCAGCAGCGTGCGGACACGGCGCAGGATGTCCGACTCCACCTCTGCGGGGACAAGGAGGGCATGAGCAGCCTGAGCACCCAGGGATGGTTGCAGGGAAACCCCGGGATGGGTATCAAAGGCATCAAATTTGGCCGAGCCCCAGTGGCGACCAGTCAGAGCTATGGGGCAACCATACCCCGCAGGCATGGAGCCATGCTGAGAGCAAAGCTCGCTCACAGGGGTGCGGTGGCAGAGAGGCTCTGCTCTGCATGAGCTCTGAAGAGCCCCTCTCATTGGAAAAAAACAATCACATATTAAATACAGAAGCTGAAGGACCAAAAGCAACGCTTGGCACTATGAATGAGCAGAAACAACTCTGCAGTTGGGCACCGTGGGGATTCAGCCTCGTCCCCATCCACCATAGAATCACACAATGGTTGGAGTTGGAAGGGATCCCTAAAGGCCACCTGGTCCCATCCCCCGTACTGAGCAGGGACACCCACAGCTCCATCAGTGCTCAGAGCCCATCCCCTGACCTTGGCAGGGATGGGGGACCACCACAGCTCTGTGCACCTCACCCCTCACAGTGTGAACATTAGGGGTGTTTTCCTTATATCCAACCTATGTCCGAAACCATTTCCTCTTGTTCTACTCCTTCTTACACCTCCCGTGGGAGCATCTCAGTGACTCAGTGATAAGGGCTCTCTTTCAGGCTCCCCCAGCCCACAGCTGCCCACCCAGGGCCCCGATCACCCCCAGGCACACACAGAGCTCTGAGTGCTGCCCGCTCCCCGTGCACGTCAGCAGTGAGCCGCATCCTTCCCATGGCCAAAAATAAACGTGAAAACCTCAGAGCTGATTTGGGGTATGACTTGTTCTTGTGGTGAGGACTGCTGCTCACGAGGGAGCTCGTGTGTCAGCGCCGGCACAACGCAGCTGTTAAAGCCATGTGAGAGATTGGGTAGGAGACACTGATTCCCTGACCCTAACCCTAACCCCAACCCTAACCTAAACCTAACCCTGCCTTTACTGCTCAGTTTTGCCCCCCAAATCTGCCCTTCCCCCCCCACACCCTCTTCAGCCACAGCTCCGTCTCCCCAAGCATCAGGGATGGCTCAGGGCAATGGTGCGCTGCTCTTTGCCTACAGGAAATGAGAGGCAGCCTGAGCGATGCTATGGAAGCACTGTGCCCGAGGACCACAACCTCCACACCGCCTTGCATGGCTCTGCAAAGGGATAAAGCCGACAGGGCTGGGGCTGGGTGGTGGAGCAGGGCCTTGGGCTTCCTAAGGAGCAGTGACCGGGAGAGGGGAGCTGGGAGCCATAGGAAGGGACAGAAGGAAACTTCCCATTCTTTTTCATTTGTGTATATTTGTAATGAGGACAGGAAGCTTCTCCTGAGGCTGAGACAAACACTGTGTCCTCTCTTCCTAAATCAAAGTGCCTGCAGCCGTGGTACACCGCCATTTCTTCATGGGGAGTGAAGCATGACACCACTGCTCCCACACAAACAAGGGGCACTTTGATCTATAAATGCTCACAGCTTACCAGCAACAGCAGGAGTGGCTTATACATGAGATAAAATATTTCAGCATCAATATCCTGTCGATAAAATGTGAGGTTGTGCCAGAATGCATATCTGATCTGCTCTCCACCCACCTGCGCTCTCCATGGCTGGGCCGGGGTTGCAGCAGAGCATGGGCACGGCTGCAAGGCTGCTGAGTGCACGGCTGCTGCTCACTGCGCACGGGCATGGCCTCGGGTCCGGGGTCTCACCTGCAAAAAGCACAGGGCGCTGTCAGCTGTACTGGCAAAGGCAGGGCAGGGAAAGGGAGCCCAGGGCAGAGGGCAATTGGCACTTAGCCCTGGGGCACCAGGTTGGTGTTTGTTGGGGAAAGGTTAAGCTCAGAGCTGAACCCAGAGGAGCACTTTGGTACCCACAGCAAGGAGGATGAGCATCGCCATGCGGGGCATCGCTGGGAGCCTTTTTCTCCCCAGAAGTCAAGGAGAAATGTTTGGGTTTAAGTCAAATTGAGTCCAAAACGCAAAGTCCAAGAGGACAAGGAACAGATGAAAAAGGCAAGCGGAATTGCCATAAGGTCCCTGCCCAGCACCCCAGAGAAACAAACCCCAGCAGAGCTCAGGAGCAAGCCATGCTCCAAAGCCTGGTGTTGGACAGCATAGAATTGCAGAATCATAGAATCACCAAGGTTGGAAAGGACCTCCAAGATCATCCAGTCCAACCATCCACCTACCACCAACACTGCCCCACTAAACCATGTCCCTCAGTACAACATCCAAGGCATCCCTTGCCATCAAGCACTGTTCTCTCCAACAAAAGAGGAAAAAGAAAGCAGGGAGGAAGGAAGGGATGTTTCCATGACATGGCACCCACTCATGGGACCCGCAGTCTTCCAGGTCCCTCCAGGCACCATCAGGCCATCAGTCCATGCTCTTCCTCACATCCTTGCTCTATTTAGGCTTCGTTTCCCCCAGAGACCCTAAACCTGTAATCACCCATCACCAAACGCAGGGCATCCCGCTGGGCAGCCCCTGGCCCCAGCGATGCCCAGCGGAGCGCGTGGTGCTCCCACTCCTCCTTACTACGAGCACCACACAGCATGGTAGAGATTGGCACGGTGGCTCTCAGCACATTATTTCCTGCAGGAAAAAGGCCCCGGCGAGGGGCCAGGTGCGCGCAGTGCTCCTTGGTGCCTGCCGAAGCAAAACGCGTGTCGGCTGTGAGCGGCGGCGTGGCTTTCCACATCCGCGTCCCACCTGCCCACGCGTGGGAGGGGACCCAACATGCAGCGCTCACTTTCCAGATTTAGAACAGGACCTGGGGTGAGGTGAGTGGTTCCGGACCCACGGAAATGTGCTTCTCGTTCTCCGGCCCGCTGCTCTGCTGCTGTCCTTGCTGCTGCCTGCACAGCCTGCAGGTGGGACACGCAGCCCTGCATGCTCCGAGGACGCAGCTCCCCAGGAAAATGCTACCAGAAGTGCCCCAAACTGAGCCCCAGTGTATTCTGAGTCCATCAGGACAGGCAGAATGTTATGTGAAAAGAGGCACCAAAGGGCACAGGGAGAAGGCGTGGGGTCAGCCTGCTTCCCACCAGCACCAGCTGCTGGTCACTGCTCATCCCGACCACAACCAGCACGGGGTCCCTGCTGGGCAGAAACCACTCTTTTTCACAGGGGACATTTTCTGCCTGCTGTGCTCCCCAAGGGTACCAAGAGGCAAGGAGGGAAGGGACACGGGCTGAAGATGGGAAGAGAAGGATGGCACCAGGCCCCTGCGTCATGCCCTCTGCACCAACCCAGCCCAAACCCAAACCTGACAAGAAGGGCTTTGAACAGGCAGGAGCCCACGCTGCAACCAGGGTTCAATTCCCCCTCTGTATAGAGCTCTCACAGACAGGAGCCCAGGCTTTCTTTTTTTTGGAAAAGCTGCAGGGAAATAACCCAATTTGCCTGCAAAAAGCCAACACAACCGATGGGGAAAGATGAAGACACCAACCTCCACAGACCCAGCACACTGGTCTGCCGTCCTTCAGATGAGGCTTGTGGCTGCCACAGCCACGTCCTCTGTCCCTCACCCATGCAGATGCAGGCTGCTCCCACGCAGCTTTTCAGTGGCATCAATGAAGCCAGGTTGATCTGTGCCAGATGACCATAATGCCACAGTTCACACCCCAGATGGAGGCTGCCAGCCTGTGCTGGGCTTGGCATCTGGGTAGGAGGGAAACCTTGGCCATCACCAGATGCCAAGTGTCCCTGCAGGGCCACAGGAACCATCTCAAGCACCAATGCCACACTCAGAGCCATTGATTTGGGTAAAAATGCACTTTAGCAGAAGATGTGCACAACTGCAGACATCACTGCTGCAACACCAGGGCTGGTGTCGGAGGCAATGGGTGTACGTCGCACCACGGCACCCACTAATGGGGTCCCCAGTGCTGTGCCAGGATCTGCCCCCAGCACCCACGCCACATCCCTCTGCCTTCCCCAGACACAGCAGCCACAAATGGAGAGCCCCACCTGGCAGACTCAGCCTGAGAGAAAACACCATGGGCTTTCCTGGTACCCTGCCCTGCAGGCTGGTGGCACCGACCCCATCTCAACCCCACCCACACCTCCAAACTGCATAGGGGGACCCACGAGAAAGACCCCGTCCCCTGTCCTGCTCCGGGCCGCACTCACCTCCCGCTGTGTCCTCCCAGCTCCCGGCATCACCGCGGGGCGCAGGATGGGCTCATGGTGAGGAGGAGGAGGGTGCGATGGGGCAGGAGCCGGCAGCCAGCAGCGGTGCTGAGCCCTGCTGTGTGTGCACGTGTGAGAGCTCGCAGCGCAGCGGCCACAAGCCTGGCCCAGAACAGGAAGGGCTGATGGGCCCCAGGCAGCCACGGCCGTGGCTGAGCTGAGGGGAAATGCGACAGCGCGGTGCAAACGCCGGCCCTGCAGAAGTGCTCAGTTCCCCGAGTCACACCACTCCTCTTTCTGCCCCCTCCTCCCCACGCATCTCTTCCCTTCCCTGCAGCAGCCACCAGACACATCTCATCCCGTAACTGGTTATTTTGCTGTCTGCCAGCTCAGCAAGACCAGCGGCTTCTCCGCGCTCATCCCACTTCTCTGCAGAGCTGCCAAGCCCCGCTTCCTCTGTGCAGTTCTTAAAATACCTGTGGCATCAGCTGGATTTTAGTTCATTTGCACGGAGAAAAATGAGCAGAGAGGGTGAGAAGGAAAGTCGCATCCCTCCCGCCGGTTTCCAAGAGCTACGAGGCTTTTAGAGATGCAACCTGCATGACTCCAAAGCCACCTCTCCCAGGAGCTGGGGTAGCGATGGGAGCCATCTGTCTGCACTGAGAGAAATGAGGAACTTCGCAGTGAAAGCACGGTTTGCCCCAGAAACAGGCTGATAAGATCATGGCTGAAGAGGCTTTGCAGCCTCATCTTCCTCTTCCGACCCTGCAGGGTGCCAGCAGCAGTGTGAGCAGAGCACCAGCAGCCCACCCTACGTGTGTGTGGGCTTCACAGACAGTCCTGGAGGTCACCAGAGGGCTTCACTGACAGGCTGGGGGACCCTGGGGGCATTGATTCCCCCCTTAGCTCCCATCCATGGCTCTCCTAAGCTCTGGGGTGGGATTGGAAGTGCTAAGGCAGAAGGATGGAGACGTGCCCACCCACATGAGCCATCCCAGCCCCAGTGAACTCAGTGGGGTCATTCAGCTGTCCCCAGCAGCACTTGACTTGGGGATGCATGGGCTCCCCGAAAGACCTGCTGCTCTTTTCATGGGTCACCAAGAGCTGGTAGAAACTGCTGAACACACAGACCTCGAGGGGAGCTGAAATGCCACCCGTAGGAGGAGCAAAGCAGAAGTGCCCAGCGCCATGGAGGACAGCCCAGAGCCAGAGGGAAGCCCTGGGAAGCTCAGCCACTCCATCAGACCCGCTGAGCACAGCCATCCTGGACATCCCCTCCCTCAGCTCTCCCATGGACACAGGTGACAGAGCAGGGCAGGTGCAGCCCACGCTGCACACACTTTTGCTCCCCCTGCGTTATATTTAGTCCTGCTCTAAAGACAGTCTCTCCACGCCTCCTGCAGCCCTTCATTTGGTTACACGGCTCTGCCTGAGGCTTCCTGCAGCTCTTTATCAGCTCAGTGACAGATGCTTGCCAGGAAAAACCCATGTACTGCACAGGAACGGGGCAGCACTGCGCAGTGCTCTCAGGAGATGGCAAATAATGGTATGTGCTCTGACCCATTGGATAAGCACAGCACTCGAAACAGCAAAAATGCACAGCAGCTTTGGTAAAGTTTGTGAATACATTTCAAGAATGCCCAAAAAATCATCCCTCGAAGCAGGGTTACAAACACAGGGTCCCATATCCCACTGGTTTTGTGGGTTTGTTCCTCTCTTTTTGTGTTTTTTTTTTAATGTTTTAGGAAAAATATTAAAGATTGATATGTTTTGTTACCCATATATCAACGATACTGCAGAGTTAGCAATGATGCCAACAGCATGAAGGCCGCTCCAAAAGTAATGCTTCCTGTTTGATGATGTTGGCCCATGATGTCAGCGGGAGATGTTGGTGGGATGGCAGTAGAGGTTGAACCTTCCCACCAATATCCTGTTAGATGTTGTTGCTGAGTGACAGAGGGCAGCAGAAGGGCACTCTGACACAAAGACACCTGACATGGAAGTGCAGATGAAGCAAAGGGGGAGAACTGAGCTCCTTCACGTGGAAAGAGCAGATAGGAGGCATTACTTTCGGAGCAACCTATGATGTTAATTCCTCTACAATCAACGCATGCCAGGCAAGCTGAGAGGCTGGGCACTCACGGGGTAGGGAAAGCCATCACCATCCATGTTCCAGCTTCTGCCCATGCCACCATCACCTCAGCCCCACAGCAACGAGAGCTGGGAAGGGCACGCAAGGACCACGGGCGGCAGTGAGTGAGCTGCTCTGCAATGGAGAGTCCCAAGGAAAGATGAGGTGTGTTGGGCTGGGGGGGACACGGAGCACATGTCCCCATTGGAAAACAACAGATGTCCCCAGTGCAGAGCAGAGCAGAACTGGCCACCCCCTCGCTGCCCCCCCTGCCCCCATGGCTGCTTCCAGCCAGCTCAGTTAGGAAAGCAGCACAGTGACACTGTGTCTGATGTTACCCACAGCTCTGCGTCCTTCCAGCACTGACAGCCAGCCAAGGGGGGTTGTCCCTGCAGGAGCTGAGGGCTGTGACCCCAACCCAACCCACCTGCCCGGTATCACGTGGTGGCACTGCCCAGACAGACCCCAAAATCCCCAAATCCCCAAATGCTGTGCTGGGATCCAGGGTCACATGTCAATGCTACAGTGAGATCCACCAGCACAGCGCACCAGAACCTTCTCTGTAGCCATGCAGAGCTGCCAGCACGGGGCTGCCCTGCTGCACAGCTTGGGTGGCACCCTGGGACCAATGCAGCCCCTGTGCAGGGCAGCAGCAGCTCCAGGCTCCACCGAGGACCCAAGCCACAGACAGAGATGCATGCGGAGCTCAGGCTCCATCTCCCCTAAGCACAGGTGTCAGAGTTAAAATGAGAACTACGCCAAACTCACATAAAAATCACCTGAAGAGCATGTGTGAGAGCCTCACTCCTGTCCCATTCTGACTGGCAGGGGGGGACACCCCAGGACAAGCAGCAGAGCCACGCGCAGTCCCTTCTGGCCCCATTTGCAGCCTCAGCTCCTGGCAGGTTGGTGGCTCCAGGCGGCCCCACAGGAAAGCAACTGCTCTCCCCAAGGCTCTCCCTGCCAAGGAGACGCATCCTCAGCTGAGGCTCTGCTTCCCAGCAGCACTTTGCTGCAGCTCACCGGCTGCTCCAGCATGGCACGTCCCTGCCAGCAGACCCACAGCACAGGGCAGGCAGGAGGGACCCGGCTCAGCCACCAAACCCCCTCAGAGCCCACATCCATCTGTCCACCAGCACCGAACAGCCCTGATCCCGTCCCTAAGGCTGCCGTGGAAATGGAGCTCTTCCTGGACACCAATGGCTCATTGGAGACTTCCTCACCAACGTCACGTTTCATTTTCTCGAAGGGAAGAAACGAGTTTTCCGGACACATCGGCTTTTTCGATTTAGAGTCTCTCTTTCCATTCCCGGAGTGCACTTTGGATAAACAATCGGAGGGAAAAAAGCTCTGCCAGCACTGCTCACAGAGTGCTCAGGGCAAATGGTGCGCAGTGCAGCCCTGCAAACCGCGGGCAGTGCGTAGGGAAAGCAGACTTCATGTTGGCTGCACATCCCTTACCCCTTGCTAGGAAATGTGGGGCTCAAGCAGGAGCTCAGGGCATGTTCGCATCTCACAGTGTGCAGCAAACACCCCCAGCAGCACGGGTATGGGCTGAAGAACTGCAGTGGGGCCCCACGAGCAGCACCCACCGCGGCGCAGCTCTCCCAGCAGCTCCTGCCCAAACTACGGTTGACGGATGGCGCTGTCTTCAAGGCATGTCACACCTCAGAATAGAACAACGTGACTCAGCCAACTCGGCAGCTGCCTTCTGCACAGCCATTGGCACCAGCTCACAAAAGCAAGAGAGCGACGGGGAAGAAAGTCCCCAGGGAAGCAAGTCCCAGGAGCCCTCACGTCTGGGTCAGGGACACAGCCATGCCAAGGGGCTCCTTGGGTCAGCTCCTTCCTAAGGACTTGGAGATGAGGAACTGTATTTCTTGCAAAAATCCGAGCTTCTGGCTCTGGGCACATGGGGCTGCAGGGGAGGAGTGCTGCCACCGCATCCCAACCATAAGCCCACACAGCAATGACTGATACTGCTGCTCCTGCTGCGCCCACCCCACGTCCCATAGAGCAATGGGAGCTCAGGGCACCCTAGAGCCGGGGCACGGGTGTTGCCTGGAAGTGGGACAGCATCAGACACGAGGAGCAGGACGGCTCTGAGAGCACATGCAGGACTCTGTGTGGGAAACCACCCCAAGAGAAATGTTGAAATTGGAGCTTCCCCAGCAGAGAGGTGGGCAGCCTGGTGCCTGGAGGTGGGCCGGGTGCTTCCCTGCAGCTCTTATGTGCAAAAGTTAAAAAAAAAAAAATAGATTGAAGACAGATAGATAGATAGATAGATAGGTAGGTAGGTAGGTAGCAAAAAATATAAGTGATTTTGTGTCATGCAACACCATGAACAAGGCTTCCTGTAAGGCCCAGGAAAACCAGTTTGCTGCCCTATGCCACCACGGGTAGCACATCAGCAGAGTGACCCCTATTTTCTCCCACTGCAGGTGTAGGATGCTCGGCTGTGAGGGCTGAATGATATCCTTGGATTTGGATCATCCGCAGAGGAACTGCTGGAGAAAGCCGGGGGAGCCACGCACCCACTGCGCAATGCAAGGACCAAATAGACACACACACACACAAAAGGAATTGTAATGCGCAGAGGCGATCCATCAGCCCTGAAAGCCCAGAGGAGATTGTTTCCTCGCTCAGACTTTGCCAAGAGGCAGAGGGAGAGGCGGTGCTGTGCGGACGAAGGAAGGGCTGCACTGTGCCCCACGCGCGCAGCGCACCCGGCGGCTCTCGTTGAAATGCAAACCCCCCCCAGCGCTCCACTTTTCAGTTTCCCTTCCGGACGGGGCTGCTGTCTGCTCCGTGCTGTCACCACAGCCATCGCCATTTATTGCCGTGACCCCAGGAGTGGCTGCAGGCTGACGGGGGAGCCCGCAATCGCTTGGGCGGGCAGGCTGGGTGCGAGCCCACCTGCAGCAGCAGCGGGGCACTGTGTGCTCAGCAGCACCGGGCACCCGGGGTGACAATCCCACGTCCCCCTACCCCAGCACCTCCAGTGTCCGTCCCCCCCCCTCGCTCCCCCCGGTAAAAACACCACACCGACCCCGTTCAGCCCTACCCGGGGATTTTACCCGCGGGGATGCACCGCGTATTCCCCCAATTCCACCCTCTGTGCCCGCGCTGCCCATCCCGGCCCGTACCTGCGTGCCCCGCGGGCTCATCCGGCGCAGCGCAGCACGGCGAGACCCGGAGGTGCCACGGAGGTCCGCTGTGCCGGCGGTGCTGCCGCACGCGGCGGGGCGAGGGCAGCTGTTTTCGAGACAACTTCCTCTTTCAGGCTGAAGCCCCTTAGGGAGAAGCTGCCGTGCCGCGTTCAGCCGCCGCTCTCCGCCCCGTCCCTGCCCCGCCGAGCCGCTCCCGTACCGCACCGCACCGCCCGGGCTGCCCCGCGCCGGGAGCAGCCGGTGTTGCTACGAGAGACAAGGAGGAGTCTGTCCGAGCGGGCGGCTTTCCCAGCTCCGACGCGAAGTTTTGTGCCGCTGCCAGCGCTGGCATCCCGCCGTGCGCATCTGCTCCGCGCATCTGCAACGCGCGTCTGCTCTCCGCCGCCGTGGAACGGTGCCCCCCGCAGCCCCCCGCTGCCAGCTGTGGGGACACCCGACCCCCCCCCCCCCCCCCCCCCAGGGATGGGGTCACGGGGAAATTCGTCACCGCGCTGACACGGGCCTGGTGCAGAGCTCTGCTACTGCTCAGCGGTGTCACGTTGTCCCACCCGTGACTCGGCGGTGGGGCTGAGCAGAGATGGGGCCGCGCTGGGGGAGGCTGCAGGTGAGGCTGCACGGGGCCCCCTCCGGGCTGAGCCCGTTTGTACAGCTGCATTAGCACGGCTGGGGCCGGCTCAGCACCCAGCAGCAGCACTTCAGGCTCCGAGCTGCTTGGGGGCACAGGGCGAACCCAGCCCTGATGCAGGGCACAGGGATGGCAGCCAGCGCCGTATCCCTTCTCACCTTCTTTTTTTACATGTGAAAAAACACGAGGTACGGTTCCATACCTGGGCCCCAGCTTTAAAAATAACCCACTTCCTTCCTGCCCACGAGAGAAAGGCTGGAGGCGGCCGCTCAGCTGACTGCTGCCACTCACAGCCCCCTGCCATGCTGGTGCCAAAGGGGGGCTCAGCTCTGCACGCCCCACACAGGCAAGGCGATAACACCCACGTTTCTCCTCCGCTGGGTTCGTTCACACTCCCATTCATGAAGGACCTGGCCGTGGTGTGGATGCGAGGACAGAGACCCATGCACGTGGGGTTACTGTTTGCAGAGGGTTTTTCCCTACCAGCATCACAGTTTGCTTCTCCAGCATGCCGTGCCTCAGTGCCATTGGACAGTTTACATCCACTCATCCTGGTGCCACACTGCATCCATCCTGCAGCCACGCAGGCACCCGGTGTGCAGGAGCTCCTGCTGCAGGCAGAGGCTGTTTCTCACACAGCTGCCAAAGCCACGGCATGGGGGATGAACCCCTCAGTGCCACCGCCCCCGGGGTTCTGACCCCAATTTCATCTCACTCGAAGGCCTTTCTGGAAACCTCCCCCTCCTGTGAGCTCTGTCCCTGGTGCAGGATTTCAGCATCAGCCTCCAGACGAGGGGTCATATTTGCTCATGGCAACCCGAGTAATGGGGAGGAAGCAGTTGGTTCCCCGTGCTTTCCGTAACAATCTCTAATGGAAGAGCTCTGTCCAAGCAACACAACAAAGCACTCACCTGAAGCACCACTCCAGGAGGGGTTTTCCAGCTGAGAAGGAATGTGCTGCCCAACCTGGGGCTTTCCTGCTGAGGAGTGGCACACTGCTCCGTATGCTTTGAAAACACACCAGCAATGGTGAGTGTGGACTTGCACAGCCAGTGGGCATGGTGCTGCACATCCAATGGCCCACAGTACGCCACTGGGACCAGCTCCCTCCCGGCCATTGCACTTCATTGCTCACCACTGCACCATCATCCCGCACCCACCTCCAAAGCACAAAGCTCTTCCTCAGTCAAAGAGGAGCTCTGGAGCACCTCTCTTCCTGCTCCAGTTTCTATTCACAGATAACTTCATTCTTCCATGCTTTAATTTTCTGTCATTGCCTGGCTGCTGTCATAACCGACCCAGCAAGCTGGCTGGGTTTCTGAGGGAAGGAGAGGTATTTGCAGGAAGAAAAGGACGCAGTCTGAGCGCTGCTCCTGCCAAACCACCCAGCCTGCAGAAAGGCTCTGCGGGCCCACATCTGAACCACCTTGGCTAAAGCCAAGGGATGGTTTTCGTCCCATTTGGAAGGGAGCAAGTCACAGACCAAGCAGTATGTTATGTCACATCTCACCCGGTCAGATTTTGGTTTATTCTATCTTTAACAGAGAGGATGGTGGTACAAGGGGGGAAAAGGGAATCCAAGGGAACAGCTGGTTTTGTGGCCTTGGTCTGCCTTTTTGGTTTGTCCAAACTGAGCTACCTTCAAGACTTTGTGAAAAGCCCACAGTAAGAGGCAAGCAGAAGACAATAATAAATCATGGGCTTTGCAAGTGTGAGCAGCATCAGCATGTCTTGCAAGGGTGGAGACAGGCAGATAAAGGCTGTACATGTGCTAACAGCAGGAGGGATGACTGCTCAACTCTAGGGGAATACGGGCTAGAAAGTCATAGCAAACAGCTTGAGCAGACGGCTGGTAAGAAACCACTGCGCCTGGTATCACACCGACATGCAGCGATGGGGCAGCCAAGGCAGCAGGAGGTTGGGTGTGGGTGCTGCACTGTGTGCTGCTGGCACCAAGATCAACTGCTGGACACCACCTCCAGATCTCGCTTTTTGTGCAGATGCATGCACGTAAGCCAAGGGCTTGCATTTCTGCTCCCAGAAACGATGTGGGTGCTGCTCCCACAGTGGATTTTCAGGCTGCACGAGCTCCAGCTCCAATCCCGTGGGGTGGGGCAGAGCAGGGGCAGGTTGTTGCCTAACCCCACGCTTGCTCATGTGGGCTGGGCTGGGCCCAGAACCCATCCAGCACGAGCACACAACCGGGCATGGCGAGCATCCCTGCCCTGTGCACGGTCACAGCAGCTCAGAGCCAGGCTGCATCCCAGCATCCCCACCACTCCCCAGCCCCATGTACTGCCCCCCACTGCACTGCAGTCTTTGGATAGGTAAAGATTCCACCTTTAAATTCCGATTTTCCTACCCAGTCACTTTCCTCCTCTGCTCAGCCTCACCTAATAAAATAACTCAATGTGTCCTCTGCTCCATCACTCGTCTCATTCATGAACACATGGGAAGCCCCATAGGTACACGGCAGCCTTTCTCCCCCTCCCTGTACAGCATGGATGTAATGTGCTTTGCTTCCAAGAGATCCCTCATTTCCCCATTGTTTCCATGCCCTTGCATAGGCTTGGTTTGTGCCTTCCCAGCAGCAGGATCAAAGCCAGGGCACTGCTGTTCCCTTACCTCCCATAAGAGCTTCTCCTTCCCTCATCCTTTTTAAAGCCAGGGATTGAGACTTGGGGAAGGAAGGAAGATGGGAGAAAGCCACAGAGGAGGAATAAAGCCCCCACAATATGGGGAACCCTGAAATTGCCCAGCAACCACCCAGGGCAGTGGGTACCTGAGCAGCACAGGGTAAGCACAGCCCTGGAAGGACATGGAGCATGTGCTGGAGTGAAACCCCCATTCAGAGCTGCACGTGTGTGCAGGGCTGGGTTGTGGGGACTGCTTTTGTTTTTCTTGTGTCTGTTGGAATAGAAACTTGACACAATGAGAATGCAGCTACCTGCTGGGTACGGCCACGTGTTGGCAAGCGAACCGTGTCCGTGTCGCACTGCTGTGCTCAGCGACACACTTGGGCAGGTCTGTTTGAGTAACAGAGATCCGGGCTGCACGCAGACCCACCCACTCTTTTACCCTAAAACACGGGGAGCTGTTCCCAAACCCGCTGCAGGGAGCTCAGTGCAACCCTTCTGCCCTCATCAGCACTCACCATTTATAACACAGGAAGCACATCTGCGTGCAGAGGTGTCTTGGCGGCACGCAGGCTTCAGCCATGATATAGCACAGATGGATCTCTAAGAGGGGCAGAAGTTGGCTCCAAACTGAAGATCAGCGTGTATTTCCTTCTGTGATGGCTGTGAAGTGAAGCAGAGGAGGAATCCTTGCTATCACATGGTCTCAGCTGTATGCAGACTGCTCATGCCAGCCCCAGCACGTCACATCTCAGAGGGGCCACGCACCCCTGGGTCACCCCGCTGCATGGGAATGGGCTAATGATGGGCTGCAGGTGTGCACATATAGGTGCTGCCCCTTCCTTCGTCCCTTGCATCACCTCCTGGGGACCACGTGCTAGAGAAGGGGTGCAGCTGGTGCTACCCTATTCCTTCCTGTTGGTTACAGTGCCCTGTGCCCCATTAAAACTGCCCCGAAAACAGCAGCAAAACTGCTTTGGGATCACATTTCAGCTGGGTGGGGAGGCTCCCAATGGGCTGAGCTTTGTGCAGTTTCTTCGAGGAACCTCTCACAGGAGCGTCCTGTTCTCAGGTGGCTTAGGGCCACGGCTGGTTGTAAGTCAACATAGAAGCCAACTTACGGGAAAGAAAGCCACTGTTGTACGGGGAAAGGCTCTTTCAGAGTAAGGCAGTGCCCGAGTTCTGGCTCTGCAGGCAGATCTGTCCTCACATTTCTGGCTACAGGCGCAGTGCCTCAGCCTGTGGTTCAGACAGCCCTACTGGAAAGACACTGCAGTCAGCACATGGGCACAGTGCACTGAGCACATCTCACCAGCAAGGAGAGCGGCTGCGTCCTCTGCCAGGTTGCTGCCATGCCGGGTCTGGCCCCTTCTGACAGCCACCACGTTCCTAATCCAGGAGCAGAGGGATCAGCGAGGAGCAAATTGCTTTGGCTGCACCCCGGTCCTCGTGCTCACAACAGGCACTGACACACGGGCTGTCTGAGCACAATGATCCTGATGCATCTTTGTGTCCTTGGCACATTGTCCCTCTTCTTGAGTGAATTTTCCCTATTGGAAAACCGTTCTTCATTCAGGCACCGGGAGCCTCATGAACTTTTAATTGATCATTAATTAACACGAGTGAGATAAGGACACCGGAGCGGCACGCACTGCCAGGTGAGCATCAGCTTCCTTTGGCATTCTGCTTCCCGGCTCCGCTCTCACCAATCCCAAACAAAGGCTGATCCCGAGGCACACAGGGGGTCACCCGCCCTTCTCAGACCTCGGCACTGGCCAAAGCCCTTCAGGAATGAGCAGAACTCACAGCAGACTTCCGCTCTGTTCTACCTGAAACTGCTTGAAAGCATTACGCTGAACCGCGCTTTGGAAACCAGCCGTCCAGGAGGGAAGCAGGGCAGGGGGCTGGGCCCTGTGCCAACGCTTCTCCTTTCTCCTCCTGAAAAGATGTGAATGGTGTTGGTGAACCCCTGCGAGGTCAGGCGGCCCTGGAGGGGTCGCACAGGAGTGTAGGCAGGGAGCTCAGCTGGGCTGACGGACACCTGAGCTGGCACACGTGGGATGGAGGGCACAGCACTGCTGGGCTGGGACTTCTAGCAGGGAGCACAAGTGCAAGGGGAAGGTTTTGCACTGGCACTGCCAACAGCACGGTGAGTATGAGGAAGGGATCAGAGGTGCTGAGCTGCACACGCCTATGGGCAAGTCCCTGCACCCGGGACGTGACCCACAGCACCCACCCTGGCACTGGCTCAGCCCGTCTGTGGCAGATGGGTGGATTAGGGCTTTTTTGTCTATACAACACCCTGGCCCGCTCCCATAGCAGCTCAGCCTTGAATGCACTTCAAGAAGGAAAAAGCATGCACAAGTCTGCAAGCTTCTCTCCTCAATCCGGAACAAAGCTGAGGGGGGATTTACAGCATTAAAACTTGCTTTTGAGCTCAATTCGCTGCTGCAGGTCTCAATGCTGTGCCCTGGGACACAGCTCACAGCCACGGTGATCTGATGGGCTTTCTCCTGCCCTTGGGTCAGTGCTCTGCAAAGCACCGGGTGCCCTCTGTGCACAGATACGGAGCTGTGCCTTCCTCCTGCTGGGGAACACCAGCACAAACACCATGCTCGTACTCGAAATAAATCCTCCTTTAATACCTCGCAGTGACATTAAAAGTCCTTTGAATGCTATTTTACAGATCAGCACAGACGTGACACAGGTTTGGTAAGGCTGCACATATGTACAAGGACGGCCTGAAGGAACCTTCCACTTCCTTCTTTTCATTTCCAGAAAGCATCAGAGGTCAGAAAATGAGCCAGGATTACGAGTCCCCAGAGGGTGTGCTTGTTTTTCCTCCCCAGCATGGAAACTCTTCTCCTGCAGTTCTATGGGGCCAGCTGAGACCAAAGAGCTTTGCGCCCCCGACAGCGGCAGGGATATATTTAGCCACGGATACAGGGATCACAAATAGCACTGTTTTGACAGGATAAGGTGCTATTTTAATGGATCGAACAACAACTAAAGAGAAAAAAAAAAAAACAGCTGTCAAATTTCAGCCCCATTTGAGACGACGCACACAAACCTGTCTGGGAAATGTGAAAAGTCAATGGGAAAACTCGTTGAAAATCTGCTCCCGGTCCTTGGAGCCTGCTGGACTTAAAATGCTGAAGTGCTTCCTCCAATGTCACCACCAAGGGGAACACAGCTGCTGTGCCCGCAGCCCTTGGGACGGAGCCCAGTCTCACTCCAATGAGTGCCAAGAGCTGCCCAAGCCCCATCTGCTGGAGGACCCATGGATTCAGATGGAGCTGAGCTCACCGTGGCCGAGCCCTGCAGGATGGAGGTCCCTTCCAGATGCATCCCAGGGAGCACATCCTTGGTGTTGGCATACTCCTAGCCTGCAACAGGCAGCGTGCTCTTCTGCCAGCTATCGTTAGTGCAACCACCAGCTAATGAGAAACAACCTGAGGGCTGTGAAACCAAGCAAGGCACTTCTAGCCTCATTTATTGTTCCTGAGGTCAGAATACTTCTAAAAGCTCCCAACTATTGCAGATTTCTGTACCTAAGGCCTCACAGAGAGAAGAAAGAGTCGGGGGGGGAACCTCTCTTTGCAGTGGAAAGGGGATCTCAGAATCTATCATTGCCTGCAAGCATCACTAGTGTTATTGCTGCTGGGTCCTTCTCTACCAAAGCCACACCCTGAGGTGAGGCAAGGCAATGCTAGCACTTTACCCAGTACTTCCCTCCCTCCTCTGAGTGCGAGCATGGTTCCTGCTCTATCTCAAGCAACTATTGAGCATTCAGCCTCTGGGATGTCTCTAGCACTCGTGCACTGGTGAGCAGGATGCAAGAACACCAGCTGAACAGCAACTCCATCTCCCTCCTGGATGAACCCTGAAACTCTGCAGGAAGTGGAAGGTTATCTCCTGCAGGTCCTGCATTTACAGCCAACACATACGTGTGATGAGCTGCCCATGCCCTGGTATGGCCTATTGCACTGGATTCACTGGAACACAAAGAGCAGTCTGTAACTCATGCTGGGCTCTTTCTGGGCCCCAGTTGGGTCATTCTGCATTGTGCTGTTTCTCTGCAAGACACCCATCTCTCATAATTTAAAGCAAACCCTGAGAAAGCCTGTCCCTATCCCCAGAGAACCATCCCCAGCATCCCTGGCTTCTTGCAAGTGAAACGTCATCAGAACATTGGTTGGGTGGTTTTCAGCTCCACCTGCCACCACTCAGCCAAAGACATTCACTTTCCAGAATGCATTCTCCCCAGCATCACATGGGCTTTGCAGTCACTAAGTACGGCCACAGCACCATTTGCTGGCAGGAAAACGTCGCTGTCTTTGCCTTGTCCTCTCAGTTAGGTGTTGGCAGCCTGCTGAACCAGGTGGAGATCTCACTTTCCTCCCAGGGAATCTTGAGCTGTACCAGAGCCTGACACTAACAGCATTCCCCAAGGACGGGCTAAGCTCACAACAGGAGCAGTTCAATCACCACACTATAGCTTCAGATCACAGGATGTCTTGGACAAGAGTGGCTGGCCTCCAGCAGGACAGCTTCATTTTGGCGTTGGATGCATGCCTGGTCCGATGAGGGCACAGGGTTCTTCTATGGCAGTGCTCCACTGAAGGTGGAAATGGGTAAACACAGGAGAGAATGAAACTCGGAGGGGTCCTGGGGAGTCAAAGAGGACCTTCTCAGTGCAAGGGGATCGCTGTCCCTGGGTCTGTAGCACACGGAGATCTCACACCTGCGAGGGAGCAAAAAGAAACCAAGATGTACGTCGGGTGTGTGGCTGAGAATCACAGTCGTGGTGTGCAGCAGGAACTTTGCAGACAGGAATCAGTGCAGTCTTTAACAGGGCTGGAGTTTGAGCGCTGGGGTTCAGGTCCTATAAGATGGTTCAGGTTGGGATCCAGAGCAGAAGGATCCATACGGAGCCGTTTCTGACACTCATTAGAGAAAATGAGGATTTCTGCACCCCTGCTGTTCTGGGGAAATCTTTTTTGGGTCAGCTGGTTTGGTCTCTTTGTGCCCATGGAAGCACAGTGAATTTACAGATCCCACCCCCAGGGAGTGCCCTTCTGCCCTGGGGACACAATTTCTGCACCTTCTACCCCAGTCCCTCCCAGGAAAATCATGAGTGGGAGAAGAATGGGCATGCCAAAAGTGATGGAGGACTCCAGTGAGATTAAGAAGTTGAAGGCTCTGCTCATATACACCTAATGCTCTCCATGTACCCATTTACAGTGCATGACTTTCCTCTGACTTATGACCGGCCTTGCTGGAAGAGCTCTTCCAGGAGCTGAACAGTTGACTAGGGATCACCCTCTAGGCTTGGGCAGTCATAAAAGGTAAAATGCTTTTGGGATATGAGCAGGACCATCCATCCCACATGAACACAACTGCACTACAGATCTTAAAGCTATGGCACACCGGCTTGGGCACCTGGCACAGGTACACCATGGTGATCAGGACCTTGTCCCTCTTGGTCTCCTGTACTTCATGGAGAAGTCCTTACACAGGGGATGCACCATCCTGGGAGGTTGGTGCTACGTTGTAGATCTCACCTGGTTACACTCTGCAGGATCTTCTGCTCATCCTGATCCAGGCACACGGCAAAGGAGGACTGGACACCAATAATCTGGACTTTGTCTACCTTGATCTGGGACACACTGAGCTGCTGATAGAAAAGGAGTCCAGGTGAGGGATCTGACAGGCTCTGTGCCTTATCCCTGTGCAGGGAAGGGGAGCGGGGCACCCCAAAGCCAGAGCTGGTGGCCAACACAAACTGAATCCCCCAAGGAGTTACTGACAGCGCAACAGGTCTCAGACTCCATCTCTTGCCCTGCTTCCCACCCAGCTGAGTCAGGATGAGCTCCTGTTACCAAATGTAAAAGCACCATGATTTCAGTTACCTGATTGAAACTTTTTTTGGATTTGGAGTTTTGCCTTTTAACCACCTCTGTCATGGTCAAGTTGAGACACTCTGTCTTCGAGGCTGTAACAAAAAGGGAACTGTTATCACCTGGGGCTCCTGGTAGGAACCCAGCTGGTACCCCTGCCCAACACATCCCAAAGCAAGGGGGTCTCAGCAAGACTCCGCTTGCAGGGAAATACAGTATAGCTGTAGCTTTCCTACTTGCACGGTAGGAAAGCAATGAGAGAGACAGGGATAACCTTCCAAACACAGCAGCAAAGAACATTTAAGTATCTTAGCCCCTAAACAGGAGAAAAGCAATGGCCCCAGCTCCATGAGCTCTCCCAGCATGGCCCTTCCTGCAGCCTGCTTGGAGATGCTTGTCTGGAATTACAGTGACATCCTGTGGCCAAACTGCTGTGTGAAAACACAGAGACCCTCCAGGGACCAGGTTTCTTTGGAAGGAAGGAGATTCACAAAGGAGAAGCACTGAGCTCAGGTCATGCCCTGAAACAAAGCCAGTGCACAAGCAAAGCTCCTGAGCTCGCACAGAAACACCCAACTCAAAACACGCAGAGGAGATGAGCAACTAACTTCTGCTGGAGTATTTCCAAGGCTGTCTGCAGGACTTAACAGGTGGAGCACCAACAGGAGGAATGGACATCTAGGTGGAGCTCTGTGGGGAGCACAGGAGCTATCTCCTAGTTGGCAGACCACCTATATGCCCTGACTGCTCTGCTCACGAGTATAAATCTGCCAGGCAGAAAGCACACAAGGAAAGAGGAACTAAAAAAACCCTCAGTTTGCTCAGAACTGGGTGTCTGCTTGTCAAAACAGCAGAGCTCAAGCAAGAATGAGAAGGTGTTGCTTCTACATCAGCAAGCTAACAGACTAAAAGTCTCACTGCCTTTAAAAGCTTCAAAGCCTTATTCAAACCCCCCCCTCCCCAAGCAACCTGAACAGAAAAAAAAAGGTAATGTTGAAACAAACCCACATGGCAGGCAGCTCTCTGTGAGGGCAGGAAGGAAATGGAGCTGCAGTGAGAGCCTGCAGAAAGCTGGCTGCAGGGCACGGCTGCTGCGATGGCAGGACCCAGCACCAGCACTCCCCCCCTCAGTTCTTCTTCATTTAGCATGTTTAACCTCTTCCTAATGGGCAACCCAATGCAGCAGATTTCACTAGCTTGAAGCTAAAGGATAATGGGAAATCAAATGTCCTTCAACCCTGATGCGGTGCTAATGAGAGCCAAAGGGTGCCCCATCTCTTGCCCCAGGGAACAACAGGCACCTCCCAGGTGTTTTCTGCAGTCACACAGCCCTGCTTTGCTCTGCCTAGAGGAGCCACGCTGTCCTCTCACTCCACCATTCCCTCCCATTTCTTCCCACCCCCAGCCCCAAAGCCCAGCTGTACCCACCCAGCTCTTCGTACTTCTTGCAGGCTTTGCTGAGGTTAACAGATGTGCAGACCTTCTCAACATCGTTCCACTGACTCCTTCCACTGATGGCTGTCTGCAGGGACAAACAGAAGCCTGTGAGATGCCATGCTTCAGGCTGTTACCCTGCCTCCCACTTCTACCCCTATGGCTGGGCTGACCCAGACCTGGGTTTGCCTGGAGCTGAACAGGCAAATTTTGAGTAGGCATTAAGATTTGTTTGGCCTTGGAATTACAAAAATAGGTCAGAGGCAACACCAAGTAATTACAGAGAAACCACACGAACAGGAGGACTGCTGTGAGCAACAGGAGATCGCTCCCTGGAAGCAATGCCCACCTGTGTAAATCAGCATGCATCAAGGCTATGGGAGCTGGCTGCACATTCCTATATTATCGTGGACTTCTCAGGAGTGGAAAGCCACCGCCAATTAGCCAGTAATTTGGCAATTAGGTTGATTTTGGCTCCGCTGGCCTTGGATTCAGGCTCCATCAGCACACTCTCAGCACCTGTCTCTTTCAGCCCCCAGCTGAGACAGCACTGAGGTGGATTTGTGCCACATGTGTGCTGTGCAGTCCCCACGTGCTCACCTTGCTGTAGGCGATCTGTAGTGTTAGTGGGATTGCTTCTCTGTCTCCATCTATGCCCAGCCTTTTGCTGCCCGGACCTGCACAAAACAAGGAGCAAATGTCACCCGGTGGCTTTTTCTCCCCAGTCTTCAGGGCTACAGTGCAGCAGCACACTCAGTACCTACAGAAAAGGGGGGAAAAAATCCTGGTTTGCTGAGCACGGTTGCAGAGCAGAAAGGAAAATGTGCCAGAAAAAGAAGTTAAAAGCTGCCAGAAAGCAGAAGTTACAGTGCAAAGCACAACAAGCAGTCTGCAATCTGAGAGCAGTGCAGCAGTGCCAGCAATAAGGGGATGCATGGCTAACCCAGCTCCTGGTTTTCAGGGCATATCTGTGCCCACATTAAATTAACCTTGAAATACTGTGCCCAACACTTCTTAATGGCTTTTTTTTTTTTTTTCTTTTTCTGAGTAATTTTTTGCAGATGTTAAGTGGTGTTCCAGCAGACAGCCCAAGGGAAAGATCAGCCAGAGAAGGTTGGTGGCTTCCTGAATCATTGGGAGGAGGGCTCGGCCAAGCCAGCACTGTGGGGGAGTGGGGTGGCGACAGTTTGTGGGGGAGGGGGCGCTCTGTGAGCTCTGTTCAGATGGACAAGGCGAGATGTCAGAAAAGCTGCAGGTTACAAACATGGTGCAGTGCTGGGATGCAGTACGATGGTTGGCCAAGAGATGTCCTGGGAGCTGCAGGCATGGAACTGCCAGGAACACGGAACATGAGCTTTACAGCTCATACACTTGGAGAGTTACAGAAGCAAAAGGAGCAAGGTATGGCCACAGCTTCGCTCCTGAAGGGGAACACAAGAACCTGAAGCCTGGCTTCAGAGCCCTCCTGCAGCCCACACTGGGGCCAAAGTCCCCTCCCCACTCCCCCGTCTCCCTGCAGCCCCCCCGGCAGACATTTCCCTGCCCGGTAGTGTGTGGACACCCACCCCAAGGCTGCAGAACTGGGGAGGAGGAAGGAGGAACAGTCACAGACCTGACGCCTTGATGGCCCGCGTGGCCGCCGAGTGGCCCAGCTCCAGGGAGTGGATGAAGACTTCGGTCATCTTCTCCCCCCCTATGAAGGTGAGCTGCCAGGAGGAGAGGGGAGGTGTGGTGATAAGATGACCTGACAGGGCTGTGGAGGATGGAACCCGCCCCCCTCACTCTTTTCCACAGGAAATGGGGCAGTTTGGGCAAATTCTTTCAGCTTTCATAATACACGTTTCAACCACTGCCTTGGGGGCCACTGGCCTCCAGCTACACCTCAGGCTGTTTTAATAGCCCGTCAGTGCGTGGACCATCAAAGCCACCACCACAGAAGTGCATTCAAACCCTCTCCACTGCAGCTGCCCTGGGCGCACTGCAGGTTATGGAGAAGGGGTTATGTGGAGGGGTTTGGAGCACCAGAGAGACTTCCAGCAATGTGATTGATCTGCCAGCACCCCTCTTGTGTGGGGCAGAAAGGTACTGGGAAGGAAAACTGCTCGTGTCAGTTGAGAATGGTCGGGCCAGGACCTGCACACCCTTGATCTCTGAGCCAGAGCATCAGCCGAAGTGCTGTGGGCTCACATGCACGGGTCCCCAGGGGAATAGAAGGAGGCCAAGCTCAGCCCGATCAGCACACAGCAGCTGTGCCATACCCACATCCACCTCCCAGATGGGCCCCACGTTGGTGGTACAGGCAGAAGACCCCCTGCTGAGCCTACCTCGGTCTGGTAGAGCTGCAGCAGGACGGGGCGTGTGGCAAAGCGGCAGTAGTAGAGGATCATGTCGGCCAGGATGGGCAGCTGCTCCCGGGAGTCCTCCTGGGGCTCAGCCTCAGGCTTGGCAGACTGCAGTGAGGAGGGGAGTCACAACCCTGATGGATATGTGGGACCTATAGCCCAGCACCACCACCTCAGGGATGGAAACCCACCTCCCAGCCACCAGAACCACCTGTTTCCATCCCATGCCCACGTAGCACAGCAGCTTCGGGCACGACGTTCAGCAGATGTACCTCAGGGAAGGGGACACCAGGCTCTCCCAGCCAACACGTTCATACCTGACACAGGACATCCATGGGCAGGTTCATCAGCCCCAGAACGTTCCGCTCGTACCATGGGTCCAACATGCCGATGTAGTGGGAGATGTCGTTGGTGCTGCTCTCCGCCCCAGCCAAGGTGGGCTCCTGAAACCAGAGATGGTGGGGTCACCCCAGAGCCCCCCCAGCTCTTCTTCCCTGCCATAGGGCTGGTGGAAGAGACACCGGGGCTGCTGCTGCCCAGCCTGCTGTGGGATGAGCAGGACACGTACCGCCTGTGCCAAGGCGCGGAGCTGCAGGTCGCTTGGGGATGGAGGAGGATGCATCAGCAGGGCTGCTGGCAGCAGGCAGCTCCTCTTCACGGGGACGTAGAAAAACTGCAGCTTGAAGTACCTTGTCAGTGTAGGGCAGGTGCTCTCCTTCAGCCTAGGAGAAGCGGGGAGAGGACTGGGTGAGCAAAGCCCTTGGGTACAGCCTGGCAAGGCAGGATGTGATGTGCAGTCTTAGACTCCAGTGGTAGCTGGAGGATTCTGTCTCCTCTCAGAGCGAGGCAGTGATGGGAGAAACACATGGGAAGTGGGATGGAACACCTCTGTGCCACACTGCCTTAATGACAGTGTCACCTAGCAGTCAGTGTCCCCACCGGCAGGCAGGAGCAGCCGGATGTCCCCCTGCCACACCAGCAGCACTGGACAGCCCTGAAGGCAGCAGCCACCCCACACCAGGACCCTGGTGACCGCAGCATCAAGCCACCAAGGCACGGGCCCCACCAGGTCCCACAGCCACGTCCCCGTGCTGCCCCGCTCACCTCAGGTTGCTGTAGGCTCGGGCTACTTTCCCTGAGATGCGGTCGGAGCCGAAGACCACCACGCGCATGGTGGCCACTTTGGCATCCTCGTCGTAGCTGAGGAAGGGCCGGCGGGGCAGGCTGAGCAGCTGCGGGGTCTGCGGGGTCTGCAGCTTCTGGCCCAGCCCGTGCTGTGGCAATGAGTGAGCGCGCCGGGAGCGTGCCGGGATGCGGGGCTTGGCCTGGGGGTGGCACAGGCTCTCAGCACGGCGCAGTGGGAGCGAGCCTGTATCCACACAGTCCTTCAGGTCTCTTCTCAGGACCAGCTGGCTTTTGCTCTTGAAGAGCTTGTAGATCTTGTTGGTCAGCGTGTGTCTGTATTTGTGGTGGGTCTTCTCCACCTTCAGCTCCGGCCGCCCAAGCGTGTCCAGGGAGCTCTCGTCGCTGTCCTCTGCGTACCCGCTGTCCATGCAGTCCTTCAGGCTGGAGACAAAAGACCTCAAGGACTTCTTGGAGACCACCGTCAGCTCTGAGATGGAGTCCTTGGAGCTGCTGAAGAGGGACACGCAGGAGTGCTTGGGTCCGTCCTCTGACAGCGCTGAGTACACAGAGTCCTTGGAAATGGAGGAGATGGGGGACAGCAGAGAGTCCCTCTCTGGGGAACAGCCATCTGTTTCCACATCCTCCTCCTCCTCTTCCTCGTCCTCCTCATTCTCTGAGGCCACAGGTTCAACAACGCTGCACTCCTTGCTGAGGACATCATTGAGGACATCTGAAAGGCACGGGAGGGAGATCAGAAATGTGAGCAGTGCGTGGACACCCCAGGCAACGGCCCTATGGCAGCACGGCCAGCATTCTCTCTAACCCCGCATGGCTTCAAACAAAGAGCTAAAAACCTCTTCCTGAGCATTTTTAGGTTTCCATAAGGCGCTGTGATTTGATGACAAAACAGAACTCATTTGAGGCCACATTCTGTTTGGGTTCTCTAAAAACAAACAGTGGTCGGGGTTTTGCTTCCTTCCCATGCAGAGTCCCCAATGCACCCTGCATCCTATCTGGGTTAAATCAGAGGAGAAGAGGGATGCAAGGGGTTAGGATAATCAAACCCTAAATGGACAGTCAGGAAGGTGACAAAGCCCATGCTACAGAGCAGGTTCAGCACACTGCGGCCAGTGAGCAACGAATGCTCAACCTCCATGGGGCCAGAAGAGGTCTTCCAGGAATGGGGAAGCCAAGGAGGTCAGCTCAGCAAAAAGGGAAGCTGTGCTTCCCCTGAAAAACTGCTGTGGCTGGGCTGAGAGCACAGCAAAACCTCCTGCTCAGCCAGAACTGTGGCTGCTACAGAGAGATGCAGTGTCCAAGGGGTGCTGGGACAGAAGACCCTTCTATGGGTTGGGGTGGTTTTTGCTCAGCTCTTGGACAACATTCTGGCACAGCTGGGCTGTAGCACGTGCTGCTCCTTGCAGAGGAGCTTCTTACATGTGTATGGGGACCCCTCTCTGCTTACCAAAGTTATCCTGGTCCCAGCTGTAGGTGTAGCAGCGCGAAGTAGGGATGGGGATGGGCTGCAGCCTGCGGGGCTGCGCATCTCCTGCGGAGGGAAGAGAGGAGTCAGCTTGTGGGGCCCCATCCCATACTGCAGGCCCCATACAGGGCATCTGCAATGGTCAGAGCCAGTGGGAGGTGCTGCCCACCCCATGCTAGTGAGATGGGCAGCTCACATCATGCAGAGAAACAATGCTGTCCTTAACCCATGAAGTCACACGGGGCTCTCAGAGCCACCAGGTCAGGCAGCAGACATTGCTGCTACAGCTGGTTTTCTGATTGAACATTCTCATCTCAGCCACAAAGGCTGGGGATGGTTTACTGTTGTTTGACAAGGAAAACCATCTGGCTCATCATGCAGCAATGAAACAGAAAAAAAATCCAAACAATCCCAGCCCCCTTCTTACTGTGCCAGGTTAAAGTTCTGCACAAAACAGGGTCTCACACTTCCAAGCACAGCTCACAGCACGAGGGGAACCCACAGTTGATGGCAGGATCAAGCTGGCACTGAACCCAGGAAGCAAGAAGAGTGCAGGGGCTTCTCACCTGCAATGGTAGGAAGTGCTGCTGCCCCAGCAATGTCCCGCAGAACGCTCTGCAGCCGCTCCCGGGCCAACACGGGGTCACTGCTGGCGGCTGCAATCTCCTGCGCTTCAGCAGCGCTGGTGTAGATCTCAGAGAGCTCTTCCAGTGTCTTGGCCTGGGGAGAGCAGAGCCGGGGGACAGATGGAGGGAAGCACAGGTCTGTGGGGATGGTCGCAGAGTCCAAATCACTGCACCTCTCTCCCTCCGCTACCCCCCCAAACCGTACCCAAATACAACAAGAAGAGAGTAGAATAAGAGTAGAGCCGAAGGAGTGGAGTGGGAGTAGGAATAGTTCCATTATCAGATCATCAGCGTCAATGATCGCTCTGGGGCTGACCCAACGTTAACATTTATTTTTAAGAGCATTATCCAAATACTGTCCAAACACAAACGAGCGTGGGGCATCAGCTGCCTCCCTAGTAAGCCTGTTCCAGTGTCCAACCCCCTCAATAGAGCCATGAGTCTCGTCATTAGAACCCAGGGAAAAAGGATGAACTCCTCTCTCTTCACTTAATGCATCTGAACACACCTGCAGGGTTTCACCACAAGTTTGTACCCCCCATAAACACCCCAGAGCAAAGAGTTCCTGGCGTCAAATGAGATTTCTTGCTGCGTTTCCCATCGGGAGGGCTCTTCCTCTCTCCAGCTGGGGATACAGCACCAGAGCCCAGACCTGAGAAGAGAAGGGAAAGGCCTTGCCTACCTTCAGGAGGTGGTGCAGGCTGCCCAGGTCGCAGCGGGTGCCGAAGGTGACCTGGTAGAGGTGCTCCAGCAGCAGGATGAGCGTGGCGTGCCGGGGGGGCTCAGTGCTGCTCAGCTTCTCTGCGATGGAGAGGAACTCACTCTGCACCTCGGAGCGGTTCAGCAGCAGCACCGTCCTGGGGACACGGATGGCAGTGAGAGCTGGCAGCCAGGCTGGCACGCTGGTGGCACACAACCTTGGGCAAAGTCACGCTAGATGGCAGCGTCCCCTCGCCTGAGCTGCAGCTGTGGCCGTGCAGGAGTGCCAGAGCCACGATGCTGGGCGTGAGGATGGGTGGGAATCCTCTGTCCTGCCCCTCCGTGCATTCCTGGCATCATCCATCCTGCCATATTTACAATATCACCAGCCCCAGAAGGGCTCCAGACTAGCAGCCAGTTGTCTGAACCAGACATTCAGCATTTATGACGAAGGAAGGGGAATAGAAACTCAGAAAACATCTTCCTTTGTGAGGTGAACATCACAGCATCACAGAATGGCCCAGGTCGGAAGGGACCTCAAGGAGTATGAAGCTCCAACCCCCCGCTCCCCCACTGCAGGCAGGGCCACCAACCTCCACATTTAATACCAAGCCAGGCTGCCCAGGGCCCCATCCAACCTGGCCCTGAACACCTCCAGGGATGGACGGGGCATCCACAGCCTCTCTGGGCTGCTGTTCCAGCACCTCACCACTCTCAGAGTAAAGAACTTCCCCCTGATAACCAACCTAAATCTTCTCTCCTTCAACTTAAAACCATCTCCCCTTGTCCTGCCATCATCTACCCCTGTAAAGAGTTGAGCACCCCTTCTGAGCTTTAAATTGCTGCAAAGCTTTAAGTTATCTGAAGGACTTCAGCAGGGAGGTGGTGCAGACACCAGCCACATTTTCCTCCTTGCTGAAGGCATCTGGAGGAAAATGCATGAGGCTGGCAGGCTGCATGGGAAGCCCCTGCACACACAGCTTGCCTCCTCCTGCTCTGCCACCAGCGGGGCTGCCTGCTTGCCAGGAGATGTTGCTGGAAAGAAGAGCCACATCCTTCAGCTGGGAAGGGTTTTTGCTCTGGACCACAACATGAACACCAGCAGGTTTTAAATTCCCAAATCCTGGAGAGCACATAATCACGTGCTTACATTTATGGACATGAACAGTGCACGTAACTTAAAAAAAAGCAAAACCAGCTCTGAATTAAGGATGGGCCTAAGTGTAACTGGTTCTAGAAAGCTCAGGCAAAGAGCACAAGCTTTCAAAAAGCACGAGGTTCAGCTTGTGTACAGCCTTGTGCCAAATTTTCAGGGTTTCATGCAAATGCAACCACCTCACTGCAAGCCACAGGCGCTTGCACTTGCATTGGCACAGAGCAGGGCAGCTGTAATAGGAAAGCAACACGAGCACCAGTGTAGCTGGGCGGGATACTGGTGCAGATCCAGAGCTGTGCAGCATGCATACAGAAGCCAAAGCAACAGGACAGCCCTCCCATCCCGAGTAGGGGTAGCTGTGCAAGGACTGTCCCCAGTCCCCAGTGCTGTCCCTGCAGCCAGGATGGGCACGTAACACCTGGGCTCATTTCCCTATTTACAAATGAGGTGCCAGGGCAGGAAGAAATGTTCAGCCCTCAAGTAATGTGCAAGGTTTGACTGAACCAGCGAGCCCTGCACTGCTGCACTGGTGTGAGCTTGCTCCTGTTCTGCTTTGGCCTGGTGGCTCAAACCTTTGCCTTCCCTGCCTGTTTGCCCCCAGATCTACATCCCTGTTAGGGGATAACCAGCACAGGATGCCTGCAGACCCTCATCTGTGGTTGTGGAAATGCCACAACCACTCTCCCCCTCCCTTTCCACAGCTCAGCTCTGCCATCCAGCTCTTCTCCCCAGTGACCGCCACTACTTTTGGGATGCTGATCGCTGCAACTCTGCCGCTGCTGCAAAAGTAGCATGGGATAGTGGAAATGCTGGAGCAAGGCCAGCAGTGCCTGCACTTACACAGTGGAGCTCTGGTAGTTCTTCACAGGCAGCCCCTGCTCCGTCCTCACCAACCTCTGGAAGGAAATCCCTGGGGGAGAGAGCAGAGGACATAAGTGATGGGGGTACCACAGGCTGCCCTGCCCCGGGTGCTGTCTCCTAAAATGTCCTGACCCGGCTGAGCTGTAGCAGGAACAGCAGCAGCAAAAGTCCTTATGGACACAAAGCACAGCTCGAGTGCAAGGGGAATGAACCCAGCAGCAAGGGAGCAGTGGGAGAGGAACCAGAAAGTGGGAAGGGGAAGCAGCTCCATGTCCAGCCCCTGAAGCCCCACTACTGCTGCTGTGGATTACACCAGTGATAATTTAGCAGCCTCTGCCCCTTGCTTTATCCCCCCGGTCCTGGATGTCCCTATGGCCAGCAGGTCACAGCCACTGTCCCTCCTGCAGGGACAGAGCCCACTATGGCCCTGGTAGTACTGAGTCCAGCATGGGCAGCCCTTGTCTCCAAGCTGCCTTCCCCAGCACTGTCCCCATGGTGCCATCAGGATGACATCTTCTGGACCTGGAGCTGCAGTCCTTGTGACCGGGAGACAACAGCAGAGCCCACCCCACCCCTAAACAGCAGAAGGGGCATACTGGGAAAGATCTTATGGCATCAACAAGATCCAGCACCCTTAGCTCCATGGGCAGCCACATCCCAACCCCGACTGCTGCTTGACAGCCCCAGAGCTGCACCAACATGGGAGCAGCACCCACTGCCCCCTCAGCTTGCAGCCACGTTCACCACTCCTGCAGAGACATCAGCCCCAGCCTATAGATAAAAGCTATAGCACTCTTGGCAAACATTGGCAGCAGCTTGTTCTCAGTTAATATTTACCCCATCTCAATCAAAACTGTTGCTTCAGCCTCTTGTCAGGTTATGGAGGCTGTGAGGTCCTGGCCAGCATTCCAACAGGGGACATATTTTCACTGTTCTTGGCTGCTCTTTGGCACGCAGCCCCACACACCAACACCTCCCATCAGCTGCTTTGTGCAGCGGTGGGGGAATCCCATTTGCAGGAGGGGAAAAGCCCTTGGATCAAAGTCCAAAGCTCAGCAGCCCTGGGCACTTGTGACAGCATGGTAAGGGCAGAAGGTAGCGACATCCCCAGCCCCAAGTGGTGTCACAGCAATAAGTGGCCAAGGAGGAGCTGGGAAGCCTGCAGCTGCAGCACAGGACAAGCATCCCTGTGGCCACATCAGCCCTGCTGCTCCTGCTGGAGGCCAGGAGCTGTGTGATGGCCCAGACACACCTCTCCGGGTGGCCAGTGTCTCTTTAGAGACTTGCAAAGGGGGTTTTAATAGTGGACATCCATCCCTATCTTCCCTTGGCTCATTAAAAGATTATCAGTGTGCCCCTCGGGGCTTTGCATGGATGGAGACCTTGTGTTTCACATTCCATCTCCAAACCAGCTGTCTGTATTAAGGACACGGGTTGGTATCACCAGGCCCAGCTGCAGCCCCCATTCCCTTCCGAGCCTTCCCCAGCCCTGCTCAGAGCAGATCACAGCCCTGTGCAAGACAAAACGAGGGCTGAAACCTGCTCTGTGCAATGACAGCTCTCCATGAGCCACGGAAAGATGGGGAGATTAGGAGAAAGGGCTTTGAGAAATAATTGGAAGAGTTGCTCCATTGGGAACAACAGGATATCAGCAAACAGTCCCTAATTAATTGGGGCGCTGCTGCTGCTGCCACTCGACGTGCCCAAAGCCGGATCACAAGGCAGCATCTCTGCTGCAAGGACACAGCCGGGGAGATCCTCAGCCCTATGGAAACTCCACCCCACGGCAGGCTCAGAGCCTCCCACCACCTTGATGCCAATGAATGGACCCTCTGTTAGCACCCCCCATTATGCCACAGAGCATCTCGAGCAAAGGCCGTGGCTCTGCGGAAGCCGCTGGCATGCGCTTTGCCATGCAAAAGACCAGCAGACTGAAAGGCAGCCAGGAAATTACAGTCCACGCTAATCCACACCAGCCCTGGGCTGAGATCAGATGCTCCCACTACTTTGCCCACAAGGCAGCACCCCGAAAACACATCCCCAGAATCCTGCCGTGCTCCTCCAGAGAAGCCTGGTTGCACTCTGCATGCAATGGGGGCTTTTGCTCACCCAGGGAAGCAGGACCGCTGTCACACGAGAGCCCATGGCAGGGCAGCAGTGCTCACCTGGCGCCTTGAGCTCATCACTGATGAAGGTGAGCAGCTCACGGAAGACGTCGCAGTAGGGCACGGGCCAGGTGAGGAAGCTGTGGTAGATGCTGGCAGCTTTCAGGAGCAGCTCGGAGTCTGGAGGGATGTGGGGAGCCTGCAGGGATGGGGAGAGCTGGTGAGGAAGGGAGCAAGGAGCTGATGGTGGAGCTCTGCATAAAGCCCAGGGGGTGATGGGATGGGACGGGAGGAGGAGGAGCGGATGGGATCAGGGCTCACCCTGTGACACCCCATCCTCTTCTAAGGAAGAGCCAAAGCACCTCACTGGGCACAGCTGCAGAACAGCTTCCTCCCCTGTGCCTCCCCAGGCTCCCATGCCACAGCCTATATATAAATTCCCTTTTAACAGCCACAGATCCGTGCAGATGAATCACATTGAAGTCTGCGCTTTTGCAAGACCTGGCAGCAATGATTTCCTCGGGATAATGATGCATTGTGCTAATAATAATGATAATAAAAAAATACTTCCTGTGAATGCTCTGCTCCTTTTCATTAGCATTGTCTGCGCATTTTCCCGACTCTACAGTGTAACGAAAAGAATTTGCCTTCTCTGCAGAGAGATGCTGCCTCCCTTTCTGCCTGCCCCATCTTTAAATGCAAAGATGAAGAACACCAAAGTGCACTGTGCAGCCTCACAGCTTGTGCAGCCATTCCTTGCCCTTGATCCCTGCAGACTCGTATGGGATCTTTTCAGAGAGGAACAGATCAAAGCAGAGTGGGACCTTGCAGATGGCAGCTGCTGGGGAGGGCTGCGTGCAGAAGACTTACATAGAGGACCGCGTAGTAGAAAAGCAGGGCCAGGGGCATCACCAGGTCGTAGTCACACTTCTCCTGCACCTGTAGGAGACAGCAAAAGGGAGAAGGATGAGCATTACCATGGGGTGCCAGATGTCCCCCCGTGAGTGCATATGAGCCCTCTCAATCCACACCACCATGCAACCGTCCCCAACAGGTGGGGACAGCTCATCTCCATGGGAAAATCCCCCCAAGGCACCCACAGAAGCAGCAGGCAGTGGCACACGCTGCCTTTACTCTCGAGAAGTCACATTCAGCCGAGCTCCTGACCCGCTGATGCACTCAATCCTTGCAGAGTTGCATGAAATTGTATGCAAGCGGCCCAAAGCAGGCAGTCCAGCCCTGCTCAGGGATTGCAAATGGCAAAGCACAGTGCAAAGCATGCATCTCTGTCCCAACCTCAGCGGGATTATTTCAGTGAGGGACGTAGGGAGGGCTCAAGAACAGGCTGGCAGACACTGCCTCCCTTTGTTTACAAGCATGGCACAAAGTGCAAGAAAAATTTACGTACAGCGTGACACAATACAACATCATTGAAACGAGATCAATCCCAGACATTGAAAACAGCTTGTCGATTAAACAGAGTAGCAGCAATCACGTTAACGTATTAGCAAGGCAGCCTTTCTTCCCTCAGAAATGAAAGGCAGCATTTACCCCATCACATGAACCCCGGGCTTCCTCCCACATCAAGGCATTCCCCAAAGTCCTCCCGCCTGCAGCCCCGGGCGGCCCCGAGCTCTCCCACACAGGGTTGGGCATGGCAGCCAATACAATGAGCCCCACTGATGCTTCAGCTGCCCCAGCTCCATCCCTTGCACCGCAGGAAGCTGGGCAGAGCATCAACAATATCTCCATATCCATCGCTTTGGAGCTGCTGGGCCAGCATTGCCCACCCTGCGCTCCAATGGGGTTTGAACACAACCCCACATGGCCCACCAGGACCTGCGAAGCTCCTCCCCGAAGCCAGCAGCCCCCACTCACCTCCCTGGCCTTGCCGAGGATTTTCTCCACCAGGATGAGGTAGTTACCTGCATCCCTGCTCACCAGCTCCTGCAGGCTCCAGCAGTTCAGGCACAGCCCTGCTGCAAGGGAGACAGAGCACAGTGACCAAATCGCGCTCACAGGAGGGACGAGCAGCAGGGAGGGGTCAGGGGGAGGTGTTTGATGCCTGGGTCATATTGCTATGGGGGAAAAAATAATCACACTCCAATTCTGGATAGATTTAAGCTCTCCAAATGGCGCTTGTCACAGCAGCATCACTTTTTACCAAGCCTCTCAGCACTCTTCCTGCAGCCCAGTGCACCAAAGGCAGAACTCAGATCCCAGCCCCTCCACAGCCAAGGGGTGATGCTCACCCCCTGAACAGCTTCCCAGGCCCTGCAGCTGCACAGTCAGAGCTCACAGCAGCATTGCTGCAGATGGTGAACACATCAGCATCACTGCTAAGCCTGCCCGGCATTTATTCCACCTCCTCAGTACCTCCAAACTGTCATAAAGTACATGCAAACCCATCCGGAGTAGCCAGATATTGAAGGAGAACTGCAGAAGGAGTTGTAGTTCCCTCTGTCCCTCACAGACAGATGCTGGGACACCCATGGTTTTCCTGGCTTCATGCCTTGTTTGTAGCTTGAATGAACAGGGCAGGAGCTGTTGCCCATTGCAAAGTTCCCCCACTGCCATGCAGCGTTTTATTTTCCACAAACCAGTGTTGTCCAGTGCAACCTTTTGTTGTGGCACCTCATCAGTGAGGGCACAGCCATAATGGATAGCAATTCAGCTCTGAGTTTTCCTTTGAGACAAGTTGGTACAATGGCACAAAGCCATGGCTCTGCTCCGGAGGACCCCAGCAGACCAAACAACGCTGTCCTGGAGCACAGCATCCTCCCTCCAGGGAATCACTCAGCATCTGAGAGATGCAACGTGCCCAGCAGGAGTGGTCAGACCTGCTGGGGGCTTTGCTGACCTCAGCAAGAAGCAAAGCCTTGAAACACAGCTCCAGCAGGGAGGTTTGGGGTTACTTCAAGCTGTTTTGCACCCAAAGAGCCCAGCCCGGCAGAGCCAAGCAGTGCAGCACCAGCCAAGGGGCAAGTGGCTTCCTGCATGAACGCGGCTGTGAGCACAAAGGGCAGAGCCAGGCAGGAGCCCTTTCCTTCCTCTCACTGCTGGCACAGAGGAGGAAGCAGCAGTGGCTCAGGCACAGAGGTACTGGGATGCTTCCCTGGAGATGTGCTGGGCTGGATGCACAGCGAGCTGGGAGCAGTGAAGGTGACAGGAGGGAAGGAGAGAAGGGGTGGAGGGAAGCACCGTGCCAACACAACGCAGGGCTGAGGGCTCTGACCCATTTCTGTGCGTTCTACAGGAAATCTGAGCTCAAGCAAAGGATGCAGCAAGGCTGAGCTAACACTGCTCTGAGCAGTTAGACTCACAGCCATGGCAAGGTGCTGGGATGAGCCACAGCAAAGCAAACAGCGTGGGGAGGCAGCAAGCTGCAGGGGCTGGGCTCCTCCATTTGGCAACGCAGCAGTAACCAAAAACACACCAAAACAGCTGCGTGCTTGCTAAAAATATTCGCCAGCACAGAAAGCAGCTCGGAAATCCTGGACACAATAAACAAAGACTGTGCAGCAGGGCACCACCAGGCGTCAGTCAGGACGCTGGGTGGGAATTCCCTTTTGTCTGTGCATAGTCCTGGTCACAAGTAGCACCTTTCTGAGCACTGGGAGCAGAGTTCAACCCCGTATCCAGGAAAAAAAAGGCTCTCTGAGCACTGAAGGTGATGCTCCTCACACGCATAGGCCAGGAACAAGAGCCCCAGATGACATGAATAGCGCATGAGCCATCTGCTCTGCAAGTGTCACCTCCATCCCTCAGCAGGTGCCCTGTGGGCAGCCAGGACACAGCTGGGCGCTGCGGTGGCACCAGGGAGCTTTTATGAACTGCAGAACAGCACTCAGTTTATGAGCAGAACAGGACAGGCTGCAGCCAGGTGGGAAACCACATCCAGAAGTTTATTTGCAGCTGTTCATCCGTCTCAGCGCAGCTCAGCAAATGGACAAGGGGAGGATGCACACTGAGTGCGCACCGAAAGCTCAAACCAAACTGTCCTGCACATGGCACATGCTCTTTGATTCACCAGCACATCAGAGAGCACATTTCTTGCCTTGTGATGCAAAGGAGGCCGGCGGTCTGAAGGCAGGGTGCAGCTTGGGGGCACCCTTGTACGATCCTGGAGCCTTGTTCCCCATTATCCCCTTTGCAGTGGAGCTGTGCAAGCACTGGTGGGGGGGAGATAGGAATATCCACCCATAGGAAGTGCTGCGAGCAGAGACCCAGGATGCTCTGATCGCTATCGAGTTCTGGCCCTGTGGGCGGCCTCGGAAGGATGAGGCTCTGTGAGCAGCACTGTGAGCCGCCTCCTCCCACTGCAGCTCCTTCCTGACCTCAGCTGCTGCGGCTGCTGCTTCCCCTGCGCTGCTCATAGAGGCGGGGGGGGGGGGGGGGGGTAGCATCAAATGGGAGTGAATAAATAAATAAATAGATAGATAGATAGATAAAGAGGAAAAGAAGAACCTTTGCCCGCGGTGCTCAGGGAGAGCATCCCGGTGCCGTCAGAAGCGATGCAGCTGGAGGAGGAGAAAAGCAGAACCCTGCAGCCCCATTTCCAGGCTCAGAGCCACACAAGTGGAGCCCCGCAGCACATCCAGTGCTGGGTACCGCCGTGCTGCTCCCACCCAACCACGGGGTGGGGAAGGCAGAGATCCCAGCCATAAAGCACCGTGCCAGGCTGTGCGATCAGCTCCAGGGCTACAACCTGTGTGGCTGATAAGCCTGCACTGAGAGCTGGTGGTAGTTCAGTGTTTTGTTATTCAACTGGAACACCCCAACAACACTCTCTGGTCGCTCCCCATGCTGATATTTAGACGACTGCATTCAAGCAGTGCTTTCAGCCTCCCTTCATTAGAGCTGAGCACACCAACCTGAGCCCTGCTATTGTATCATCGGACGCTCCTCTGACTCTCCAATGACCTCCATCCTTCCTCACCAGCATCCTCCATCCTTCCTGGCACCAAGCAACCCCACCACAGAGACACAGCATCCACCTCTCCCCGGGACATTTGGGGCACTGCTTTGCCCTACAGCCTCCCCAGCACCTCCCCACCCATCGAGGCCCTCAGCCCCCATCCTCCTGCAGCCCTTCTCGTGCCTCTGATTCCCCCAGCAGCCAGAACCAGCGCACTCCTCCACCCAACACCCTGTTCCAGTGAGCAACACACCATTTTGCTTCCTGTGATACACCAGGAGTTTACTATCACCCCCAGCGATGAGGAAGAAGGCAATCACGCTGTGCCCAAACACATCTCCACGAGGGAAAGCACATCATGTTTGCTAGCATTTTCCCACTTGATTCCTCCCATAAACGCTGCAGTTCAGGAGGGGTGCTCAGCTCAGGCCCCTGAGCCCACCGTGTGCTCTGGGACGTGGATCTGCGATGCCAAAGCACTCTCACTTCTGCCCTTTGCTGATTCCACAAACCTCAGCAACTCAGTCACTCGCGCGGGCGCAAACGTCACATCGGAAGTGATTATTCATCCTCTCCAGAGCAACCTCCTGCAAAGTCACTGTGCAGAAATTTAAACCCCCAATCATTGAAAACTGAGCAAAACCCCAGCAGTGCTCCGACCCAATGAGCTGCAGTGTGGCACACCTTACTTTGGTGCATCGCACTGGGAAAAAGGAGGGGAGAGCAAGTGAACTGGGAAATAGAAGTGATATAAGAAGTTGAAAATGAGAAAGGAGAAGGATGCTGCCCAGCTAAGAATGAGACAGAGATTCAAGGAAAATAGGAGGAACAGAGCCCTGCCATAAATAGCAGCGCGGCTCTGACAAAGGGCAGCCATAATAAAACCGGTGCTCGTTGCACAACAAAGGCAGGAGAGCATGAAAAAATCTCCGCTCTGTTTGTGAAAATAAATAGGATACGTTCTATTATGCTCTGTTTTCCCTAAACCACCTCACTGCAATAACAAAGTACTTCCTATTCCGACCGCAAGTGGGTAGGATGCGAAGCAGCAGCTCTTCCAATGGTTGGGCAGCACCATTGCTCCTGGCACAGCCCACCCCCCCCCACCCACAGCCCAGGTCAGCCTTATCTTTGCTAATGAGCTGGAAACATTACAAAGTGGTTTTTTAAAGGCTACATCACTGCAGCCACCAACGCTGAAGGGCAGGGATTAGTGAGTGACACTGGGACTGATGAGTTGTAATGATGGGAAGAGGTGAGCTCTGCGTGGCACAAAGAGCTGCCAGGGCAGAGGCATTCCTATGGGCACAGCCACGCTTCCAGGAACCAGGAATGTAGGTCACACTTCAGGGACTGGTGCCCAGGATGTGTGGAGGCCCAAAGGGCTCTGGTGCTGGTGATAACTGCACGAAGCAGGCCCTGCAGTGATGCTACAGCCCCAGAGCCAGAGTTGCTCCTGTGGATCCAGCACTCAGCATCAGACAGGAGATGGTTTGCAGCTCCTTCTTGACCCATGGTGGAAAAGCGGGGGATGTGTGCGGAAGAATTGCACAGACACAAAGAAACCCGGGTGTGACAGCCCCAAAATTCACTTCTTTCATCCCCAGGTGGATACAGGAGTGATTTAACTGCAGCCTGGAAGTGCAAGTATGAGGATGAGAATTCAAAATGTGATATATAAGAACGGCTTCTGCTCGTTGCTGCTCTTCCCTCACCTTTGCCACCTGGAATCCTCCCCCAGTGCTCTGAATGAGGCTCCCATCTTTATGGCCAGCATGGTATCTGAGCCAGATTAAACAACCGATAGCAATATCTCAACAGTTGCTCCTGACAATGCAGCAGGGATACGCCCAGAGGTTCTGAGGTTTTTATGCCCCAAAGCACGGTGTTCCTGGCTGATTACACAAAGGGGTCTTTCCTTGGAGTGAGCACAGAACCCTCCTCTTGGCAGCTCCTGCATGGGCACCTGGCAAAACAAATGGCTGATCCGCTCAGGGTGCATCTCCATATGACCTCATCTGACTTGTTCAGCCACTCAGCACACCTATGCTATGTGAAACTCGGAAAGATGGACCGGGTTGGATCCCACCTCTAACTTTGAATGTTGGAGAAAAGGCCACTAAGCCCCCCCAGGAGCACCAGCAGGTCTGTCCTGTCCAGGTAGGTCAGCAACAAGAGGGTAAAGCATGCAGACACAGAAGGGTCTTTCCCCGTCAAGGCTGCCAGGGGGCTCACAATGAACAGGTCACCTACCAGCCCATCTGCTGGAGACAGCATCTCTGCTAAGCCCGTGCAGACATCTCTCCAGTGCATGATAGATCCTGTCCTCTGTGCACGTGGTGTGCTGCATTTTAATTCATCTCCTAAGGAAAGAGAAGGAAGAAGGTTAGCCCTTAGCTGAGAGCAAAGAAGACAACACGGTGACACTGCTGTAGCACACAGAAGATGCTCCTGGTAAAACATCCCTGTTACTGCCTCCCGGCACCTTTTCCAACCCCAAAGCCAATGACATCCGCGGTTTGTTGTCCTCTTCTCTCCCAGTCCCTCCCAGCCATGGCAAAGAAAAGGAGATGCACACATCCATGAGTGGCTGCAGGACCAAAGCGTCCAGCCCGACCCACAGCATGCGTATTTATTGCCTCATTGCTTCCGTCTGTGGGATAGATCAGGTCTCACTTACATGTTTGGGGGTTAACCTCCATCACAGACAGCACTGCAGGAGCTTACAGGTGCAGCACCTTGCAGGGGAAAAGCAATGGCAGTCTTCAAGATTCCATTGCTTGCATTATGCATGGATCATCCTTGGTGCCTACAGCACTGTCCCCTTGCTGCCATGCAGCCAACACAGAGAGCGTGCCACGTGGCCCTGTGGCAGTGCTGGAAAATACCAATGGGACCTCAACCCCAGCGTCTACAGGCATTGTGAAACTGTGGATTGTGTGCCTGGCTGTGCCCCTTTCACCAAGTGCTGCTGTCTCAGCTCCCCCCACGGCTCAGGTGCCAGCCCAGACCTCAGACAGACCGCAATGGAGGCATGAGTTTATCCCACCCACTCCAAATACTGGGACATCAGGAAATCAAAAGCCATTTGCACACAACCTCTCCTTAGATCTGCTCCAACTCTGAGCAAAGAGGTGCCCAGGGCAGAGTCCCTCATTCCCTGCAGTGCCAGCCCTGCTGTCCCCAGAGACCTCAGGACTGTCACCTCCCCACTCCCAGCGCATAGAGAAAGGCTCTTGCTTTTTGGTTGCAGGTGACACAAGTGCATGAAAACATCCCAGGAAAAGGAAATAAAACTTGCCAATATAATAAAAGACATTTGTCAACGAGACCTTCGCCGTCAGCCTGGCCAGGACAGTCATACATTTCCCAAAGCGACCCCAAAACATTTGATTTCCTGCTATTTGGTCAACACTCGATGCTCAGCCGCTCAGCAGCCACCTCCCCTCCAGCAGGAGCAAAAACTGAGGGATCTCAGCAGAGGGTCCCCCACTCTGCCTGGTGCTGGCTGCTAATAAATAGCCCCTAATTGCCACCAATCCCTCAGCAAGTCCCCCCCAGGGCTGAGGCTCCAATCCCACCACTCACCCATCCCTCAGCTCCGAGCAGGTGGAAGTGAAGCCAGGGGAAGCGCTGACCTTCTGCACGGGAGATCTCTCCCTTGCCCTGAGGAGGCTCCCAGGCTCCTGCCTTGCCTGCCGCTGCCACGGTTTGTTATTACATCTTCTACAGTTTTGCACATCCACAGTGTGAGGAACGCCCGCGAGGCGCTCTGCTGCGGTGCCGGGGACCGAATGAGAGCGGAGCTGCACAGCACCTTAGTCATGACTTGTGGTGCAAGCAGTGACTAAGAGCACGGCGTGACTCACCAGCACCGTCCCAACACCCGGCTCACAGAAACACACCTCCTGCACACCAACATGCTCCAGAGCACAGCCCGGCTCTGGGAGGGGAAGGGCGATGAGGTGAGCCCTGTGCCGGCCCAGCTGCCCCTTCCCAATGCCTCAGCACAGAGCAGGCAGGGAACGTAAGGATGAAAGATGACAAAGATTTTATCGTTACGTTCTAAACCAGAGAAAACACAGAGCCTTTGTTTTCTTCTCCCTGGTGTGCTACGGACCACACAAGGATCCGACCCAAGGGGTGCTTACAGAGGCATCTTTCATGGGAGAGCACTGCGTGTTCACCACAAGTGGGAACTTTTCAACCTCTTCTGCTGTTTATTCCCCAAACTCTCCCTTCCTTTCCACCCACACTGGGCAGAATGACACAGGGGACAAAAAGGCAGGGGACAGTTTTGGATGTAATCGGACTTCCCGCAGAGCTGGGAAGAAACCAGGGTTAAGGTCAAGGGTTCGGATCGATGGGAGGGTGGGGAAGCATTGATTAAAAACAAAACAAACAGAAATCTGTCCTTCCCCCCCCCTCCAGCCGGACTCCCAGTAGCAGAGCTGTTAGGTCTTGACCCCCCCCTGCAGGCCAGCTGGTCGGTGTGAGGTGCTTGGAAGGGATGGCACAGATGCTGCAGGGTGAAAGCTGTGCTCACGTTTTGCAGCACGCCCAGCGTGCCCCAAAACCCTCATCAGCAAGGCTGGAGGCTGCCCGGCTCACGTCTAAGCAGAGCAGCATGCTGCAGAAGCAATGGGTTTCCCTGCCTTCTCGCCCCTTGCTCACAGGTTGGACCCCTGCCCTACAACACCAACCATGGGACTTCAAGCCCTGGATGTCCCTAAGACAAGATTGTTTTCCCTTCTCCAGCAGTAACAGTGCAGACAGTGAAAGCAGCCGCCCAGCACTGGGCAAGGCATCATCACCGCCTGAGAGACAGAGCAGGCAATGCTTGGAAACACTGCAACATCAGCAGTCAGAAGGGGTTGGAATTCTTCACAGCACAGCTACACCTCATCCACTTGGAGCCCTCTGAGCCTCCCATCACACAGTCCGTACCCCTGGCTGCTTAGCAGAGACAAACATCTGCCCCTCAGTGTCCATAGGAACACCTCCTTCTCCATCACTGCCCCAATGGAGGTGGCAGGAGGAGCTGACACAGACCAAGAGCAGAAGCAGGAAGCACAGCATGGATCCGGGCATGGGGCGTCGCAACCAGGGTACAGTTGGCTCTGTCAGCCTTGCATCACACCAGCAACACTACCGCTGTGACAACACTGAAGCCCTCTGGTTTCCTTCAGAACACAGCATTCTTGCCTCATGGCTTTGTTTTGTTTTGGAGAAATGATGAAGAATATAAGCAATGTCACAAGCAAAGGATCCTGGGGTGTCTGTGAAATTGTCCCAGCAACCCAAGTGGACGCAGAGGTTTCCAATCGAGCTTAAAAAGGTGGGCAGAGCAATCACGTTTTTCCCGTTAACCAGCACTGAATAGGTAAGCACTCATCCCTTGGCAGAAAGAGGGGATTTGCTGCTCGTGGCTCTTCTGCTTTCAGGTAGAAAGTTTGCCAAAATCATGACGTTTTTGAAGCATATGAAAAAAATCAGCCCATTTATTTATGGATTCTCCTGCTGGCTTATGAAGCTTGAGGACACACAGAGCCCTCAGGCACTCCCAGCTCCATGACACGCGTTTTCCACTCGGCTGAGACAGGCTGTGGTTACCCTGCTTGCCTTTGGTGCCTTCAAACCTTTCCTTTTCTCAGCTTTCCAGCTCAGGGTTAGAGCAAAGGAGACCTGAGGCCCTGGGTGCCCAAGTGCTGCTGCCGCTCTGCATACAGCATCCAAGTCAAGGAGGTGAGCGAGGCCACCAGCAGCTCCATGTGGTGGGGACAGGGCACGTGAGAAGGTGACTTGGGAGGCAAACATCTGCTTCTCTGCATGGTGAGGCACCTTCCTGTGTTAAGGTCCTCGTAAGCCTCTGTCATCCAAAGAACTTCCCTGATTTCCTTCTGCTGTGGTGGAGCCCAGGACACCACTCTTAGATGGGAACAGAAGGAGATGCTCAAAGACCAAATCCAGTGTTGGTCTTCCCGAGTGAAGGAGTGAAGAGAATTAAGCCACCTTCTGTGGGTACACCGGGCACTGCCCCCCCCAGCAGCAAGCAGATCCCTGCCTGCCCACCTCAGTGCTCTCAGAGGCAGCACTGCAGCCAACGTCCTGCACCTCCCCAAAGAGGAGAAATGCAGGGAAATATCAAATAAGTGGAGACCTCCCCTTCCAGAACAGCAAATCCCAGCAGTACCTCCTGTGGCTGGAAGTCTTCCACCTTCCTGCAGGGAAACCTGAACTGGGAAGCACCGCCCTGCTCTGCCAAAGAAAGCCCCTGGGTACCTTCACATAACTCCTTTTCCTACCCTGATTGCTTTGAGACCACTGGCCGAGCATCCCAAGCAGGAAACAGGAAGGAAAAACAAGTGCTTGACCCACGGGAGCAGGTCGTGAACGCACTGCCCAAGTCCATGGGCAGGGGCAGAGGGTGGAAGGACAGATGTGGATCACCTTGCAAAGCTGCTGACCTGTGGGTTAGCACAGTGAGGGGCCTCAACACTTGGCTTGCTGCTGCAGCAGGGCTAAGGGCACTGGGGACCAAAGGGCAGCAATTCTGATGAGGATAAAGGAAAAAGGAGCTTGGGCTGATGCTACAATAGAAGGAAAAGCACTTAATTGGGAATTAAAGCCGCCGGATTCTAAGCAGAGCTATTTTTCAGGGCAAGGTCCTCATACCAGTGCATCAGTAGGGACCTTGGGCAAGGTCATGGCCCTCAAGCAACACTTCAGCCTGCTGCCTCCTTGGAGGGTGCAACAGGAGCAGAGCAGCACGGCAGCCCTGGGAGCTGCATCCCCATTGCACTGCAGCAGATGGTGCATGCGTGGTGTCTGCTCCACCAACAAAAACGCCTGCTTTTCTTAGATTACACTGAGCTCTTGGCTTTAACTACCCTTAGCTTGCAAGATTTTATTGCCACCTCTACACCGTGCACAGGAACCAAAGATAGAAACTCAGAGCCGAGAGCGGGAGCAGCTGGAGGAAGTCTTTGTAGAAATCAGGGCAAAGAGGGGAGGAACCTGTGAGTTTTAAGGTTCAAACTTCAACCATCATGTATTTACAGCTCAAGCGAGCGCTGCGCATCAAAGAGCAGCAAGATGGAGGTGATAAGATGCTCGTTCAAACTGCACAAAGGCAGCATATCAGAAGATCCTGGAGGCAACTGGTTTGACAAACATCCTTTTGGGGCGCTTGCAAAGGACAGCGTACCATGCAAACACTCCGGCACCACATTATTTCCTTACAGACCCACAGGTTCCTGTCCCGCTGAGCAAGCACAAAAGCTGCTTTGAGCCCAAGAAGCAACAGCACTTCATGCCACAGTGGGGATCGTGACTGACCTTCGCTCCTTGGCCTGCATAACCTCACCTCCAGGGAGCCTCGCTGGCAGAGAAGCCACGTAAGGGCAGTGAAGCCATGTGTACCTGAAGGTACAGGCTGCCCATAGAAGCTGCGGATGCCTCACCCCTGGAAGTGCCCAAGAGCAGGCAGGCAGCCCAGAGGGATGGAACTGGGTGGGTTTAAGGTCCCTTCCAACCCAAACCATTCTGTGATGCTACAACGTGGAGAATCTTTTCCAAAAACTGGCTGGCAACACCCAAACCGAGCCCTTACTGAACCCTGGCACATAAGAACCAACAAAACCAACCACTGATGAGGCCACAGAGGGCAAACACAGGTGAGATCTGCTTGGGTGTCAGCACTCGCATCCCTACAAACCACCCACACACCCACCCACTACATGTTGGCTTGCCCAGAGCACCACCTCTACTGCTGCCAAGTAAAAGTATGGGCTTGAGAATGAGCCCTAAGACTGAAAGAATTGCCTTGGGTTATTGAGAAGTGCACCCTACAGCACTGCCCCTCTCCTCATCCGTGAAGCACAGAACTGAACTACTCAGGGCAGCCTACAAACATGAATCACACCAAGCTCCCCATGAAGCAAGGAGCTGAATTACATAGGGCAAACGACAAACGTGAATCACACCAAGGCCCCCCTGATGCTATCTGCTGTACTTACACATAGCGAAAGACAACCAACAGGCAAACAAAAAAACAACAGGAAAAAGGATGTACTGCTATCCCCTCCCTCCTTGTCAGGGCTGGAAAGGCATGCTGAGGGGTGGCCAAACGCAAGTGGGGCCACTGTTGTGAATACTTGCAGCCATCAGGGTACCACAGGATGAACCAGAGCAGAAACAGCTTCAAGGAGCAATGCAGACTCGGGGGTTTGGTGGTGAAGTAGGATGCAAGAAGCAACCAAGGAGAAAAATCCAGACAGAGTGGCACACTTGTGATAGAGACATTGAGATCAGGGGAGATTTTGAGACAACCGAAACCACACACAGATGAAATTGCTGTTGTGTTAAACGAGGAACACAGGAAAACATGGACGCATTGAGCGTGCAGAACCACAGCCAGGAATAAGCATCCATCCACCACTGACAAACTCCACCTCTGAGGTTTCCAGCTACTGGGATGTATCTCCATTTGGAAGGACAGGATAGTGCTGAGAGCCCATCAGCATCTGGAACAGCCCACGTCTGAAGGGCAGTGATGTCCTGCTGAGCTGCAAAGGCTCGTTTCCACCAGCAGTCATGAGAGCTGGAAAGCTTACTAAGACATAGAGCTCACTCCTTGCTCTCACTGTGCCTGAGAATGGGGCTGAATGAGAGACTCCCACCGCAGACAGGGGAAGCACCTAACGTGCAACAGTGGTTTCAGAGACCTTTTAATATTCAAGGGCACCTTCAGAAGGTAGCTAAGCAGATCTGGTATGGAGAGGCAAATCATAGACCCGGACATTAAGTGTCTGCAGAACACTTTGGCTTCTTTACAGAAAGAAGCCCAGACCACTTCATGATACAAATTTGCAAAAGGAAATGGCTCCGTGGCAAGGCACAGTCGGGGTATCTCAGAAGCCCACAGCTGGGACACAGCATCCCTAAGCAGCCAACTGCAGGATGGTTTGAGTGCTAAGCAGCTCCCAGCAGTTGCATGGCCATCACTTCTGCTGCTCTCCTGGCCCAGGGGCACAGCACACCAGTGTGCAGCAAAAGGAAACATCTCTGGTCAGAGGGGGAGGTCCTCAGCCTAGAAAGGAGATAGGAAGAGCAAGGCAGCCAAAGAGCATCATCCTCACTGGGGGTGAGAAAAAGTCGTCCAGGAGGGGCAAAATGAAGGCAAAGAGCCACTTTCCCATCACAAGCAGTTTCTTGTTTTGCATCCAGTCTCCTGTCTGCAACAGCAAGCCCATCAAGAAAGCATCCCTGATATCATAAAACAGCCAAAACCTGGAGACAGGAAGCATCACATGCCCAGAGCTGGGCAGGGGAGCCGAGGGCAGGGAGGAATTGAGGTCTGAGCAGGGCTGACTTATTGCTCGGTGCAACTTCTCCAGCCCTGCACCAGCGACGCTTTGCTCCCAAGGGAACGCAGCGAGCTGCGAGGCTTCATTGACACCACGCAAGAGCAGGGAGGGGGAGAAGGGGAGGAGGGGAACATCCCAACCACGAAGCTCCCACACGTGCGGCGTGTGATGTCGGAGCCGGCAGCGCTCAGCATCACGTAGCCCCGAGCGGCAGCACCAAATAAAGAAACGCAGCGCCCAGCCCGTCCCCGTGCATAGAAAGCACAAAGCGGTGCAGCCGTGGGAAGCGGCGTACTCGATTTCGGCTCTGCACAGCCGCAGCCCGCTGAGCGAGCCGGGCAGGGGACGGGCTGCCTGCCTGCTGGTTGGGGAGGAGCGTTCTGAGCCGCCGCTGAAGTGGGACAACTGGGTTCGGGGCTGTGGTTGTGTTAACGCGGCTCCCTGCAGCGCAGCTTTGCCCTGCTCGGCCGTCACTGAGCTCGCCCGGTTCAGGTGATGAGAAGGGAAAGCCAAGAGGAAGCTGAGGAATGCCTAAAACACGTCAGCTCCGTGCTAATGCCTCCATCCGAGCCATTCGCGTTGCTGCAAGGGGAATTATTTAATGGGATTTCCCAAATTCCATCCCTAAGATTACCACGTTAGCAGCCGGAGCTTAAGGCTAAGGCTCATGGGGTGAAGAGGCTGAGAACACCAGGAAAGGAAAATCCAGAGGGGCAAAAAGCCCCCGGCAAACTGCCATTGCTTTTCATCTCAGTCTCGAAGTTGAAGGCTCCATGGGAAAACAAAATAAAGATGCTCAGCCCTAATACTGCACGGCTTTTCTGTCTTTGCCCTGGGATAGGCTGCCTTTGGGCTGATGGAGCCTCAGCCGTGTCTCACAGCACCGGGAGCCAGACTCACATTGACAGAACCAAGGGCACTGCCCCAGCGATGCTGGAGATGCTGCCTAGGGTCAAGTTTCAGAGGGCTGTGGGCTTAGCAAACTGAATCACGGTAGCAGCAATGAGAGGGCTGCAGGAAACCTGGCAAAAAGAAGAAAGTGATCAGATAAACTGCTTCAGAGTGAGCCACCTCCGCACTGAGCTGCTCTGAACCTCAGCAAAACGCTTCTGCTCGGAGGGTGCACGAGGGGAGGAGTGGGGGGGGGGGGAGGGGGTCTCGAGGGCTCAGAATGAAACTGGCCAGCCCATCATTTTGAAACAGCATTCACACTCATCTGACTGCAGCTCTGAAAGTAAAAATCGGGCCACACGTAGATGAAACTTGTAATTTCAGATCAAATAATGCATCTTCCTCCACGCACGGCTATTTCGGTTCTCACTGCTAAGAGACCCCCACCAAGTCAGCTCTCCTGGGCCCAGCCTTACACCAGTTTTCCATGGCAATGAGGAGGGACACCAGTACCCAAACAGGTGCCTGCCACCAGGGATGCTGCTGTGCCCATTCTCCCATCCCAGCAGCCCCAGGCAGCTGCAGCCCCAAGCGCTGACCACGCTCCTCCTGCTCTCAGTAGCTCACCAGCACCCCTGCTATGGAAACCCTGGCAACATTCAGTTTCCTCGGGGCTGGAGCCAGATGCCAACCTCACAACACAGCCAGGAGAAACATCTCGCCCAGGTCAGATTGGTGAACTTGTGGCATCCCTCCCAAGGAACGCCTGGAAGAGGAGAGCTGGGTGCTCTGCTCACACCGCAGTGCTGCAGGTTCTTTGGTTTCATTCATCATTATTTATTGTATTCTATGGATGGAGAAGCTTTTCAACCATTCCCCAGCTGGCTTCCCCACTGGGAAGAGCCAACCAGGACAGCCAGGCTCTGCTGGCCCAGTGAACCCCCAGGTCCCCGCACTGACCTGCCAGATGGCTGAGAGCAGGAAGGAGCTCAGCTCAGCACAGCAGCACCAGCGGATTGTTTATCTGCTGGTTCCTGTTTTTAGTTTTGTCTCTGTTTTCTTTCTTTGTTCTAAAATTGTGTTGCAATGGCGATACCTGCTCTGAATGACACAGGCTTGCTTTGAAGCAGGAACTAGCTCAATACTTCGTGTTGTTCGTTTTCTTATCTAAGAAAAGAACAGAGACCCCAGCCCTAAAGTAAGCCTTTAAGCTTAACTTTTAAGTTGAATTTGGAGCAGAGATTAACTCAGGATTTAACTCGGGCACACAGGAGCCCCGGTGAGAAGGCACAGCCCTGGGGCACACACCATCCAGACCCAAAGCTGACACCCACCTCTCTTGGGATGAAGCCACCAGCTCCCCATACTGCGAGACCAGTTTGAGTAATGATGGGATTTGTCACCAGCACCCATTCAGGGGAACCAATCCACACAGTGCCATCCAAATCCTCATTGCAGGTGGCATCTACAAGGACATTACTGGAGCTGGCACAGCATCTGCTGCTGATGGGCACCTAGATCCACCTTGGTCCCAGGCAGGAGGTGGGTAGGAATGGTGATTTCACTAGGAGGATGCTGCCAGCAAAGACCTCTCACTCACATCACTGGGAGCTCATGGCCCGGGTCCTTCTCTCACCCACACACAGACAGTGGTCCAAGAGGTCCATGGAGAGAGAGCCCAAGGGTTTGATGCTCCTTGGGTTTGGTTTCCAGCAGGCCAGAAAAGCCCACCAACCCTCAGAGAGGGCCACACTCCTGAAGGACACAGGACACTAACACAAGCGGAGCACTCTTGCTACCTCCATGCTCCCATCCCAGCACTGATGCCCTTGAGCAGGGTCAGCTGCATCTCCCACCCCAGGGTGGCCCAGAGGAGGGCCTGGAGCCAATTAGGGGCAGCCTGGATGGGACAGAGACAGCCACCCTGACACCAGCAGCAGCTCTTGGTCGCTGAAGGAGTGAACCCTTGGCAGTCCCAAGCCACAAGCCCAGATGGGAGTGAGCTGTGCTCCAGCTGCAGTTCACGAGCATGTCTGGTCAGGCCAGGCTACCAACAGCTGTATTTTTAGCAAGTCAGGGTTGAGCCCCCAAAACGGCTCAATTGAACATCTTTTCATGCAGTCCCTGACTGGTTCTGATGACTTTCATCTTGGCTTCTACCCTGCAGGTCCTCCAGTTCCACCCTGCACCCTGAGCCAGCCTTCAGCTCCCTCTTGGTATGGGAGCCAACCTCTAACTTGCCCCTTCCCATCACCTTTTGCTCCATTCCCACCTCTGTACCCAGTCACCACAGCCACCCACTGGAGCACCCAAAACTGGGATGCTGCACCCAAGCCAGCCAGCCCTGTGATGGGCACACCTCTACTGTGGACCCATGCTGACCCACACACACTGGACCCAGCACCCCAGAACCACAATATTTGAGAGCATTCACTCCCTGCACTCCCTCAGCACCAGACTTGTGTGCTACTTAATGCCCTTATTCTCAAATCACTCCTTCAAGGAAGGAAAACATTCTGCTATCCATGCAGCAATGGGAACCACAGCCAGAGGAAGGTGGTGGCTGTGCATGAGCCCCACCAGGATCCTGACACCACCTTAAAGCCAATGTGTTTCACCCTCTGAGAGCTGCATGGAATGCATCTGTTACACTGATCCTGTGCTTTTCTCAGCTTTTCCACCCTTTCCATTTAATCTATGATGCTCACGGCTCAGCACACATGGAGGCAGACACTTGGAGAGGGTTGTGAGAGGTGCCTCAAAGGGCATTTTTGAAACTAATAACAAATGGAAATACCATACTGTTTGAATACATGAAATAATATGAAATAGATACTACTGATAGGAATAAACAGCAGAGGCTCAGCAAAGTGAGATCCCTGCTCTGCTGGCTCACAGCTCAGCGCAGACCTTTCAGATTCCCCTTCAGCACTCCCTGCCTGGCAGCGACCCATTCCCTTTCCCTCTGACCTCCAGGGAAACCCCAAGAGGTCTCTTTGCTTTCGGCTTCATTGGCTCCCAATAAGTGGGTCTCCAGGTCTGACAGTTGGAGCTCACATCTCAAGTCTGCCGGACACCGGAGGGATCAAAAGACACAGCAATCTGATCCGGCACCTCCCTGGGAAGTTCCCGTCCCCTCGGCGATGGGCTCCAGTCTCCAGACCAGTCAGGAAGGTGTAATGAGCTGACTAATTGGCTAGCTTGAGCACAAATTAGCAGGCAATTTGCCCCAACAGCAAACTGCCGCCGGTGGGACCTTTCTGCAGATAAGCATCGCATCACTCCGTTTCTGGGAGGGCAGCTCTCAAGTGGGTTAAGTGCAAATTGCTTTACCTCACAGCTTTGTTCTTTCTCTTTTTTTGCTTTTCTTTTTTTGACATTTTGCAGCTATTTCTGACCCCCTCCCTCAGCTCTCCCCCTACAAAACTCTTTCAAGCAAATGCAGCTCTCCACCTCTAAAGGCTGCCATCGTTTTTCGGAGCACAAGTGGTGCCGGCCCCACACTTGTCCTCGGCTTTGGGATTTTGCATCAGCCGAGGTAAATCCTGGAACGCTTTGAGAAGAGCCAGCAGACAGGTGAGGAGGGCAGAGCGTGAGCGCCATGCTTGGGTTTGCCTGCAGCCAGCCTGGTCCCGGGAACCGCAGCCCTGAAGCAGATGAATGCAGAGCTGAGGGAGGCAGCACAGCCAGCACTGCCCTCAGTGCTGACTGATGAAGCTGGCACCGACTTCTGGCTTCCAATGAGAATCCTCCTCTCTTCAGAGCCCTCAAATATTCACCACGGTGAATTGACTTTAAGCAGCGGTGCGGCCGCACCACCCCGAGGGCATCCCAGCTGCCCGTTTGTAAATGGGATGAAAGTGATGGCAGCATGGAGCGGTACCGCAGAGCGCCCAGCGCTGGGCACCAGCAACTGGAACCCCTGCGCCCGCCTGCCTTGAGCTGAGAACAGAGCTGTGTAGTGGTTACAAAAGGAACCGAAAGCCCGCAATAGAAACCAAGAGCCCAATGCCTTGGCATGGTGAGTGACCTCTCCGTGCCTCAGTTTCCTCCTCCCAGAGCAGAAGCAAGGCCCTGCTGCAGCACCACCAGCAACCCCACCTGGGATTCATTGGCAGTGGAATATGACGGCACCGCAGCCCTTCCACCCCTTCATTTCTAATTCCTGACGTAGCCTTCCCGGTCCCGTTTACAGCCTTGGCAGGTAGAGCTGGCAAAGCAGGACACGCCGAAATGCACCATTGAATGAAAAAAGAAACAGTGATATGTCACAGAGGTTATTTGCAACCCACAAAACCACTTGCCTTAACCAAGATATCCTGCCGCGGGCACCTCAGGAGCGCAGCACCCAGATACCCATCCTCCAGCAGCAAAAAAGAAACCATGGAGAGGGATGAGAACAGCTCAGGCAGCAGCAGATGGGAGGAATGGAGCTGTGTGTGAGCGGACACGTGTTCCCAGCAGCAGCACAGCACCGGAGCTGCAGATCTGACCGCCGGCACCTGAACCAATGCAACGCTATGGGTCTTCTTTAAAACCCAAATTCCTAAGAAACAAAACACAGAACCGCCTTGCCCAGACTCCTGCAGCAGCCTGCAGGCTCTGTAAATCTAATTAATGAGCCGGGGGGGGGGGGGGGGGGGGGAAGTGTCATTCGTTCGCTAACGACTTCACCCGGGGCTGCCAAATAGACAGATAAAGGATTGAGCCGGGGCCCAATTCCAGCCAAAGGAGCTGGGAACCTGGCAGGGAGCGCAGGAGATTAGAGAGGGGTGAAAGGAGAAAGGAGGAGGAAAAAGAAAAAGAAAAAGAAATATCCAAACAGATTAGCACTTTCCAAATGCAAGCATGTAAATCAGCTTACGCTCTGCATAATGGCACTGTTGTGAGCGCCCGGACCGGCCCCGCTCGTGGCACAGCAGCACAAAGTCCCGGCTGAGCCGCGCCGTGTTTGGGCTCAGCCCTCTCACACCGCCTCCCTCCCTCGGCAGAGCGGCGGGTTTTGTTTTTACCGGCTTTGTAAATTCTCACAGGAAGCCAATTAGGGGAAAGCTGGGAACAGAGGAAGATTCATAATTGCAATTAAGGCTTCAAAGCGCTTATCCCGAGCGAGGCTGTTAAAATTAGAGCTGGCGAAGAAAACGGCTTTGAAACCTCGAGCCTTCAGACGGCCCCGGGCTGGAATTGCTCCCCACTCCCATCGCAGCCCATCCCCTGGCACAGCTCGCCCAGCACAGACCCAGGTGGGCACCTTCCCCCTCCTGCCTTTGGGAACACAGTTGAGCCCTGTGCACGCAGAACCTTTCTCCCCACCACCCCCGGAAGCCTTTGCTTCATCTCTGGTGGTCTCGACTTGTAGGGTCGCTCCCCACCATTGCAGCATCCCCAGCAAGGTCAGAATAGCTTTGCAGATGAAGCTGCCCGCTGGGAATGAGATCGGCATCCAGTGCTACAGACCAGCGCCCTTCGTGCTGCCATAAGTGAAAACATCCTCCGAGGGGGTCAGCAGTCTCAGCAGTAAGATGGACGCCGAGAGGCAATGGCTGAGCAATCCAAACAGCCGCGTTTATTTGGACTGCTCTGCCTGTTTGCAATCCCACACCCAGCCCAGCAGCTCAGCATGAGCACTGTCTCTGGGCTCAAGCATTTCAACTTGGAGTAGAGCAGACCAGCCCCACAAGTAGCTCAGCCTTCCACTTGTAGCAGAACTACATGGGGGCCTTTGGCATGTTGGAAAATGTCAGCAAGCAGATGCAAGCAGGACTGGACACACACTTCTAACCAAGACTACAAACATTCTATACCTAACATATTCCTATACATACTTATGTATGTAAATACACATAGATACACATATATACGTTCCATAATTTTATATCCAGGCCAGTCCTTCTCCTGTAGAAAAACTCACATAGGGTTTTCACATAGAAAAACTCACACAAAGCACAAGTTACAGAAATACCCCATCTGCACAGGGACACTTTGGTAGCATATTGGCCCAGGACAAGCTGTTGGAACCAAATCTTCCTTCAAGTCCCTTCCAAACCAGCCATCCTATAGCTCTGTGCCACACAGAGGACAGACCCTCTGTGGTTGTACATGGGACCATGGAGCCCACAGCAGCCCAGTGAATTACCCTCAGTCATCTTCAGCCATGACATCCCTCAAACACACCCGCTGTCCCCAGCGCGCTCATCCTGACTTTCTCCCTTCATGCTCTCCATCAGCTGCCTCGCGCCACAGCTGAGTTGTGCTCAAGGATTTTGCAGATGTGGCTCAAGGGTCTACTGCAGGACCTGCCCTGTCACCTTGGAAAGTCATCTTTGAATCTGGAAATGCATTGGCTTTAGGTGTTTTTGCATCAGATACTTTCCCACTGGCATTCCCTCCCTGCTGCTGAGTGCACTGGGCTCAGTAACCGAATGAGGTCAAAAAAAATTCCAGCCCAAACCCTGTCAGCCCCTGTCCTTCCCCAGCAGCTGATGGCATCTGAACGAACACAGCCCGGGTGTGGGTGATCCCCTCCCTGCCGCAGCAGCACAAGAAACAGGGAATAACCCCATGGGGCCAGGCAACGTGCCACGAGCAGGGGACCTCTCAGACAGCACAAGGAGGCTTCCAGAAGAAAGCAGATCCCCAGGGCAGAGGCTGTGCACCCCGGCCCCTCACTGCACACAGAGCATCCTTCCTTCCCACCTGAGGCGGAAGCCGTAAGCCCCCCCAAGAAGCATCCCCCCCCCCCCCCCCACTGCCTGGATCTCAGTCTTTGCCCCTCAAGACGGTTTCCAAGAGCAACCTGCACTTCTGCATTTTCTACGGAGATCTTCTTACTTCACCTTCCCGCGCACGCTGCTGCCAAAAGGAGAAGTGCCCTGGAGCCGGGGGAAGTTGTGCCACCATTTCCTATTTGGGACAATGATTTCACGCTCCTGCCACATCCGAGGGCCACACATGGCATCCACATCACTGTGCTGCGGGCTGGCAGCGTGCAAAGGGCTCTGGTCTGGGCAGGAGAGTTCCAGGAAACCTAACAGTCACGTTTAAGCAAGTGCAAAGCAAAGCAGGGCACGCGGCTCAGCAGAGGGGAGGGAACCATGTGCAAAAGCTGCAGCCCAATCCCAGCAATGACCTCTAGTGCTGCTCCTAAACTGCAGCACACGCAGCTTGGCTGGGCTCATGCAGCCCTCAGAAGGGCTACAAACCAACCAGCCCCTAAGGGAAAGTCTCCTTCCACTCCTTCACTCCTGGCTTTCCATCTTCTTGGCCAGCACGGGTTTCAAGGCCAGGAATCACACACCCCACCCACAGAGCTTGGGGCTTGCTTTCAATCTGGACAGCAGCTCCAAGGATCACTCCAACAGTTAAATGCCGTTCTTACTACAGCTGCAGTAACTCGGCTTTCCCCTGACAGCAACATAAGCGTCATCGTTAAAGGACAAAAACTCCCATCTCCCTTCCCATAAGGATCTTGCTAAGCCCCACTACAAGAAGCTTCTTCCTACAGTACATCCAGAAGGTGTTTAGCACATTGCCTGCTTAAAACTTATTGCTGTAACCTTACCAGAGAGGCACCTCTAGATATTTTTAGAGGTAACATCTACTAGCACAGGAATTACAGCGCATTAATTAGCAGCAAGGCGCACGCTGACAGTCACAAGGTCATAATGCAACATCCATCATTTACACCTCACTGGGAGTTACTGAGAAAACAGGACATGCAGGAGCCAGCACGAGGTGGGATGTCTTGAAGGGCTCTGGGCACACGGGATCCCATCTGCCCAAAGCAAACACCAGAAACATCCAGAGTGGATTGAGCAGGACGATCAGCGCTCCATTTGTTGTGCTTGTTTGTAGGCACAGCTGTTCTTTTAGGTGCCCTTCCTGCTAGAGTGGTTTCCACCCTCATCTCTGAGCACCACGGCCCACCAGCAGCCCTGCTGGCATCCCCATGAAGGCTCTTTCCAACACAGTGAATGAAGGAAGGCCTTAACACCACGAACACATTTGTGAATCTGCTGTACAGCCAATGACATTTCAAGGCAAGGAAGACCAGCCAAAATTCAGCATCTTGTTTCTTACATCTGGGTGTTTAAGGCTGGTGACTTCAGGGTTGTCATCCAGTCAAAAGGGAGTGGAATTCAAGGCATGAAGCAAAGCAGCTGAGCAACAAACAGATCCTGTGACTTTAGAGAATCCACATCCACTCCACACTGGGTCCAGCCCAGAGATAGGATTCATCTCCTGCAACTTCATCTGTACAAAAATGGGGTGAATAAGCGGGCCAACAGCTATGGACAGACAAAGCACCCAACACAGTGCTCAGCTCATCCCATCCCATCCCACCCCACCTGGGCTGAACCCCTCCAGGAGCAGCCAGCAGACTCAGTGACTTTAGAGGCCCCAGTTTCTAGGCAGGCATCCTTGTGCAAGACAGCTCCCATTCTTCTCCCCCAAAGCTGCTTCCCACATGCAAAGCAGGAATAACAACACTTCCTTCCTTACCCAGCAGTTGCATGACCGAACGTTTCAGAGCCTGCAACAAGCTCACACAGCGCAATAAAGGGAACGTGGATATTGCGATACACTCAGCTTAGCTTACACTTCTTTCACCCTCAGACTTGATTCATAACAAACAAAAGCAGAAGTCCACATTTCTGCAAACTTTTATCCTCTTGAGATCTCCAGGCCTCTGGGGAGGCTGGAAGGAGCAGCTCTCAGTAAGTGACTGACCCAAGAAATCCCTACCAGCATGCCCCTTGGCTTCCTGCTTTTACAGCAGAGACCTTTGCAAACAACGTATGTGCTCTAATAAGGTCAATTTTGTGGAGCCATTCACAGATGAAACGCATCAGTACGTGTACAGAAGTCAACCACAGCAAAATTTTAGTGACTTCAGAGTGAAACCACCATTTCTGCTGGTAATGAGCTTCTCATTCTCATCACAGCGTTACTGACAAGCCTCCAGCTCCAGGGAGCTGCAGCAGGAGAATCATTTCCATGTTATGGAGCAGAGAAAAGTCTCCTAAGCCTGAGCAGAGATACCAAGGCAAAGCAGAGCGTGGTGTTGGAGCTGGAAATGAGTTGAGTTTGCAGCCAGGCTCGACTGAAGGCCACACCTGGCTGCATGCATAGCAACACGCTGCTTCTAGCTGCAGGGAGACAGACAAACAGTACCCCAACCTGAATGGCCTCAGAGGTGGCAGGGCTGATGGCATTGCCAGCAGCTTGTGGGCAATCCTCAGCCATTCGAGAGAAAGATGATCTCAGAAGCAAAGTGATGAGCAGCTGTCCTGATTTGAATCACAGAATCACAGTTACAGGGGCTGAAAGTGACCTCTGGAGACCTCCCAGTCCCCCCACCAAAGCAGGTTCCCCAGAGCAGGTTGCACACAAAAGTATCCATTTCAAATCTCTCCAGAGAAGGAGACTCCATCCCCCATCTGGACAGCCTATCCCAATGCTTTTGTCATCTTCCAAGTAAAGAAGCACGAACCACTGTCACCTCATTTGCAGGGGATACCATCAGATTCACGGATCCCCTGAGGATCCCCTCCAGTATTCTCAGAACGTGGCCCTGGGCAGACAGAGCTGCAATGGGAGAAAGTAACAGGAAAGGAGTCCCAGCAACGTCCAGTGAGAGCAATGTGCAGACTGCAATCCAGCCAGTTTCAGCAGCTGTTGGACTAAAGGCAGGTAGGTACGAGCTGATTTTGCAGCACCACTACCACCTCCCCTTCGCAGCAGTACTGGCAGCAAACAAAGGCGTGGGGTGAAAACAAAGCAGAACTTTGGTCCACCTCTGTGGTCTCATGGGAGCTGATAGGAGACATGAGAACAGCAGCTACCTGTGGGCTGGTACCCATGGGTAGCTAATTAATGTGGGACAACGCAGCCACCCTGAGCAGAGCAGCAGCAGTTTTTTGAAGCCAGAGGCATAAGTTCAGCAGAAATTGAGCGAGGATTGCAGCATTTTGCAGCTATTTTGCAGCTCGACCCGAACGCAGACAACCAGATGTTTACTGCTTCCACATTCAGCCTGCATTTTGGAGTTACTGTGCGTATTCTTGAGAAAGAGAAATAGCATGTGATGCGTTGCAGACTCATGCAAGCTGAAGACACGCGTTATTCTGGGACTTTCTACAAGCAAGAGATTCCCTCAGTGCAATGTCAGCCATGCAAACGTGGATGTTATGGCGGTGGCATGGAGACCAGGGCCAGCGTCAGACCCCGACAGCAGTGGTGATGGGAAACTGAAACCACAACAGTGTGAGTGTCCCACGCAGAGCTGTGTGCAGAGCTCCCCACCGACTGCCCAGTCTGCAGGCTGAGACTTCCTCACCGATTATTTACGAAATGTTCTTTCCTGCAGTCACCACTATTCAGGACAGGATCTGGTGTACTCTTGACAAACAGATCGCGGGGGAATTCCACTCGCTGCCCCTTCAGAGCCATGATGCAAGAGATAAGAATCTCTAAATTAGTCCCACCGAGACATCACCGAGAAGAGCTGCGATGGTGCCTTCCGAAAAGACATTTCTCTTTTTGCTCACTGCAGGTCCTTTCAACCAGAGATGTTCTAACCATTGGCAAGGCACTGCCTTAGCAAGCTCAAAGCATGGCCTGCACCCTTCATATCTCATCATTTTTAGCTCCTGTGTCACGATGCTCTTAAGCTGCTCAAGTACCAAGCTTCAGGGAAGCGAGAGAGGCACAGGGAGGAATGTGTCTCCCTGCTCGTGTTTGATTTGAGTCTATTACTTTTTGCAATGCTTTCTGAAGGAAACTGCAAAAGTCCTATTCTTGGAGACAGAATAATAGAATCATTTAGGTGTGATGAGATCTCTAAGGTCACGCTGAGAGACGAGATTCAAACTGAAAGACGGGGAAAACACGTTGCTGCTGGGAGCAAAGAAATGGGATGAATGTGATCATAAAACAGCTGCTGGAAAGAGGAAGGGAATTAGCAATGCCATCCGTGTCAGCAAGGGCAGAAGGAGCAGTGAGACTTGCATCAAGTGGAAGTGGCAGAGTGGTCCATGCCCCAAAGGCAGGGACAGCCCCCCCTCCAGCCCTCCCATCCTGCTGCCTTTCCAACCCCCCCACCTCAGCCAGATGAGTGGCCGGCAGTGGGAAGTTCATGGATTTCACCACCGTAAAGTACATCTTGACACCAAACTGTAACTTCCTTAAAAAAAAAAAAAGCAGCAAATGAGCAATAAATAAATAAATAAGATCGCAGCCCTACTCTTCTTCCTGCTCTCTTTTCTCCATCAACGCTTTCCTCACCTTCCAGAGCACCAGACCAAGGCTGGCAGGTTTTGGTAGCTCGAGGCTCTCTCTGGCCAGGAGCACGGAGCCACGCTGGCCTCTCCTCTTGCACAAGGTGGCAGTGGCAGCATCTGCATCTCCCTGGCATCCAGACCTGCTCCTAGCAGGTCTTGGAGGGGTGCAGAAGGTATCAGCGCCCCCAGCCCCATCCATAACCACTCAAAGGACTGTGTGGGTTGGACAAAACTCAGCCAGTGTAAGAAAAGCCTCTGTTGTTCTCATCAAAAATCAGCAGAAATGACACACGTCTGATCTGAGTAAGAAAGGACCAGTTAGGCATACTCACTTTTCAGAGAGGAAACGTGCTTTTTCCTGGCATCGATTATGAAAACCCCTCACCACATGATGCAAGAGTTAATTTTAGCTCCTATCAGCCTTCATCAAGAGAGCAAAGGTTGAAGTTTCATCCAACAGCACAGCTGATGACAGGCAGAGCCAAGTGAGTGAAGCCCCAGCGAGATGCAGGTTGGAGATAGCACTGGGCTCTGGCACAGCCCAGCTGGGCTCTGTCGTCAGCACAGCAGGGAAGGTAGAAGCTCGGCAGAGAAGCGGCTGGTCGAGTGGTTCCTCCCAGTGCTCCCCAGGCTGACTTCAGCCCAGGGGAGTGGATCACAGCCTGTCCCTTTGGGAGGCCTCCGAGGGTCACTCAGTGAGCCAGAGGGGACAAGACTCCACATATTTCTATGTTCAGCTGGAAGAATCTCCCAGAGACATGCAGCTATGTCTTCTTCTTGGGAGGGAGCCCAGCACTGGCTACCTCTGGGCATGGATCTCAACTCACCTCAACTACCTCTGGGCATGGATCTCAACTCATCTCAACTTCCCAAGGCTGCTGCTGGGTACACAGGGCTCCTTTGGGTATGACCCTCGGGGAAAACACCACATTTTTACAGGGGAAGGTCACACATGGGTGCATTAGCTTGTTTAGGATAGCATCAAACAAGTGGAAGCAGCGATACCACCATGTAACAAAGAAGATCCCATTGGCTCTTCATTCTACCAACTCAGCACTTCCCTCTGCCTCTCCAAACTCTCCCTAAGACTTCTCATTTCTCTCACAGGAACACGTCGTGTTTCTCCCTACTCTGCTACGCTGCTTCACTATTTCTTGGGGTTCCCTTTTATGCATTTTCTTAACACTGCAAAACCATCTGTCATCCCTGGTGGGGCCAAAGACCACCCCTGTGCCCCAGCTGAGCAGAGGAGCGCAGAGCCCACGCACCCCAGGGTCCCTCTGGGTGCAGACCCCAACCTCTGCCCCCCACAGCCTTTCCTTCAACCCCCTCAGGATGAAGGGCAATAAGAGCCCACACTATTTCCTTCAGCCTATTTGGAAAAACAAGTTTACATGTGAGATTTCCATTGGCTCCACCTCTGCTTGATTACTCCAGCTGTGAAACAAAGCAAGTGAGAGACAAAGCGCTGCACACAGGCAGCGTGATCATTCCAGAGGGCTTTATGTGAGCCCTATGCCAAACCCACTAAATAGATTAACTTACAGCATAAACAAGCAAGTAAATCTTTTCCCCAAAGCCCCATGTATCCAAAGGAAGCTTTAGAAGTTACTTCCTGCCATTGTGGAGGCCCTGCTGGGAACACAGAAGTGTTTTCAGTCCCTGGCATGGTTGCCCAAAACCTTCAGTTCCCTTCCAGCACCGCTGGTGACATCTCCACAAAAGACAGATGATGGTGGGGGTGGTTTTGGCCGTTCCCCATCACACTTGGGCCAGTGGCAAGTGAGGCAGTGACTGACACCTGCTTCCAAAGCCCACCAAAGGCCTGGAGCTTGCTTTGGGCAAAGGGGCTGGTACCACCCTAACCAGCTCCCATACACAGGAGAAGTCACCAAACCCCCTCACTGTGTCACAGGAGCAAAGGGTGCACAAACCCATGCAGCAGACACAGCCTGAGCTCCTTGCAGTCCTCAGTTCCTCCCATGATGAGCAATGCCCTCATCGCAACTCATCACCAAGAGCCAAGCCCCCAGGAACCAGGGGAGCAGGGGATGCAGGGACCAGGGGACCAAGTTGCACCAGGGGATGTTCAGGTTGGATATTAGGAACAATTTATTCTCAGAAAGAGCAGTGATGCAGTGGCACAGCTGCACAGGGCAGTGGGATGCCACCATCCCTGGAGGTGTCCAAGCACCGTGGAGATGTGGCACTGAGGGATGCGGTCGGTGGGGATGGGTTGATGGTTGGACTGGATGAGCTCTGTGATCTTTTCCAATCCAGCACTGCAGGCCAGCAGCTCAGGGACCACCATGACCAACGTCCCCAGACTCCAGGTGAGCTGCATACCCAGCAAAAACAGACTTGGACTCCTGCAGCCATTTCTTGATTCTCCCTGAGTTCATAAAGGATTACGCACCGGTCAGCATTCAGACCAGATCAACCCCAGAGAAATTTGCACCTGAAGAGCAATCTGGTGGGAACATCAAGCTTGTTGGGCTTGCTTGCCATCCAGCTGATCAATCCAATGAGGCAAACCTCAAACAGGAGCCTCTTACATGACCAGGATCCGTGCCCAGGAACAGGCAGCAGCAGCAGCAGCGTAACCCAGACTGGACATCATTCAGTCACACACAAAGCGCCCACAGCCAAATGCCACCGTGACTTCTTTGCACAGCCCCACGTGCACCGGTGTGCAAAGTTTATCAACACAAAGGCACCGAGAACAAAGAAACATTTGTCAAGTTTCACATGGGGAGACTGCCAGAAACAATGAGAAAAGGGAAATGCCACCTGAAAGGATGAGTGTTGGTTTGCAGAGAAGCCTCAGAGCTGAGGGGGTTTAAACAGACACAGAGCGACGGGGGAAGCAGCTGAAAGGGGAAGCACTTCATCCTAATTTGAGAGCAAACAAGAATGGGCTGAGTGGAAGGGGGGAAAAACTCTTTTGCAAGTTTGAGACAGCACAGTCCTTCCTGAGTGAGCCTGTCCATGAAGCACTGCATTGCAACACCGACACAGCTTTAATCCTAAGGCCGCGCACTGGGTATTTCAAATGCTTTGATGTTACACTACAAAAAACTCTAACAAAAAAAGAAAAAAGGAGACAGATTCCCCACTGCAGCACTGCTGGGGACGGTCACAAGACCGGGCTCAGAGCTGACACTGTGACCACAGCAGGACAACGCTCCTGCATGCCCTGCGCTCCCAGGCGTCCTCATCACATGTGCTGCTCACTTCTGCTTCAAGCCACCCCAAACAGGGACGAGCAGTGTCTCAGGAGCTGCCCTCACCTCGAGCACTGTGGGAGTTTGGAGCAATAAAACGAGGCATTCGAGGGAAAACCAAGCCCTGCTCCCATCAAACACCTCACAAACGATCGCTGCATCACTCAGCCAGAAAGTGCTTTCAAATTCCACTTTTAACTCAGCCATGGGGTGAGCACTCACATCTGTCAGCCAAAAACATCTGCAGCACTTTCCACTGCCCGGCACAGCTGGGAGGCAGCTCTGGAGCCTGCTCAGCACCCAGGGGCTGCCCGGCCCCGTTCCGGGAACAGTGCAGTGCAGGTGGGAGCAGTGAGCCATGCAGCTGCCTGGCAGGCTCTGACTGCTGGGCTCCTTCTTACCAGCAGGACACTGGAAGCCGGGCGAACTCTCGGACGTGGCAGGTGAAGCACAGCTAAATACAGCAGTCGTACTTGCGAGGGGAGTACATCTGAGCTGAAAGCACCACACCACGCCGTGCTGCTCCAGGCAGGAGAGCATCCCGCAGCACTGCGCCGCCTCCTCTTCCTGCTTCACATCTGCACAGGCAGCCAAGCATCTCCTGCAGCACGGACCGCAGCGGGGAGCAGATCACCCAGCCCTGAGCCGAGGTGGCTTTTCTGCTCTTCTTCTTCGGTGGCAGAGCTTGAAATCAGAGACGAAGAAGTCTGAAGGAGCTCAGCCTGTCCACTCATGTATTCCAGATGCACGCGCTGTAATCACGGCTTGCCAAACAGGATACGAGCCGTAAGAAAATAAAGCATTTTATCTTCAAGCTTTTCCAAGAGGGTATTAGAAACAATGGGGAGGAAATACAAAATTAACACTAGAGAAGAGCAATTGGCAGAGCCCCTCGTGAGCCTGCTCCTCATTACAAGGCTGCCTATTCAGTAGCTTTCATTAGGAAAATCTCATCTCAGAGCCATTCCCAACAGTGTCCCTATTTCCTAATTAAGCTTCGCCAAAGAGCCACGTCTTTTAGCTCCCGCACAGCACACAATCACAACAATTACCATTTCATCACGCTCTGGCTGCTGAAAGCCCTGCAATTAAAGCATCCGAGGAGTCGTACAGACCTGTCACTGGGGAGACAAATTCTCACATTACGTTAATTGGCAGCAAAAAGCACCATCCTAAAGAGGGGAAGGTTGTTCTGGAGGGGGGGGGGATTTTGGTCTCTGTGCTGAGAAATGCGCTGGGAGCTGCGGCTTCTCCCCACGCTCCCAACCTGGGTGCTGTACAGGTCCTGACCACAGCCCCATGGGCATCGTCAGCTCCACAACCAGCTGTGCCTTCAAGGAGGGCAAAGATGTACGCACAGCAGGACAGACACGGTGCTGGGAGGGGTTGTGAAGGTCACCTGGAGACCTCCAGAGGTGGCTTGGGGTGGGTGAGGACCTCGCAAGGAAGCGGCTGGCAATGGGGTTGTAACAGATGTCCCCATACCAGTTCCAGTCCCACAGTACTGAGCCACTTAAGGAAGCAGAAGGGAAGTCTTATAGAGAGTAGAGGAGTGAGCAGCAGAGCCTGATCACATCTGCATCTCTTTTTCCTCCACTGCATTTCCAGCCCAAAACACCTCCCCAGCTGAGCACGGCTGCAAAGCTGCAGCAAGGGAAGTTGTGTCAGGCTGCAGTGCAATGCCTGTGGGGACACAACGGTTTCCATAGGAAACTTCCATACCCTAACTTACTGCCCAGCACAAGCTTGAAGCAGGGATGGGAGAGGAGTTTAGAAGCAGCAGGAGCCTCCCACAGCTCAAAAACATCCCATCAGGGCACACACCTGAGCAGCTCTCCCCCAGCAAACCCATGCACATTTTCCTCTTGCAAAACGATAATGCAAAAAGTGGCAGCTCCAGCACACCCGGCACAGCTCAGTGGTCACCCAAAAAAGAGAAGCTGAAACTGCCCCAGGTGAGCTACAGAATAGCAAGGCTGCAGCAGTCCCCGCATCGCTGTACAGGTGTCATAGCCTGGTCCCCACCATGGCCGCAGCACTGCATGGATGGCAGTCACTGCCCCATCCCTCAGCCCCGCAGGCTGCAGCAGCGCCTCGTCTGGATTCAGTTCTTCTTTCTCGGTGCAAAACTCACATCTTTGTTTTCAACAAAAGGCACAAGGTGACAGTTTTGGTTTGCTTTTCTCCAAATGGGGGTGGCCTGATCTATGAGGGGGGAGGAGGGTCTGGCCAGCTGCACCCTCCTGCAGCACTGGCGATGGGCCCCTATCCCAAACCCACCTTGCCACTACAGCTGCCCCTCCTGCAAAAACATCCCCAGCACTTTTCCCATCCCCTTTCCTCTGCCCTGACCTGCAGAGCTGCAGGAGAACCCAGCCACGCAGGACAGAGCAGCACATCCCTGCTGCCAGCCAGGATCATGGTGCAAGGCTGAAGCACACCTCCAGCTCACAGCATAGCAAACTGAGCTCTGCACCACCCAGAAACCTGCAGGGCACCACTCAGCCCCGCTCCAGGGGATGCCAGCACCTTTCAGCCTCCTGCAGTCACTGCAGCCGAGGGATGCACCGGCTGCTGCAGGGCTCTCTTTCTTTATTGTCTCATCTTTCCAGGCTTAAGCTCTAATCTGAGCAACACTCACAGCTCCAAAGCACTTTGCAGTCGTCTTGCAGAAACCATTTGCAACTCCATCCAAGTTTTTTGCTGTGGTTACGAAACAGCCAAACATCAGAGCCCTCCCCAGCATGCACACACACACAGACTGAAGTGTTGACATCCTGCACATCCCTGGAGTTTGCAACCTCTGCATCTAAACGAGACTTAGAAAATTACTGTAAACCAAGAAAGTAAATAAATGGCAGCTGCTCAGCATCAGCCCCTTCAGCCACAGGATGAGCAGCACCAGCCTGCAGCTGCCTGAGCATGTTTTCTCTGCACTGAGAGTAACAGCACCAGCACCGAAAATAAGCTGTTCGCAAAGCTAACGGGTGCAGAGGGCTAGCAGTGAGATTTTAATAAACATGAAAACAAAGGTCTGAAATCTCTTTTCTCCCACTTTCGTTAGTGATTTGAGTCAGCCTGAGCCCTTTCCTCCTATAGGGCTCGCGCCATCCAGAGCAGCTAACCACGTTTTTGGGTAGGTAGCTGCAGCGGGGAGAAGAGCAGGAGGCCGGGCCTCATCCGTGTGACCCCCGGGCAGCCCTGCCCACCGAATGGAGCCGCCGGGGGCACCGCACCGAGATGCTCCTTCACGGGCACGAGCATCAGCACGGGGAGATCTCGGGGCCGATGCGTGCGCGGACACCGACGCCGAAGGGATGACACGCGGCTGGGCTTGTCACATCCCAAACCACATCCTGTTGCCACAGCAGAGCGCTGCCAAGGGCGCACCTCCGCCCTGCCCGGCTGCGGGGCCGAGGGTGCGCGGAGCAGCGATGCTCCGAGCAGCGGCTCCCTGCGGGGGGAGCTCCCGTGGCGGTGACACCGGGTGGTGGTGACTCAGTGCCACCCCCGGCAGCAGCACCGCCAAAACTCCAACCGGGTGCCGGAGAGCCCCCGGGATTTCCCGGGGAGCCGTGTGCACTGGGGGGGGGGGGGTCCCCTGGGGCCGGGCCCCACACCTGGGCCCCAGGCAGCATCTCCGTGGGGCGGCGGGAGGCAAACAAACACGCGGTCCTGAAATGAGTCACGGCAGCGCGGACCGTCCCTACCCGCGGGTTCGGATGGGGGATCCCGGGGGGTGCGGGGGGTGCACTTCGCAGGCGGAGGGGATTGGGGCTGCCGGGTGACCCCCACCACCGCGTGCTGCTCGGGGGCTGCAAGGAGCCGTCGGTCCCTGGGGATCGCTCCCCGGGGCTCCCCCAATGTGCGCGCACCGCTCCCGGTTGATCACGGAGCCCTCGACTCTGTGGTCCCCCCTCATCACACCGCGATTATCCCCCCCACCCCCCCAAAGCATTCTGGGCGCTCCCCAAGATTACACGGCCACCACACCCACCAGCCCCTAGTTTACACGGACGCTCCCGCTATAAGGAGCCCACCCAGGGGCGCCAGGAGTGCAGAGCACCCCGGTTACAACCCGCTCCCGACTACACCGCCCCCGGGCCACACCGAACCTCCCTCCCCCAGCCCGGACTTGGGGTGGAGGGGGAATCGCAGCACCCCCGTTCCCGAGGTTCCCCACCTGGAGGGCGGCAGCCGCCGGGGCCCCCTGCCCATCCTCGCCGCGCCCCGCCGGGCTCCGCTCCGCGCCGCTCCCCGCCGGGCGGCACCGGCAGCACCGGGGCGGGCTCGGCGGGCGGGAGGGGCCGGAGGCGGGGCCCACCCTGCACGTGTGGCCCGGCCGGACCCGCCCCGCCCTCACCTCCGCCCCGCCCGGCCGCTCATTCCTCCAGCAGGACTGCTTTGTCCTTTCGGACTTTCCCATCCACCCGTCCCTTCATCCATCCACCCCTTCACCCACCCACCTGCTCCTCCATCCATCCATCCATCCATCCATCCATCCATCCATCCATCCATCCATCCATCCATCCATCCATCCATCCATCCATCCATCCATCTCCAGCCCTCTATCCACTTACTCATACATCCTTCTCTCTTACCACCCTGCCATTCATCCAACCATCTATCCATCCATCAGTTCACCCAACCATCCCTCCATCTGTCCTTCCCACACTTTCCATTCCTCCAAGTATGTTATTCCATACATTTAGCCCTCCCTTCATATCTTCCTCTAATAATTCTTCCTTTCACGTGTCTATCCATCTCTTCACCTATCCACCACTCTGTCCCTTTATCCACCCATCCACCCTCTCATCCACCTATCCACCCATCCACCCACTCATCCATCTACCCATCCATCTACCCACTCATCTATCCATCCACCCATCCACTGGTCTGTCTCTTCATCCACCCATCCATCCACTCATCCACCCATCCACCCATCCATCCATCCATCCATCCACCCATCCATCCATCCATCCATCCATCCATCCATCCATCCATCCATCTGTCCATCCATCCACCCATCCATCTATCCATCCATCCATCCATCCGTCCGTCCATCCATCCATCCATCCATCCACCCATTCACTGCTTTGTCTCTGCATCCACCCATCCATCCATATACGCATCCATCCATCCCTCCATCTCTACTGCTTTCTGCTCTGGTGGCACCTGAGCAAGGAAGATGTCTTTCATTGCTGCCCTCAAGAGATCTCCAGCACAAGGCCCTGTGCCGTATCAATTTCTGACGATGTTCTCCACATTTTCCTAGAGGTCCATCTGCTTCACAGGGCCGGATTGAGCCCAGCTGATGCTGCATGCAGTACCAGCAACCTGGCCTTGGGTTCCTTTGCGGGTTTTCATATTTCGGAAGAGAGTGACCGCTGCTACCGACGTTCCGAGACTCGAAAGCCGCTCAGGCACTGAAATAGTTGTGGGTTTCACTGTGAGATTCCAGTGAATTTCAAAAAAAGAAAACATGCTCAGAGCCAAAATCCCCCTGGGGTGCTGACCCCTGGGACCACCTGTGGTGCATGTCATGTGGCGCGCCTGCCCCGAGCCCCGCTGCCACCCACCCCATGGCTGCCCCAAGGCTCACACCAGGTGAAATCCCATGATCTCAGCCCTTGCCAGCTGAGCGGGCCCGTTTCGGAAGAAATTCAGCAAAAATAACAGGGTGGAGAAAGTCTGGTGTTTGTCATGGTGCCACCTGCCTTGCAAAATAGCGCGGCACCCAGTAGAGCAGCAGGAGGGTGGGAGGGATGCTCTGTCCTGCACTGCCGGGAAGAGCAGAGATGGCGTGGGGAAAGGACGGTGGGTACCAGCCCAGGCTCAGCTCTTGGGATGCTGATCTGATCTCTCCCACCCCTTTCGCTACAATCCCACCTTCCAGTTTCAGTCCCAGCCCTTTGTGTTTATCCCTAAAGCAAAGGAATGGGGACACATCAGCAGAGGCCAAACTCTTTGGGGTGTCCAAACCGCACGTGTTCTGTCCCTCCACAACGCACCTGTGCACGCTGCTTGTTTTGCTCCTCGGGGCACACATCAGCCTGAGGAAGTCACCAAAAATGGTGAATGAAGGGGCTGGGGGGGGGGCGGAAGGAAGCGGGGCAGTGCAGGGAGGTGCCGTGCCGCAGCGTGCGGGGATGAGGTGACAAACAGCAGCACAGTGCCACCGAGCAGGATGAAGCCCGCAGGGTGCAGCTCAGCCCTGCAGCTCAGCCCTTCCCCAGCACTGCCCAACACTCCCTGTGCCGGTTGGCTGCAGTAAGACACCAAAGCGTGGATGGGGAAGCTGGGGCTGCGCCCTGCTGAAGCATACTGGAGCTTTGGGTTCTTGGTACCACGAGTTCCAGTGAACTCAGCTGGAAACCCCACATCAACACACATCGGGTGCGGGGGCGGCTCAGGGCACAAAGATCTGAGGTTTGCAAGCACCGGGATGGGAAGCTTTCATCAGCAAAGTAATTGCTGCACAAAGCCACTTTGCTATTAGAAAGTGATTTCCATGATGAACGTTTCTAAGCAAATCAGGTTTCTGATGCATGCAAACAGGCTGTGGTGTGTGGGGCAGCAGCCTCCGAGCGCTCCCTGCGAGAGCAGCCGGTTTGCTTCCACCAAATCCTTTCTCATTTCCAGGAATACGAACTCTCTGACCCACACCTCCTTCTCCCATCTCCTGTTCTCATTTCTCATCCTCCAAATCAGCACCAAACACCACCTGGCCAAAGCCCAACATGGCACTCACCTCCATCTCACAGGAGTGCTTGGAAATCCACTCTGGCCACAGTCCCACCTCTCTGTGCCCAATGCATTCCCACCAGGCATTGCTTCTCGAACTGAGTCAGCCCGAGTCCCCAGAGTGCTCCCAGATCCATGTGATGAATCCCTGGAAGGCCGTTGCTCTGCTTTAAATATTGCAGCACGGATTTCCAGGAATGCAATGTAAGGGTATTTAGCATTCACTGTGTGATGGCCGTCAAAATACTGAGCTCACCTGGGGACATCCTGTTGACCACAGTGCTGCACATTCAGGTGGACCAACAGCTGTGGGAAGGGCTCATGGCTGAGCTCAGTGCTGGAGGGCTTCCGGGGGTCTCCTGAGGTGCAGCAGTGCAGGACTCAGCTGGGTGTCATCCAGGGAACAGGCAGGATGTGGGGCAAACCGGCTATGGGGTGGGATGTCCTCACAGCCAGAGAGCTGCTGGGTGTTCATGAGGGATTCCAGAGCCACAGACTGAAAGCACAATAACTGAGCTGCAAAGGATGCCAGGTATCATCAGCTCCTGGTGTGGTCCAGCAGCAGCAGACCACAGCCAGCACTGGATGTGTTCACATCTCCCAAGGACACATTCACATCTCCCATGGCTGCGCTCCCTGCAGCCCACGCCACAGGTTTCCCCGCATCCTGGATGGTGAATGCTGCCCTCCCACGAGCACCCAGGCTGTGGCTGTGTCTCTGCCCATGACTGCCGAGGCTCTTGGTGCACTCATTACTTCCTTCTCTGCACATCACACAGTGATGGAGCTTGCAGCCCCACTTCCTCAGCCTCAGCCCACACAGCCTCCAAGGGAAGGGGAAGCAGGATCCACCAAAAAGGGAACCTGCCTTTTCTCGCTGGTTCCTCCCGCGACTTGTGTTTTTCATTTCTCTGGTGCAATTTAAAGGATACTGAAAGTTTGCTCAGTGCCACCTGAACCTGACCCTTGAGAAATGAGAATGGGCCACAGGCTTCAGTGGTGGCAGCTCTGACCCCAGACCTTCCCCTTCCGCCTTCCACCCAGGAGGTGAAAACGTGACCTCAGATGACCCAACCCAGACGAGCATCTCATTCTTGTCTCTGACTTCTGTACACTCAGAGCTGCATGGGGCTGGCTGGAAGCCTTCCGTGCCTGTCCCTGTGCTTTGGGCTTCCAGGTGAGCTGAGCACAGCAGTGTGAGGGGACAGAACCTTTGTGGGACTGGTCTGCAGTGGTGAGATGGAGGTGTGGAAGAGGATGGAGTGTTCTTTTCCTATGAAAGAAAGGAAAAAATGAGAACAGAGGAGGAGAAGAGAGGAGAGGAGAGGAGAGGAGAGGAGAGGAGAGGAGAGGAGAGGAGAGGAGAGGAGAGGAGAGGAGAGGAGAGGAGAGGAGAGGAGAGGAGAGGAGAGGAGAGGAGAGGAGAGGAGAGGAGAGGAGAGGAGAGGAGAGGAGAGGAGAGGAGAGGAGAGGAGAGGAGAGGAGAGGAGAGGAGAGGAGAGGAGAGGAGAGGAGAGGAGAGGAGAGGAGAGGAGAGGAGAGGAGAGGAAGAAAAGGGAAAAGGGATATAGGAAGGAAAGGGAAAGGAAAAGAGGAAAAATTCAGGACTGCCTTGGAAACCTGGGGGAGACGATTGGACCCCAAAGAACCATATGTACTTCCTTTGGCATGGGTCTGAGCGTAGGGTCGGTCTGCACAGTCTTCCCCTGTCCACTCAGATGGGCAATGTTTGTCCTTTTGTTGGGCAAAGATGCTCAGCTGCTCACTGCTCCGGCTCCAGGCTGTGCCTGCTGAGCTGCTGCCCCCTCTCCTGCAAGAGCTGCGCCCAGGATTTACTCCAAGTCCTCCTGAGGCAAGATGCGGCCCGGGAAGCGGCAGAGCCCTGCGAGGAGCGCTGCTCCGTGGGCTGAGGCCCCCACCCCGTGTCCTGGTGCGGAACTGCAGCTCGGGTGCGGAGCGACATCCACGGCTGCGATCGTGCAGCATCCGGGCTGCACCCACCGGGGGGCTGCACCCCCAGAAAGCAACCAGCCAGGGGCTTCATGCACAGCAGCTTCACGGGATGGGAGCGGAGGAGAGCTGCTGTGAGAGCCGCGGGTGCCGCGGTGGGTCCGTGAGGACTTTTATCACAGCTCTCCCTGAGCGCCCATCATCCCTCGTGCCCCAGAACCCCACGGCTCTCGGTGAGCCCCTTGGCTGCGGGATGCCCTGAGCCCTCGTGCAAGGAGAGCTGCAGCCGGAGGGTGCTTCGAGCTTTGAGTCGTTGTGCAACAACAGCTGCAGCTTTCTGCACCAGCTCATGGGACCACCGAGCTCCCAGCAGCGCCCCCCGGCCCGGCCCCCAGCCCCGCGCAGTCACCAGGGACAGGTGTCTGGAAGCTGCTGTCATTTCCTTTCCCCTAACGAGAACATTTGGGATACGCATTTTCCGACGGACGAACCGGCAGATGGCAGCAGGGGACAGAGGGACAGCGCGTCCGCGCCGCGCTGCGAGGGGCGCAGCAGCGCGATGTCACCTGAGGTCTCTGATGCGGTGGGAAAGGTTTGGGGCCATCCGCTGCCGGCACCAGAAATGGATGCTTCCAGCAAAGGAGCCGACGTGGGAGCGGCAGGGAACACGCGGGGAACGGGCCGCGTTTTCTGGAGGGATGTGGATGAAAGGATGCTGCGGGAAAGAGAACCACGACGGCAGCAGCAGCTCACAGAGCTTTTGGAGGTACCCAACAGAGTCTGCTCGTCTCCATCAGATCCAGCAGCTCCTGGGGGAGGGGAAGCAGAGAAGGGCAGGGAATGGGAATGGGGATTGGGATGGGGACGAGGATGGGGATAGAGATGGGGATGAGGGTAGGGATGAGGATGGTGGCAGACACAGGGAATGGCAGGCAGCCAGCATGTCTTCTAAGGATGGAGACGAAAGGTAGATGTGCTGAGCTGGGAAGGCATTGCTACCGACTGTCCTCTTGCAGGAAGTGTGCCGGGGAGTTGGAACCATCCCTGGAGGAGTTCAAGAAACATTTAGATGTTGTACTGAGGGATGTGGTTCAGTGGGAAATGGTGGTGGTAGGTGGATGGTTGGATTGGGTGACTTTGGAGGCCTTTTCCAACCTATGATTCTGTGATTCTCCTTCAGGTTCCAGGGCAGGTGCAAAACAATCCAGCAGGGCAGGGAGGTGCCATATGAGCCTTTTGTGGCCCAAACTGGGAAGGAACAAAAGAGCTGTATTTTTATTTTTTCTGGCTGAGGAAACACTTCAACATTTCTTGCAGGCTGCAAAGATGCGCTGTAAGGGATCACACAGCACTGGGAGCTTTTTGTAGCTGAAAGCTATCTGTGCCAAGGGATGCGCAGATGACCCAGCGCAGCACCAGGAGCAACTCCTGAGCTATGCCAGGGGGACAGGGCAGGAGGGGCAGGGTGAGGGGCACACAGGGCAGTGTTGGGTGAGGGTCAGAGTGAACATGAGACCTCCGGGCAGGAGAACCCCCTGGCCGTTCTGCCCTACTTAAATCCTTAAACGTCGCTTAACTCCACCTCCCCCACGGATAAGTTTCACTCTGGTGCTCTAATTCCCATTTATTTTAAAGCTGTTCTGTGTTTGGAAAATCCTCCCAGGTCCCATCAGCATTTGTAGGCTTGGATTTGCAAATCTACATCTTTAAATGTGATGATAACAGAAGACAGAATTAAAAGGGGAAAGGGGAAAGGGGAAAGGGAAAGGGAGAGAAGGGGAAGAGAAAAATGGAAGGGAAGGGGAAAGGGAAGGGGAGAGGAGAGGAGAGGAGAGGAGAGGAGAGGAGAGGAGAGGAGAGGAGAGGAGAGGAGAGGAGAGGAGAGGAGAGGAGAGGAGAGGAGAGGAGAGGAGAGGAGAGGAGAGGAGAGGAGAGGAGAGGAGAGGAGAGGAGAGGAGAGGAGAGGAGAGGAGAGGAGAGGAGAGGAGAGGAGAGGAGAGGAGAGGAGAGGAGAGGAGAGGAGAGGAGAGGAGAGGAGAGGAGAGGAGAGGAGAGGAGAGGAGAGGAGAGAAGAGAAGAGAAGAGAAGAGAAGAGAAGAGAAGAGAAGAGAAGAGAAGAGAAGAGAAGAGAAGAGAAGAGAAGAGAAGAGAAGAGAAGAGAAGAGAAGAGAAGAGAAGAGAAGAGAAGAGAAGAGAAGAGAAGAGAAGAGAAGAGAAGAGAAGAGAAGAGAAGAGAAGAGAGAAGTAGGTAGGGTAAGGTATGGTAGATACAGATAGGTCAGAAAAAAAAACATATTTTTAACTCTTCCCACCCCTCATAGTGAAGAATCAGGGATCAGGAGTGAGGAGTGCGGCCACCACCTGCCACAGCCTTTTCTGCTGCAGACACCAGAGAACTTTGCCCCAGGTGCAAGCAGCATTGCCCAGCTGAGCATCTGGGGAATGCAGTCCCTCACCTGCCTTAGCGCAGGGGGAACATGGCTGGGTTTGGGGGCTGCAGCCCCTTGGAGAGAGGTGAGTGTCTCTGAAGGATGCTCCCAGCCCTCCCCAGCCATGCCCAGGGCTGACCCAGCACCTCGCTGCCCAGCCAGGGCGCACTCCCGCTGCCCTCCCGCAGGTTCCCCTATTAAAAGGTTATAGCCACTTGAAGGCCACTTCAACCCGCTTAATACATACTTAATTATAATTAGGCTAGGATGGCTGCCAAGAAGAGAGCGACTGCTGCAAAGCACTCTGGGTAAGGCTTGGGAGAAACCCATGTCCTGCTGTCCTGTGGGTGATCTGTCCTTGTCACCCCCAGCCCTGCGCATGGGGACATTGCCACCCTCAGCATCCTCCCTCTGCAAACTGAGCACAGGTGCTGGAGGTGAAGGCAGCAGCTCAGGAGCTGTGGGGATGCGCATTGCCGTGGCTCTGCTCCATGAAGCACACTGCTCCTCCTGCCCGGCCCCACACAGCCCCCTCCCGCCCGGAGCTCTGCCCAGGGCTGATCTCTGCCTGACATCGGCTTAAGGAGATCAAATTCCTTTTCACGACTCTATTCTGACTCAACGGGGAGGAAAATCCCCAACCAGAACTGTGTGTCAGCTCCCCGGCCTTTCCTGGGTCTCATAGGAAATCGTGGCCTCGGGGTCTCCTGGACGGCCCCCACTGCACTCAGAAGTCCTTCTGTGGGCCATCTCCTTACACCAGAGCCAAAGACACACACTCTGAGCTGCTGCCAGCTTCACGGTACCCAGAGATGGTCCTGCAGCACAGGTGAGGAGCTGACTCCACCCCAGTGAGCTATTTTAAGGGAACACTGGGAAGTTCTGGTGTGCTGCAGGGCTCCAAGCAGCACGAAGCAGTGAGTCCAAAGCCTGCAAAGTCCTTTGCTAAGGGTGGGCTCACACCCGGGTCCCTGAGATCCAGGTAGTGCTGGGGCATTCCCAGCAGGCCGAGATCCCAGTTGCTTTATCAACCTGACGGCACCTCGGTGGCATGCCCAGTGTGCAGAACACAGCCATGGTTTCCAGGCTGATCTGCATTATTTTTTGTTCTGCTGCACCTACAGCCATCCGAATGAAATCATTGCATCTGCTGGGGAGCACACAGCTAAATCACAGGGTTTGGCAGTTTTACCACCAAGGAGTGCCCCTGTTCCCATGGGCCCATTTGATGCCTGCACCGTGGCAGTCCCTGTAGGGACCAAACCCACCTGCCAGTCCCTGGGTTCAGCCATAGCGTACAGCTACTGCGTGTCAGCCTGTTCTGCCCCAAATAAATCACGTATGGCACACAGAGCTTTCCAGTCCGCCAGCCCTAGAAGAGAAAATATAGTATTCCAGGGGCTTATCTCACTTGGTGGCAATTCTGGGTGTATAATTGAAATCCAAGTTGGTCATTAGAGGTTCACAGCGATGCTGAATAGCCCAGTGTTCAGTGGGCTCTGCCAGCCACGGCCAATTTACATTAAAGGCTTGATTCCTTCTACAGCCCACTTCTCAGCCCATGGGAAATCTCTCTGCTGCTTATTCCCCGTTCGCAAGGACTGTGTAGGTTAGGGATAAGCCTCGCCTGGCTCTGCTCTCCCTGCTGCCAGCACTCTGCTCAGGGTCTCAGCAGGCTGACCTGCGATGTGCCGGCCGTGTGCCCTTGGCTTGGTGTCAGCCACGCACCCATCTCTGCCCGCAGTCAAGGTGTATACACTGCCCCCCAGATGGAGTGATTTTTGCCTAAATGAGAGGAGCTAAAGGTGTGCTTTCCTGGGAACTGAAAAGTGGATTACGGGATGAGAACCTGTAATGTGATCAAGGGCTTGTGTGCGAATGATATTTGCTTGGGAGAGAAGCGTAAATATCAGAGTAATAGTAATAACAATGGCTGCCAAAGAGCTTTCACTGGAGGGATCTAAATGCCACGGGCAGACGGTGCTGACAGAGCCACGAGGAAGCACCTTCTTGCCCTGTAACCCGGGTGAGCCCATCTGCCGGCGCTGCGGATGGATCTCCACACCTCTACAAGGACACGGCTCGGAGTGCGAATACCTGGGCCGGAGTGGGACGGGACTGGGCGGGACTGGGAGGGACGGGACGGGACGGGACGGATGGGACGGGCGGTTCCGGCTCTACTCTCCCCCAGGAGCCACGGAGGTGAAGGGGACCGGGCCGGATGGGGGGGGGCGAGGACACAGATGAGCCCCCCGGGGTCGCTCCCGGTACCGCAGCTTCGGTGTGACTCAGGGCGGTGTCCCGGTACCCGGCCTTCAAAGATCGCGGAGATATTTTCACACCTCAATTCGACGTCCCCCCCCCCCTCCCCCCCCCCCCACACACACCCCTCCCCTCCAGCCCCCAGGGCCTTGATTTAGCCCTTGGTAATTAATTTGGCATTTCAGAATAGCTACTGGGCTGGATAATGGCCTCATTCATCTCCCCAGCCTAATCTGAACAGAATCTGGAAGAAAAGCTTTCAGAAAGACAGAAACTGCCATTCGGCAACCGCTCAAAAGAACTGTCACTCCGGGGGAATAAATCGCTCCTGATTATTTCAACCCGGGTCTTCTCTGCCTTTCCAGCCGCTCCCGATCCCGCCGGGGGGACGGCCCCAGATATCGGGGAGGGGAAGAAGAGCCGCTCGGCTTCTACCCCCCCCCGCCCCCCTCCTCCAGCCCGGGGCCGGGCGGTGGCAGCGGGAGGTGGGCGCGGGGCAGCGCATTGTTCCCGAGGAGGTGGACGGGCTCCGGGATCCGAACCCATTTGACTTTTAAAACAGGCTCCGATCGCCGCGTTTCCTGGTCGAAATAAAACCCTTCGCCCCCCTTTTTCACCAGGTTTCTCCTAGCCAAACCTGGGGGAAAGGGCCGCTTCGGCCTGACCGTCCCGTCGGGGCTCCCGGTCCCGATCCCAGGGATCCTCCGGTCGACGAAGCTCCGTGTCCCCGCGCTCGTGCTTAACGATGGGAAGAACCAATCCCAGACTGGGTTTTTGGGCACGGCCCGCCCCTCCCGAGCATCCCTCGGTGGGTTCGGCCCCGGCCTCCCGGCCCCGAGAGGGCGGCAGCATCGGAACCGGCCCCGGGGAATGCGCTTCGGTCTCCACCGCGCTGCTTACCCTCATTTAATAGCTCGAGGGAGAGGTAATTAGAGGAAAGCCTCCTTAAATCACGTTAATGACCGCAAGCGCCATTAGAAACGCCGGCGGTTGTGAAACGCTGAATACACGCGGAGGGACGGGCAGGATGGCGCTTCGCGGCCGGGGGACACCGTCCCTTCTGGTTCGGCAGCGCCGGGTGATTGTTAAATGAACAGCCCGGTAATGGGATTAGAAGGCACCGCGGGCCGTGGGGGTCGGACAACCATCGGAGGGGCACCTGCTGTGCTCCCAGGCCGCCCCCGGGTCCCCCAGGGTGTAGGAGTCCCGCACACAGCGTGCCGGTGGGGAAGGGTCGGTCTCAGATACGCGTGGCTGGAGAAGAAGCTCCGGGCACGGTGCACGGACACCACACCGATAGAGTGCAGTGGGGGGGGAGTGGGAAACCTCGGCTCGGGCGCGGGCAGCCGGGCAGTGCCTCCCGAGGGTGCCCCGACGGCTCCGGAACCCGGGTGGGTTCGGGGGGTCCGGAGGAGAGAGGGCGTCGGGAGCGGAGGGGCTGCTTTCCGGGGAAGAGTTAACAAATCCCAGCAGCAGCGGGGCTGTCGGGGGGCGCCGGGGGGAGCGATGGGGGCAGGGAGGCTGCGGAGCCCCGCTGCCCTGCAGGGAAGGCGGTTGCATTGCCAAAGACGCCCCGCTGGGCTAGCAGGCCCGGGAGCAGATTAATCAGGCACTAATTCAATTTACAACAACCACTTTTATTCAGCTCGGTGGCAAGGAATTCAAAGCGGAGAGAGGGGCGGGCGGAGGGGAGGGGGCGGAGGCCGGCGTGGGGTTCACCGCTGCCCGGGCAGCCTCGTCCCCTCAGGCCGCTCCGTCGGGGCTGGCAGCGGAGGGGCCGCGTCGCCGTGCCAGGACTCGGCCGCTTGAGTGACACTGCGTGGGCAGCGCTCCGAGAAAGGGCACCTCCGTTGGAAAAATAAAAGTGCCCTTTTAATGAAGGGGAGCGGCTGCGGGAGGCAGGGGGCCGAGCAGGGCGGCTGCTCTCCGGGATGCTCCGCCGCTCCCGGGGCTCCGCATCGGCCCGTCGGGGCGAGCTTGTTGGGGGGGGGGGGGGGGGGGGCTCGGGGTCTCCCAGCACCCGGGGTCGAGCTGGGGCTGTCGGTAAGTGTTTTCCTTCCCAGACTCTGGGCAGGGACCCGCCGGGCCGGGAGTCCCCCGAGAGCGGCTCTGGGCACCTGCAAGGGGAGGGCCTCGGCAGCGCTCAGTGCGCGTTCACGGGCAGCCCCCGTCTTGCTGAGAGGTCTCAGGTCCGGTGTGTCCTGGGCTCGAGGAGAAGAGGGGATCCTGCTGAGCGCGAGGATCCCCTCCCGTCCCGTCCCTCCCGGTGCCCCTCCCGAAGCCTCTGCAGCTGCCGGAGCGTGCAGACCCGGGCTTCCGCCGTCCCGTCGGGGCTCAGGACGGACCGTGGGGCGGGGGGACCGGCGGCGAGGGGGAAGCCAGACCCATCTCCGCTCCCTCGGGGCGCCCATCGCCGTGGAGTCGGGGAGGCCCCCCGGGCGGCGTCCCGCTCCCATCCCCCCCCGCCTCCCCCCCATACACACACCCCGACGCCTGTGCGTGTCTCTGGCTGAGCCGCCAGTGGATGTCGTTGTTCTGTTCCTTGAGCGCAATGTCACTCCTTTAGCATGACCTCAAACGCGGCGGGGGCTGGGACCGCCAGTCATTCTCCGTGCGAGAGCCGGGGCGGGAGGCAGGCGGGACCCAGCCCCGCCGCCAGCGGCACTTTTGTGGGGCCGTCGCCTCTCCGCTCTCCCTTTCTCCGCGGGGTTTGGCCGCGGGGCGGGCGATGCTCCGCGCTCCGTGAGCCGCGCACCGCGCACCGCCTCCGCCGGCCGAGCCGCCCCGCTCAGAGCCCCGCTGCGCCGCGCACGATGCCGCGGAGGGGCGCGGAGGGGCCGCTCGCCCTGCTGCTGGCGGCCGCGTGGCTGGCACAGCCGCTGCGAGGCGGCTACCCCGGGCTGAACATGTTCGCCGTGCAGACGGCGCAGCCCGACCCCTGCTACGACGAGCACGGGCTGCCCCGCCGCTGCATCCCGGACTTCGTCAACTCGGCCTTCGGCAAGGAGGTGAAGGTGTCGAGCACCTGCGGGAAGCCGCCGTCGAGGTACTGCGTGGTGACGGAGAAGGGCGAGGAGCAGGTCCGCTCGTGCCACCTCTGCAACGCCTCCGACCCCAAGCGCGCCCACCCGCCCTCCTTCCTCACCGACCTCAACAACCCGCACAACCTGACGTGCTGGCAGTCCGACAGCTACGTGCAGTACCCGCACAACGTCACCCTCACGCTGTCCCTCGGCAAGAAGTTCGAGGTGACCTACGTGAGCCTGCAGTTCTGCTCGCCGCGCCCCGAGTCCATGGCCATCTACAAGTCCATGGACTACGGCAAGACGTGGGTGCCCTTCCAGTTCTACTCCACGCAGTGCCGCAAGATGTACAACAAGCCGAGCCGCGCCGCCATCACCAAGCAGAACGAGCAGGAGGCCATCTGCACCGACTCGCACACCGACGTGCGGCCCCTCTCCGGCGGCCTCATCGCCTTCAGCACCCTGGACGGCCGCCCCACCGCCCACGACTTCGACAACTCGCCCGTGCTGCAGGACTGGGTGACGGCCACCGACATCAAGGTGACCTTCAGCCGCCTGCACACCTTCGGCGACGAGAACGAGGACGACTCCGAGCTCGCCCGCGACTCCTACTTCTACGCCGTGTCCGACCTGCAGGTCGGCGGGCGCTGCAAGTGCAACGGGCACGCGTCCCGCTGCGTCCGCGACCGCGACGACAACCTGGTGTGCGACTGCAAGCACAACACGGCCGGGCCCGAGTGCGACCGCTGCAAACCCTTCCACTACGACCGGCCCTGGCAGAGGGCGACCGCCCGAGAGGCCAACGAGTGCGTGGGTGAGTGGCGGCCGGGAGCGCGGGGACGGGGACCGGGACGGGGCGCGGGGCTTCCGAGGACAGAGGGAGGGAGGGGAGGACCCAGGGGGAACCGCCGGGGAGAGGGAGCGGGAGGCGTGGGGACATCCAGGGACACGGGCAGCGGAAGTGCGGGGCGAAGGAGGGGACGCCGAGGGGCCGCTCGGGGACACGCGCGAGGAGCGGGGGATCGGGAGAGCAGGGATGGAGCCGCCGTAGCCGGGAGCGGACCGGTGAGGAACTGCGGGACCCGGGGTGTAGAGCGGGGACATCGGGAGAACGTGGATGGACGTCGGGGGACGGGAATGTGGGACAGTGTGGGACAAGAGACAGCGACGGACCCTCAGTGCGAGGCGGGCGTACGAAGGACCCGGGAGCGCCGGGTCGGGGGCACCGGGGAACCGGGGGGTAGCACGGCTGACAATACGTGGGGAGCGGAGCAAGGGACAGCGGGCGGAGGGAGAAGCAGGGCAGGGGACACGGAGAGGATCGGCGCAGAGAGAGGGAAGGCGGAGGACAGCGGTAAAACCCCGTTCGTGCGTGGAGCAGCCCGGGCAGGCGCCGGCTGGGGCCGGGGGATGCGAGGAGCCGCAGCTCGGCACGGAGCGGGGAGCGGCTCCTGTCGCTGCCGGAGGCGGAAGGTGGCCGAGCAGCTCTGCCGAACCCGCAGCCCCCGACACGGCCACGCAGAGCCTCCGAACCCCGAGCCCGGTGCAGCCGCCCCCCTCCCCCGCGCCCCGAGTGCGGGAGGCGGCGGTGGGACGGGAACCGGCCCTGGGGTCAACGGGCAGCGCCGGGCCGAAGGGGTTCACTCCGTTTCGGGAGAGGAATCCGCGCCGTCCGGGCTGAGAGCGAATTCCGGGGCTGACCCCGAAGGGAGACGGCGCGTCCCGGGGCAGGGCTGGGTTTGGGGGCTGCTTCTCTGCATCCCCGACTGACGGCTCCCCGCAGCCTCCAGCCTTCGTTTCCCGTATTATGGGGCCGTTGCGGTCCCTGCGTGTGCCGGGGGCTCGGGGTGACCCACGGCGGCTCTGGGCAGCGTCCCGGGCTCTGCTCGGCTCGGCTCGGCTCTCCCCTCCGCGTCCCCGGCGTCCCGCCGCCCGCAGCCGCCTTGTTTACGCGCAACACACGGCTCCGTCTTCCAAAACATTCGCAGCTCCGACGATAGGGAACAAAAAGTCCACACACACACACACAAAAACCAACACCAAAACAAACAAGAAAAAGAAAAAAAAAAAAAAAAAGCCGAGTTAGTTGGACTTTTTTTTCTTTCTTTCTTTCTTTTTTTTTTTTTTTTTTTTCCCCAAATCACAATCAGATGTGTCCCTTGCAGAGAGGGTAATTTCTTCGCCGGCGCCTTCGAAGCTGAGGCACGGCCAAAACTGGCAGCAACCGCGGGTTACCGGGATCGGGTGGGGATGAGTGTGCCCGGCCGCGTCCCGCTGCACGGCGGTGCTCAGCCCCAGAAACTCCGCTCCCTCTCCGGGCTGCGGCTCACGTCGGGGCGCTCCGTGGAGCGGCCGTTTCGCAGCGCCTGGGGGGAAAGCGGGGAGAGCTGCCCGGGTGTGCAAACAGCGCCGAGCCGCGATTTGTCTCCGGGTTTGCTTTCCTCTGTCCGGCAGCGAACTGAGCAGTTTCGCACCGTTCTCACCTCCCGTCGCACAGCCCGGCGCAGGTCCTTCGGCTGCAGAAGGCATGCCGTGAAATTCAGTGCCCCGTGGTCACCGTTGGATCCCCGGGCTACTCTGCAGTGCCCCGAAATGTTCCCTAGAATGCTTCTGTTCAGCCACTGTGCCGGCCCTGCACACCTACCATCTCCCACACTTCCAGTTTATTTCCAGTCTGATTCCCAGCTTCCAGTTAATCAGGACTTCGTGGCAGGCTCTGCCTTGCACACCACGCACGGTTCAGGCTTTTGCAAACGAAAATCACCGACTTTGCTTCCCTTTCCTCACAGTTTGCTGGGAAGTGAATGTTTTGCAATGGCAAAACTGCAGCAAAACCATTTTCCGTAGTCCGTTTTTGCTGCAGATTCCTTGGGGCCGTACCTATCAGTCTGCAACACCGACCGCAGCCAAACAACTGCGTGGCCCTGCCAAGCCCACACTGCCTGGAATAATCCTCCTAGATAAAGATCACAATAAACCCATTCAGCTCCCACCCACTTGCTCATGACCATCGGCCCACCCTGGTTTCTCTCCCAAACCCAGAGGGAAATTGGACTTTGCTGACCCTCGGGTGTCAGGCAGGGACTGGGGCTGGCGGTGATGCTGTCGGCTGCACACTGGGGGGATCTTCAGCCCATGAAGGGAGCATGGCCGGAGGAGCCCTGTGCTGAGGGAGGAGGTGAATTCACCACATGTGCTGCATTTGCCCCCAGCCCATCGAGTGAGAACTGGTCACAGCTTTTCCTTTGATTTTGTTCTTTTTTTTGGGGGGGGGGGGGGACAAATTGAGTTTCCAACCAAAGAGGAAAATGGCAGGATGTGTCTGCTTTGCTTGAAAATTGGGGTGTTTTCTTCGGTGAGCCCCTTCCCTCTGCCAAAGTGGAACCTTTGTTCCCATTCATGCTTTTCTGGGGGCTGAAACAGAAACACACTGCAGTTTCTGACAAGAAGTCAAAATTTCCCATGGGAAAATTTCTCGACAGCCAGATCGAATTTTTCTGTATCACCTCTTGCAGCCCACAGGAGCCCTGTGCAGGGCAAGGGTTGGCCCAAGGAGGTGTCCCCCAGGGGCAGAAGGAGCCCTGCCTGCAGCACTCTGTACCACAGCAGGTTCCCATCAGCATTACCTGGCAAATAGCTGCTCCGTGAAGAGCTTGGCCTCACAGCACAGCTTTGGCCGGGCGCCTGGCAGCTAGTGGGCTCCAGAGAGGACACGGCTTGGAGAGAGGCTGCTGCGATCACTGACAGGCAGGGAGCTCTGCTCTGCATCCTCCCTCTCCCCTGCACAGTGCTCAGCCCAAAGCCCAGGTTGTGGCCAATGCTTTGAGTCCCCCGTGAGAGGAGCCTGCAGCTGGGAAAGGCTTGAGCTGAAATGCCTTCAGAGCTTGGTTGCTGGTGAGCTGGTGCAGATGCACAGAAGAGCAGCCAGGGATGCAGACATCAACCAGATTTAGGGAAATCCATACAATGCAATCGACACCACCCCACAATTTCTCACGAGCCGTCCATGATGCAGATGAGAACTACCATGAAACCCTTCAGAAAACCCCCTTTCACTTGCACAAAATGCCACTCAGTGCATTTTCAGCCGGCGCAGGCTGAAGGCGCTTTGGGAACCACCTCCCACCACTGTCCCAGTGTTCCCAGTGTCGCCCCGAGCGACACTGCACCGACACCTGCGCACAGCTCTGACATCAATGGGGTCTGCAGGTGCTGGGCTCATCTCGGATTTTGGCCCTGTGTTGTGCCTGGAGAGCACTGAGCAGTAATGAGTGCGGCTGCAGTGAGAAAAAGGAGACATATTGTGTGATCAGATTTGGGACTTGGCACCCAGCACACAGAGGTGGTTTCAGGCTCTGCTCTGAGGTGTGCATGGCAGTGGGTTCCCAGGCTGTGATGTGTCTGTGTCAGAGTGGTTTGTGAGCCGGCCTCTCTTCCTGCTGAAGGGAAACATCATCTCCAGGGCTGGGAATTGCCAGGGACTGCACTGCTGCATTCCCAATGGGAAACTTCCTCCAGGCAGACCTGGGGAGGACCGTTCTCATTTCAGTGGCAGCTCAGGGAGAGATTTGTGGGCAGTGCTACCTATAGAAGTGGTTTTGGAGTGCCCTGTGCCCAAACCACCTGTTACCTACAGAGGACACAATGGATGCTCAGCATTCCCCACATCCAGGTTTGTCTCGTTGCCCCATGCCTCAGTTTCCCCTGGCCCTGAGACCAAAGTACGGCTGCGTGTGGTGTCAGGGCAGGAAAGGTGTGAAGCAGCAGCACAGCATCCTTGCACTTCCCAGCAGCTGGAACACAGCCTCCATGGGCTGTACCCCGCTCCCATCCCAATGCCCAGCTCCCATGGGTCATTCTGCATGGGGAATCACACTGGGTGCTGTAGCCATAGAAATATGAGCCCATAAGCAACCGAGACTCCCATTGTAGCCTCCCAAGCAAGCCAGGCATGGGCAGAGCTTTCTCACAGGCTTTTCTTCTCAGGAAGCTTAAAGTTAAACTGATTTCCAACAGAAAGGTTTTTACACCAACAAACAAACAAACAAAAAAGCGCAGTTAAGGCTAAAACAAAACCAGGCTTGGCACTCGGGGTTGGACACTTGCCTTCCCTTGAGCTTGTCCACGGCTAATCTCTGCCCTTCTCTTTCTGGGCCAACGCATGTCATCCTCATTCAGCCAGCACTGTCCTCGCCGTGCAGACTCCCTGTGACCGCCCGGGGGGACGCGCTCCCAGCCCTGCAGGGCGAGAAGCACACAGCCCTATGGAAAGCTCTCCCAGGCTCACACCTTCCTGCTGGGCTGTGAGTATTTAGGATGTCTGTGTTGAAAATATATCATAGAATGACAGGATGGCTGGAGTTGGAAGAGACCCTTAGAGGCCATCTGGTCACACTCCCTGCACTGAGCGGGGACACCGCAGCTCTGTCAGTGCTCAGAGCCCATCCCCTGACTTTATGTTTGGGGCTGTGATGGGTTTTCGCTGCCAGCTTTGCAGGGTGGAGGAAGTGTAGGTCAGGGTGAGCCCCATATTGGTGTCAAACAGCAGAAATAACCCCAAACCATCCTCAGGACCACCAGGTAGCATAGTAAACCCCTCCTAGTGAGCACTGACAGCTCTGCCTGCAGGGTCAAGCTCTGAGCATGCAAGGGAGCTTCACCACCCCCAGACTCAGCCCCATCTGTCTCTGGCATCTTCCTGACTGCACCAAACAGCATCACCCCAAGCACACGAGGGATGGACACACACCCTGAACACACAACACTTCTCCCTGCCAACCACGTGCCAAGATATCCCCCAACAGGGTGGTGACTGGCAGGCTCTTAAGGAGATCTCTCTGTAATAGCTTTCGTTTATAGGGGGATTAGGATGCCCTGGGGACTGATAAGGAGGCAGTGAGGCTGTTCCTGTGGCAGCTTGCAGCTTGCTGGGGATGGAGCTGTGTGGCTCTGCCATACCCACTCAGCTCTGCACTCCTGCAGGGAGGGAATGTGGTACTGAAGGGGATATCTGTTGAGGGAAAGGGTTCTGAGCTCAGAAAGCATGAGGACCTGTGTTGGAAGGGGGCAGGGATGGGGGAGGCACACAGCTTGGCTGGGCCATGGATTTATAGATCTGTGGATTTATGGATTTGTTCCATTGTTGCCCAGAATTTAAGAACTGATGGAGTGACATGGAGATTGCTGTGTGCTGGGGATGGTGCTCAGCACCCAGGGTCTCTGCTGGCACGGACAGTCCTGCTGCACTGAAAGGCACCAACAGACCCCAAACTGCTGCTGTGCCCTTCCTGTGCAAAGTGACCTTCCCTCTGCCCTAGGAGATGCATCACTCCAGAGCGCAGTGAGCAGAAGAGCAGGGAAAGAGCCCATTGCCACATCCTGCACACAGCACCAAAGGCAGAGACAGTGCAGGTGGGAATTTCAGTTTTACCTGGAAAAGGGCAAACACAGTGTGAGGAGCAGCAGAGCCGGGCAGCGAGGCAGGCTGCGAGCAGCTGAGCTCTGCAGGGTGGAGTAGCACGAATCCATCCTGACCTGCGGCGGGGAACTGCCAGGATGGAAAGTGCTTTCTGGTTGCAGAGAAGCTGAGCTGCTGCCCATCTGCCCTGCACCATCCCTGCCCTTATCCCCCCACCTTTGAACACCAGGCTCGTAGATTCAGATGGAAAGATGCAGAGCTCGTATCACCTTCCCCGTGTCACTTCATCAGCTGATCCCTACAGGGCTGTGTGCTGCGGGACCACAAGAATCATCACCATCCCTGCTTTATTTCAACCAAATATGACTTGATTTTCATGGCAACAGTGAGGGGAGATTGAGCGTCCCTTAATGCCAGCCTCCTGGATGTTTAGAGTCCAAACTGGATGTAGTGGGTGCAGGGAGTGGGCACAGTGCTTCTGATGGGAAAAGGGGATTTTTGACACCCAGCAGCCCAGTGCAGCACCTCGGTTCTCTCCTGCAGGAAGATAGTGGGGAAATGGGAAGGTGGGAGAAACAGGGTGCTTTTATAAACCTCCCATTGCAGTGCTGAGCTGAAGCGGAGCATCCTTGGGACGCGGGACCCCCCAGCCAGGCTGTTTCCCCGCCCGCCCTCCCATCCTTTTGCAACAGGGAGTTGGTTCTGCTCAATGTCGGAGATCGTACCGCGATTAGCGAAAGCCTCATGAAATGAAATCACTTTGCTTCAAAGCATCCCGGGGAGGGGGAGCGTCCCTCTGGCAGCGGGGACGGCCGAGCGGATATTGCAGGCAGCCTGCTAGCCAGCACTGCAGCGCGCACAATTGGGCTCTGACAGTGTGAAGGCAAATACAAACAGCAGCTTGTGTTTGCACACAAAGGCTCTGTGCACCAGGATCCCCAGCCCTGTGCTTTACACCCTCGGCTCTCGGGCAGAAAGTCCTGGGAGGGTGGGAGGGAGGGAAACGCCGCTGAATATTTAGAAATGAATTGAACTGTGCAAACATGCCGCGGGGAAGCTCGCGGTGCAGCGCTTTGGATCTGCTGCCCGCCGGGGCTGGAACACAACCGCTGGGCTTGAAAGGGCAACTTTCACACTGAGGCAAAACTGGACAAAAGAAGATAAATGAAACGGGCTCCCGGTGGGGTTTGATTTGTTTGTTTTTGTAACTCAGCTGATATTCCTGCGTGGTTCAGCCCAGCAGCCCGGTGTGTCCTTTGCGCGCTGCTCGTAAATTGGGGTGGGCAGCAGTGTGGGGCAAGGGGGGCTGTGAGGTTATGGGGGGTGTTGTGGGGCAGGGAGTGGGGAGTGCTATCAATTCATCACACAGACAAGTGTAGCACATCTCAATTGTTTTTGTGGAGCTGCGGGTGCTGGCAGCCAGTCTGGGAGGTGACCACTGAGTGAAACTGGGTACCTGTGGGGATGGCTCCACCCTGAGCCCCAGCACTGGGTGAGGAGCTGGGCTTATCCCTGCTGCACCCTGTGATGGACTGCAGTCAGATATCACCAGGCCATCAGATGGCCCTGGTATGCACAGCAGGGCTAACAGCGCACCTGACGCTCGCTTGTTTTCTAAGGCAAAGCCATGCTCAGTGCAAGTGTGTTAAAAACCCATCTATTCCCAGGATTCCAGTTAGCACTGTGGAAGCTTAGCAATCCACTGCATCATAGATTTGATCAAATCAAACTTTTAAAACATTACACAGTGCTTAATCTGCTCTGTAGCGTTCGCTCTTCCCAAGCCTCCATGGAGCCACCAAATGCCCATGGCGATTTGGCAAACCCATCCCCGCAGCAATGCGGCCTCCCCCCACCGAGGCTCCACTTCAGCACGTTCCACCCAATCAATAAAGAAACCCCATTGCCACAAAACCCCAGACAGGCCGTCACGTGTGTGGGGCGGCCAAAGAAATCCCCGTTGGTGACCAATGGACGTCCCCAGGAATGAAAGGCAAACAATTTGTCGGCAGCCCACGCACTTGAAAACGAATGATCCAAATTATTCAGCGAGTCTCCCCGGATAGTGAATCCATTGAAAGGGGATGGAGACGGAGCCATAAATTATTCATTACAGAGCAGAGAACGAAATGCATATAATCATAACAATAATAATAACAACAACGGCAATAGCAGCAGCTCAGCTAAGGGAAGCGGGGAGGCATGAAGGCACGCAGACTTTGTTTTTCCTTTATTCCAGCAGCCCCTTAGAGCAGCTGTCTGATATAAAGGGATACAAAGTGGGTGTACATTTGGAATGAATGCACCTATTGCCAGTAAGCGGGCCGGCTTGCCTTGACCAGGGTGATGCTGTTTGTGCTCGGGTCCTGGGCAGCGAGCAGGTCCCGCTCACTAACATGCACTGCTGTAGGGGTGCCATGTGCTGAGATCCGTCCTTTCACCACCCCTGGGACCCAAGGTCACCTGCTACATGGGGTCCCCCATTCCCTAGGGTGCTCTCCATGGGGAGCTGGGCCATACAGAAGCTCCAGAGGCATTGACATGCTCCCACCGTGTCGCACAGCGCCCGGCTACCGCGCTGGCATGCCAATGAGTTCCCGAGGGGCTCGGCTGTGGCACGCGGCCATCTCCTGCTGCTTTCCCACCGGTGGCCCCGTGTTGGCAAGGAGGGGCCATGGGGTCCCTGTGCTACCAGTTGGCTTCCTGCACCTGCTCACCTCAAATGCGTCCCACTGCCGTGTGTCCGTTCATACACAACATGCCGGGATGCAGCAGGTCGGAGTAGGAACTGTATTCCCAGAAGTGGGGTTGGATCCCTGTGGTTGGATCACGGAGCAAATGGGTCCCCAGTCACTGGGAGGGGTTCCTGGGGTGCAGCGCAGTGCAGCTATCAGCACCAGCCATGCTTTGGTGCAATAAATCACTCAGACATCACACTTTTGGCTTTGATTCTGCCCTGGGCTATGAGTGTCAGCAATCAGAGGCAAAACCCATTGCAACCCATATGTTCACCTTTTGGAATTAATTTCTCTTGGTAATTTCTGTGTAATTACACAGCACTGAAGGCTGATTATATGCTTCCTCTTGTGAGCCACTAATACCACCGCTCCAGCAGCGGAGGTGCGCTTTGCATCCCGCAAACCAGCACAGTGGGACAGCCCGGGCTGCACCCCCTCCCCAGTGGATCTCATCCCTTGCTGTGTCCTTGGGTGCAGGTCCCAGCCAGCAGAGGGGCATGGTGGGCTCAGGACACAGAGCACTCACAGGAGCCACCAAAATAGGTGGGATGTCACCCGTGCTGAGCGAAGCTGGAACCACCCACTATTGCAATTGCAACAGATGCTCTCCGACAGCAGCTGAGCAGAGTGGCTCGTCTCCTGAGCAATAACCTAATTTATATCTCATAAGACAGTTTTATTCTCTGAATTAGTGATGCTGCTGGCCGTGCAAGCAGCGGCTCTGTGCTGCATTGAGGATGCAGCCATGCTCCAGCTCGAGTCAGGGGGAGTGGAGGGTCGTAAAGCAGCTTCTCACGGCAGGTTATGGTGCCTATAAAATTAGTCCCGTTAGCAGCCGGCTGCCCATTGAAACGAGCAATTTAAGTGGATCACAACAGCATCCCCTGCCCTGACCCCACTGCAGCTTCTGTGAAATAACGGAGTTGGGCTGGATGGGAAGAACAGAGGAATGGCTTTGCTTGCATTCGGCTCAAAGCTTTCTGCTGCGGCGTTCGGGTTTGTTTAGTTATTTCTGCCTCACCAGTGTCTCAATTCAAACTTAACGGAGAGAGAAAGCAAGCGGGAGGAGGATAAATGATTTCCAGCTCCTCTGCTTTGGATGAAGCCCTGCTCTCCCCCTGCGCCATTTGTTCTCCCATCGGGGTTTCGGTGAACCACCAGCAGCCGCTCCGCGCTCAGATCTACTTGGCCAGGGGAGCGCAGCCCCGCCGCGTGCACATTCCCCCTCTGCGGGAAGCACTTTGTGTGTCACTCCGTCACGTCTGAGCTCGGGAGCTTAACACAAATCCTCATGCTCAGACCCAGCTTGAGCCCTTTCTGCCGCAAAGCGCCGGCCAAGGCACCGGTCGTTGTTAGGTTTCAGAGTGAACGCTCCCTCGCAGTGCAGGAGCAGCTTGTCCTGTGTGCCAGTGCCATCCCATCGCTATTACAGCGCTGCTTGGTGTCACCCAGCGTCCCCAAACCTCCATTTTTGGGAGCAGGGAGACAGTGCGAGGTCTGGCTGAGCAGCCCCTTGGGCTCCCTCCTGGGAGACAGCGCCCTGAGAGCTTCATTTTTGGGAAGCCTTAACATCCCCGGCTTACCAACCGCTGAAAGAAAGGTCAGCTAATCCTTTGCAGAGTCTGAATGAATGCGGGCCCAGAAGTGAGATTACTAAAAGGGGACTGGGAGGCTGCATGGATACAGGGACCCTTCCCATAGTCAGGCATTGCTTTCTAAAGAAATGCAGCTTTTCTTTCAGTCCCCTTCCCCTGGGAGGAGGGGGTGTGCGCCCAGGTCCCATCCCCCAGCAGCAGCCATTGCCTTTGGGAATATCCCAGCACAGCCCGGGGAGCCTCAGAGAGCTGAGTGCAGCCTGAGCATCCCCACAGGGTACCCTGCTTTGGTTTGGGGAGAAAACCCCCAAAAGCTTGAAGCCTGTACCCCTCCACCTCCTTGTGGTACCTGTGCCCTGGGCATGGGGTGATGCTGCCAACCCATGGGTGTCAGGCAGTACAGCCATATCTGTATCCTCACCACCCGTAGCCAACCTCACCATCCAGCACCCAGCGTGCCTCAGGTCCCAGCCCTGCAGGGGAGTGGGCACTGTGCCCAGGGCCATGTGCTCAGCTCCCTCCTGGGCTGCACCCCCCTGGTTCTTTGTGGACCCCCGGGGCGATGACATGACAGGACCACTAAAGGTTGGTTTTTCTCCTGCAAATCAACTGTCCTCCTCAATGCTGGACGAGTTGAATGCGGGCGAGGAGCAGCCCCCCGGGGTGTGGATGCACTACGATGAGCCATGGTAACCTGGCTACAAGTGTGACAGCGCAGACACCCAGACCCCAAGCCTCCCTGCCAGCCTCCCCAGATTGGGTATTCAGCCCACAGGGTTTTCTCTATTGACCTCAAAACACTGTTCTGCATGGGAGAATTTCCTTTCTTTCTCCCTCGGTAATGCAGAACCAAGTGTTTCTGTCGGATCCTTTCGCTACCCCAGTGGCAAGCTGGTGGTGCGGCAGGGAGTCGCTCACCCATTGGTGGGACATCATTCTCGAGGTGCAGGGGCAGCTAAGAGAAAGCAGAGGGGACCCTTTTTCCAGATGTGACAGCTCCAGGGAGGTGGGATGCTCCATGTCCACACACACAGCGCCTGGTGCCGTCACCTCCTGCACAGCCACCAGGTCCTGCCCTTCTGCTTTGCTGGGGGACAGCTGATGGAAAATGTCCATCCTGGCAAAGTCCTCTAGGGCTGGGCTGAAGACCATGTGTGATTCGGTGTTGTAATAGCAGCTGTGGGCACAGCTGTACCCATCTGTTCTGGTTGCATCAGTAATGCTGTTACAGGAGACCCTTGGAAAGCCAGGAAATACTTAGTCACGCCCAGCAGGTGACATTAGCAGGCAGGGGAAGGTGTGGAGGTGACCTTCAGGACTCGGGGTGGTGCTGGAGCCATCAGGCAGGGGGAGCACAGACAGTCCCTTCCCATGGGGAGGGCAGGGGAAGAGGAGCAGGGCATGGCTGTGCCCATGGTGAGTGTCCCTCCTTCCCCAGGCTGTGCTGTGAGCGCATCCCAGCGTCCCCATCCATCCCTCCATCCCCTGCACAGCTCCCGCTCCGCAGACGTTGCCCCCAGCTATTCAGCCGCTCTCCGGATCATTAAGCATATTGAGCCATACCGGTCCTGTGACTGGTTAATTAGTAAAGAGTTGACTAATTAGTTAATCATGTTTACCGAGTGCTTTGAAAGTGCTCACTGTTATTATTTTTAATTATGAGGACGCCCCGGGCGCCGTTCACCTCCCTGCATGCCAAGTCCTGCAGGGCTCGAACCCTTTGTCTCTGCCACCCAAGCCTGGTTTTAAGATGGGAATTTGCCTCTTATCCCCTGGTTACCAGGTTTCCTTAACAGCCTCTTGTGTGGGATTTTAGAAAAGCCCCTCACAAAGTCTCCGTATACCCTGGCACACTTAACTTGCTCTTTCAAAGCCATCTTATCCGCTAAGGAGGCAGGACTGGCTCTTGCAGAGCCATACACAGTGATGGCTTTGTGCATACCTCACCCTGCATCCCTCTCCTGAACTTAAGGAAAAATCAGCCGACATCTAGACCTGTGCCCCATCCCAGGCCATGGGCACCCCCGTCCCATCCAGTGTGTGATGGATGAGCGAAAGAAAAAGGAGCTGCTTAGGAGGGGACAGTTTGTTCGAGGGCAGGAAGAGGAAATGTGCTGCAAAGATTTCATCTGCAGAGAAGAATGCGAGCAGGGTTTGTTAGTCAGGGAAGAGTCTTGGCATCTCTGAAGAATCAACAGGTCTAATCATCTTGGGGCTTTCTTCATTCATAAAAATGTCATCAGCTCATTAAGCAATGTCATAAAGAGACCCAGTCACCCCTTATCGCTGTGCAATCTGAAGAGGAGGCTTCTGGCCCCAGCTGCAGAAATAAGACCCACCTCTACTGTGCTCAGAGGGCGTCTGGCTCTGGAGCAGACAATAACCTATAAAAATTGGATGGGGATGCCACAGGAGCAGGGCTGGGGAACACTTCTGTCCTCATGAGTTGATCAGTAGGGCACATGGCCAGCCAAGGTTTGCTGTATGGGCATGGCATGCCATAGCTGCTCAGTGCTGCACCTTCACCCAGGAGCCTGCAGTCCCCTTCCTGCAGCTGGGGGCTCTCCTATTACATGATCCTAGAATGCTTACAGGGTGTGTGTTTACCAACTCCAGGCAACCCTTGCTTGAATGGCTTCTGCCATCCTTGCTCCCCATCGCAAGCTGATGTGATCATGGAGTCGTGGACACAAGGGTTGGGAAGGAGAGCTGAGGTCTCTTGTCTGGACTGTGGAAGGGGGTAGATGCTCAGTGCTGCTGCAGGTTGAATGACCCAGTTGTCTCTTGGCCATGTGCCCTTTAGGAGAAGTGGATTCTTCCAGAGGTAATTCAGGAGCACGTGTTTTCCCCACATACTCTGAATGCCCTTCTTGGAAATTCTTTTTCCCTTCATGGCCAAGCAGCTGGGAATCTATGTGAGCATTGGCTAAAATGTCTGCAGTTAGTGGGGATGAATTGAGATCCATAACTGCAACTGGCCGTGGTGCTCAGCAAAACGGACCTGGTGCTGCCAGATCCCATCTGCAATGTGAGCAGCACCAGTGCCTTGGGAGGTGTTTGGGTATGGGGAAACCATGTGGCAACAGCTCACAGCTGTGTTCTCTGCATCAAAAAACAGTCCTCTTGTAATTAATTTTAACCGTGTGCAAGTGGTAGCAATAGTTAAGTGACGTCTGGAACCAGCTGCCCAGAGAAGCTGAGGATGCCCCATCCCTGGAGGTATTCAAGGTCAGTTGGATGGGGCCCTGGGCAACATGATTTAGTGCCTGATTTAGTAATTAGCATCCTTGCCCGGAGCAGGGAGTTGGAACTGGATGATCCCTGAGACCCCTTCCAAACCAAGCCATTCGATGATTCTATGTTTGATTCTATGAATCTATGATACAATGATTCTATGATCTTCTTCTGTGGATCACACATCTGGGACATTTTCATGTTGTTTTCGAGAACTAACTGGTGTTGGCTAGGGGCTTACAAGTGGTTGGGATGGTTTGGAGCCCAAACCTTCGATCCTCCATTGTGCTGCATCTTGTCTACCCGCTCACAAATGTCAGAAGGCTCTAAGGTCCCCCTGGCCCTATTTACACTATGGGCCCATTATGCTGATCTTCGGTCCTCCTGTCCTCACTGTCCTCTGGGAGCTCTTCCGGCAGCTGTGGAGCCCCAGGGAACCTTCCCTGAGCTCCCCATGTTCCTGGCACCTGGACAGGGACAGCTTGCTTCCTCCGACCCCTCCTGGGGCACAGCTCAGCCTGGCCAGCCACTGCCTCACCATTTCCACCCAGCCTGCTAAATCTCTCCCTCTTCAAAAAGAAAGAGAAGCCAAGGAAGTCTGGAAGGGAGGGGAGACAAACACATCTGCACCTGGGAAATGTCATGTTTGGTTTTTCAACTCCAAATGGGCAGCGACAGCAGCTCCGTGGGGGTGTGAGCAGGGGGAGCAGTGCAGATTTATGGCTGTGGGTCACGCTTGAGCTGAGCCAAGTATTCTGCCTAGCATCAGTTTTACGAAGGAGATGAAGTGCAGAACCTCAACTGCGGGCGTCCTATTAGAGGAGAAACACTGTGCGAGCAGGAACAGGGAGTGCACGATGAGAGGCCATCCTGCCCCAGCTGCAGACTGGGTTTCTCTTCCAAGCCTGCATTTGGGCAGGTTGGGGATTGCAACCACCAAGCATGTCCAGGCTTCAGCAGGTCCACGGTTTGGTGCCACGAGCCCATAGAAGCCGTGTCCCATAAGCTTCAAGCAAAGCATCTGGGTGCTGAAGCGAACAGAAGTCAAGAACTACCCTCTTTCAAAACAAAATAAAATCCACAGCAATTCACAGCTCTGCAGGAGGGAGTAATGTGAGATGGAGAACAGAAACCGCATAGACAACTACAAATTCAACACCCTTTTGGGCATTGAAATTACCACTCCGAGGGGATGCTGTAGAGATTGTCACAACTGTGCAGAGCATAAGGACCCAGATGATGCCAGGGCTTCCTTTTCTGGCTGGAACCCAGACTAAATTTCTTGTAAATTCAAACCCTTGTATAAAAGATTAAGCAAATTTACCAGAAAGTCACAGTTCTCAATGAGATAAATGCAATGCAGAACTTTCTCATAGGCATGGGTGGATTATCACTTCATCGCAGTCTCGTACTGAAAGCCACGTTTCAGCTGGGCTTTGACATAATTGACGAGTGATGCAATGGTGCATTGTGACTGTAATGCCCCAAATTGCCTTCTTTGGCAACGCCTTCTGATGTACCTCTTCAAGGATGGGCACCGTGTCCTTTCCTTTCCCATATGTTGCAGTGATCAGCAAAGTCTTTGCAAATAGTAAGAAACTGTCTTCAGTATTTTGGTTGACTCTCCTCCATCCAAAGCTTTTAAATTGAGGCGTGTGATATTCTTGACTGACAGCTTTGCTGTGGCTCCATTAGACGCTGTGGGTTTGATGTAGGTATTGCAGTGGGGGAGTTTCTTCCCTTTGATTCAGTCCTCACGTCCGCTTTGGCAGTTATCAGCTCGTGAATCTCTGCAAGAGGCCCCAGTGAGTGGAAAGGATGAGGTTCAGTAGAATCCCCCCTGGTTCTGTGTTTCGAAAGCTGGTTCAGCAGTTTCTGCCACGATGCAGCAAGTTGGTCCTGCCACGTCAAGATGTCTAGGGAGAGCTGCAGAGCTTTACCATTCACCCTTGGAGGTGGGAAGAGGAAAAACTCCTTTTGTGTTTTGTGTTTTGTGGGGTTCATTTGCTTGGCGTTGTTTTCTTGTGAGACGCAGTGAAAATTTCTACTGGAGTTGGAGAAAAGCAGTGGTGGGCAGGGCAGGAGGAGGCAATCCCATCAGCATCACTGCTTGTTGGTCAGCAACAGGATGACACGTCCGTAGCTGTTTCCCAATTCTCTCTGGACCAGGGGGAATAATGGTCATATCCTGAGCAAACCAAAGCTTGGACCCAAGAGCTGCCTGGGTTGTGCATTGTGAACATCAGGCACACACAGTAGGGGCCAGAAATTCATTCTGAAGTGTATTTTTCCTGTAGGTGCCCCTAACCCCTGTTCTCCTACCGACTTTGAGGCAAAAATATATAAAATCCCATTACTTATTTATGGGCTTCTAAGGGCTTGCTCCACGCTGATGGAAGAGCTGGTGGCAGTCTCTTCTCCAGAGCATTCCAATTGGTCACAGAGGGAGCAGGGCAGATCCCCAAGTGGAAAATGCCAGGGTGTGGTTTCCTGTGTTCAGGAGAAGGCTTCTCCTCCTGCTGTGCCCCTTGTAAACAGTGCTGGGCCTGAGCAGTGCCTGCTGCACAGACACAGATGGCACAGCACTCCATGTGGCCCATGGAGTTTCCATGCTGGCTGGGAGACTCAACAGACTGGTTTTATTTTCTGAGGAAGCCTTAGTCAGAGCTCTGTTCCCTCCAGCATCACTTTCTAGCTTTTGCTCTCCACACCACCATGGCATTTTGTCAGCATTGCTGACCTACTGGCTCATGAGGTCAGTAAAGACATTTATTCAAAGCCTGTCAAGGGCCTCCAAGGGTGGCCAAAAAAGGTGGCTGTGCTCCACCAATGCAACTGGGATGGGCAGTGATTCTTCTACAGCCTGGCCAAGGCAGCGATGGTCTTGTAACCCAATCAGGGTGGGCAGTGATACTCATCCTACCCAACGAGGGTCAGCAGTGATGCTCCTCCAACCCAACCAGGATGGGCAGTGATGGTCTTGCAACCCAAGCAGGGTGGGTGGTGATGTTCCTGCAGACAGTCCAGAGGGTGATGATGCTCCTCCAGAGGATGTGGCTCTGCAGTATGGTTTGAGCCTGGCCAAAGGTGGGAGGTTTTTGTAGCCCCTGACTCTGTCAAAGCCTGACCTGTGTAGTGGACAGGGAGAGGCCATGAAGCTGGGGAACTTGTTTCTCACTTCAGGGAAGGAGGTTTTTCTTGTTTTCTCTGAATGGCCACGGTAGCAATTTCTTGATCCTTTTATTGTGGATGTGAAAGCTGTGCAGATACTGAGAAAAGCTCAGCATTGCGATCTGTCTGTGCCCTTTTATTAGAGTAAAACATCCAAATCTACAGATGGAAAGTTCAGTTGATGCCACAATCCCGTCCTCGTAAGAAGGAGCAGAGAAGACTGGCATTGCTGTCCTCAAGGCACCCTTCTTCCACATGGCCTTTGATGCACCTCCCTTGCAACCACTGAGGGTGCGACATTGGGAAGGATGGACATTTGTGGGGCAGAATGCTCTGTGAGGACCTGAGGGGGTTTGTGCAGGAGGGGACAGATGGGGCTGAGGGGAACTCAGTCCAAATCAAATGAAAGGAGATGATTCCTCCAGAACTTTGAGCAAGATGTGGAGCTCCTCAGCCTTGGATATGGAGATGACAGAGATTTGTATGGCTTCAAGGGGAAGCAGCAGGGAAAACAGATAGGTTTTAGCATGAGGTAGAATGAGAGTGGATCAGAAAGCTGCTCTAATGACATCTAGGACTTACCTGACTCTCACCGTGCTTGTGCTATTAGGAGAAAACTGAGTGTTGTCTGCACACCTTGGGATCGGAGGGGGGCCAACAGCTCAGCCTTGTTCCTCGGGAGCAAAGCCCAGTGAGCACCTTCAGGCCAAAGGAAGCCCTCTTAAGGAGGGCTATCATGGCAGATTACAGGGAGTCCCTGGGGTGGCACTGAGCCTTCTTTGTGCCGCTGGTCCCCTCGGCCTCTGCTGTGCAGGAAATCTGAGCTCCCCTTCCCCGTAGCGCTGACATGGAGTCACTGACAGGTTGCCCTTTCATCCACACCATCCGCTCCCCAGGACCCTTTCCATAGGCATTCTGATCCCACAGTTTGTCAATGGTGGCCCGGAAAGGGACGGATCCCCTCGCGGGGTATGCAGGGTGTGGGGAAGCTGTAGGTCTATTCAGCAGATGAATGCCCCAAGCCAGCAGGTGGGACACAGGAACTCTTAATCCCAAATCATTTTTCCCATCGGCATCCTTTATTTTTTTCTGGTTATTTTGTTTGGAATTATTATTATTACGGCCAGCAGCGAGGCGTGGGCTCGCCGCCGAGGAGAGCGATATTATTCGCCTCCTTTTGTGCATGTCACCATGTTTGAATTGAGAAACAAAGGCGAGCAGCTTGTGCCTCCTGTTGGAAGCCTTCCTATCCCGCTGGGGATCCAGGACCTTTTCATCTCAGCCCATACACTGCGTAGGCTTCTGCTTCTTCCCATCTTTAAGTCTTTAGTAAATATCAAAAAAGAGAAAAGAAAGGCAATCCCCAGGGCTCGGGAGTCCTACCTTCCCTGCTTTAAAGAGAGGGGAAAAATAGAAAGCGGAGATTTAGCCTCGTTTCATTATTTTTCATTCAGAGTCTGCAAAGAGCAAATATTGCTTAGTCCCATTTTGCAGGCTGGGGGCTCTTTGGAACGGGTTTTTTTTCTGCATATACCCAAATTCTGGGGAGATATGGAGCCATCAGGGGCAAACCCCACACACCCCATAGCAGAGCAGCAGCAGGGCGAGCAGGGCAGGCTTTGCACCAGTGCTGGCCCAGAGGAACGCACCTCACTGCTAATAAGGGAGCCGGCTGAGAACATCCAACTTCTTTTAATTTACTGTTTCAAATTGGATGCGAGCGCTCGGAGAAGACTCTTCCCTTCGCATGAAGTTTTTGATTATCTGATGGAAGGCAATTCAAAACAGGACAGAAATATTCCCCCCCCTCCCCCCCTTTTTTTTTTTTTTGTTTTAAATCCAAACTTCAGGCTTGGCTCGGCTCGCTAAACCCCGAACGAAACCATCTCCATCTGAAATCAATCCAAAAGCGTTTCTACTGCATTTCGGTTGGAAAATGGAAACGCTTCCCCAGGAGCCTCCGAGGAAGGGCTCAGCCCCGTGATTTCTGCCCGCAGCAAATATACCGTGCGGCCGCTTGTAGGTCTGACACCCAGGGAGGTTGGCAAAGCCGCGGTGTAACTTCCTCGCTCTGCTCTCAGCATCCGACAGCAGCCGCAGTTGCACAATCCCTTGTTGTTTCCTATGCAGAGGAACTCCATGGCAGTAGGTTTCTTGGCACGGATTTGGGGGATGGCACTTCTCTGTATGAATAATGATACTCACATGCGGTCGTCGCTCGCTCATTGCTCTTTAATACTTCCTTTTCCCTTGAAGACCTTTCCAGGCCAGGTTTATGGTTACGCTCGTGGGAGGTGGAGGGAGGCTGTCTGCAGCCCCTCTGATGGAGGGCTGGAGGGCGGCGGAGGGGCTGGGTGGCTTCAGGTGGCCCAGGGGACCCCTGGAGGCGTGGTGATGCTGCGGTGGTGGGGTCACCGTCCCACCCTCACCAAACCCAAGCCTCAAAGCAGGAACAGGGGGAACAACACAGAAGGCAACATTTGCCCAAGCAAATAGCTGTGTAATTAGGAGCTCACAGAACAACAGCCGGTTCCTAAGAGCCCTTGGAGCAGGAGGGCTTTGGCTCCCCATGACTCTCGTTTTCAGCCCCTCGTTCAGCTGGCATGAGCCCAGCTCCCCGCTGGTGCAAACAACCAGGAAAGAAACAAATTTGCTGCCCCGACTGCTTTGAACAGTTGCAACGTTTTGCTCCACGAGAGCGCAGGAGGAGATCGGTGCTTGCTCTGCCATCACCTGGCCATGGCCACCGAGCAATGGCACCGTCCTGCAGGAGATCCACACTGCTGGGAACAAAGCAAACCGTGCTGACTGCAGCTGAAATAAGTTTGCCTGGTGTCACCGGGGTGACTTAGAGCTGGGTGTGTGGGCGAGGGCTCGTGCATGCGTGCTTGCCAGGGGCGAGGAGCTCTGAATGGCTGCTCTGAAGGCTTGGATGCGTCTCGCTGAGCTCCGCAGGTTCCCCGAGGACTCCAATAATTGGTACATTTGGTTTGCTGCTCCTCATTATTTCTAAGTTTTCCAGCCCTAACGCCAAAGGAGTCTGTATTCTATGTAATTATTACTCAAAACTTTGAAAACATTAAGTAGGAAAAATAGGCCATTAAATGACTGAGGAGCAAAGTAACAAGTGTGAATTATGGCTCTGCCCCGTGGTTTGACTGTGATGGGTTTGTTCCACCCATGGAGAGATGTTGGAGAAGGGTAGGTTGAGTGGGTTGTTTTGCTTAATCTCTCTGCTGTCAGAGCTGCCGTCCCCAGAGAATGCGGATCTATAGAGAAATGTGCCTGGCCTTTGAAACGCAACGCACATGCCCAGCTCCCAGCAAAGGACTTTTGTTCCGCTCTGATTTATACAGTTCTCTGGGGCAAAGAGAAGTGGCTGTCATGGTTGCAGGGATTACTCGCTACTGGAGGGAAGGGTGGGCTCCGCAGGAATAATTTGTTCTCTTGACAGGGCATGGAAAGCTGCTCCAACCCCCCCATCCTTCCCTATACGGAATGCTGGGCACCCTTTCTGGGCACATTGCAAGCTTCCCAAGGCAAGCATCTCCATGGGGCTGAAGTTCCTTGGTGATGCCTCAGTGCCAGCACTGCCCACGGCCCTTCCCTGTGCCCAAACACGTCCCGGTGCTGCCATCCCAGAGCAGTGCTGGCGGGCTCAGGGATGCAGCAGAGCGCTCGGTTTACCCATCCCTGTGTCACTCGCCAACAAAGGCAGCTCACTGAGGACATGCCTCCTCTTATCTGCTCCCTGCATTTCCCAGCTTGTTTGTTTTGTTTTCACCCTCCAAGGAGGAGGAGGGTGGTGCTGCTTGTGCGAGGCCAGCCACCTCTGAACCCCAGCGCCAGAAGCCCTTTTCATGCTCTATAAATTTTATTGGAAAATCTGTTTCGCTCGAGGGGGGTTATTTTTTTTCTCCCTCGGTAACGCACCATGAAAAGGCTCATTAAAAAGTGAGATCCTTGTTCTGATTAATCCTTCCAAGCAGGCAGAGGTGACACATGCTAATGACATTTCCAGCCGGGCTGGTCCCCTGGGACACCCGCTCGAAGGAGCGCCGTGTTGGACGTCGGGAAGGTTGCTCTTGGCTGCAGCATGCGTTTGTAGTGGAGAAATGCCGGCAGGAGCCAGGCGGCCGCTGTCTCTCGGGCAGGACGAGGAGGCTTTGTTCTCCAGATGCATCTCCCGGCGCGTCTTCCCACGGACACGGGCTGTTCCCAGCATCCGGAAGGGTTTGGGAAGAGGTGGAATGCACATCCCTGGCGTGAGCACGCGTCCCCACAGCACGTCCGAGGGCTGCTGGGATGCACCAGCGCCTGTCTGCGTCGGGCTGTTTTGCTAACCCCAGCCTGCTGCTCGGCCCTGCCAAGGCTCTGATGTTCTTGGAGAACACGGAGCTAATGAGGCACCTTTCCCAAACAACCACTGGCCTGATGAACCGGGCTGCTGTGGTCTCAGCAGGCTGCGACCTGCAGCAAACGGGAGCTGAGCGATCCTCATGGACCTTGTGTCACTCCCTGTCTTCATCATCACCTGTGTTTGGTGATGGGAGATCCATCTTCAACCAAACCCTTCTCCACTGCTTTCCTTACAAGCTAAGACTGACCTCCAGTCCAGGGATGGAGGTTCAGTTTTAATGTGATAGGAACCAAAGCTGAAATTCCACTCTTCCCTCTCCTGCTGGAAGCCAGGATCCCTACGGCTGGAGAAAGGAAGAGCCAAACCAAGATACCTGTAGTTGGAGAAAGGAAGAACCAAATCAAGATCTCTAAGGCTGGAGAAAGGAGGAACTAAACCAAGATCTCTATGCCTGGAGAAAGAAACAAACCAATATCTCTGTGGTTGGCGTGAGGAAGAATCAAACCAAAATCTCAATGGCTGGGGAAAGGAAGAACCAGTGAAGGTCCCAGGTTGGGTCAAGGATATGGCCAGGAGCACCCCAGGCAGGAAAGAGATGTTGAGCAGCCTGAGCCGTGCTGACACTTCTCCACTTGGACCAAACTCCGCATGACACAAGGCAGAAAGCCACCAGAACAAAGCCTGTGCACCCTGCTCCTAGCAAGCATCCAGTCCTTAGCACACCGAGTGCCCCACATCGATGAGCAGCAGCAAGATGTGCCGGCACTGAGTCAACTTTGGTTCTCTCGGAGAGTCCTGGCCATTGTGGCCAAGAAACATAAGGGCTCTGTAATGCTTTGTTGGGCCAGGAATACAGTGAGTGTTAAAAGAAGGTTACCGTGTTATATAAGTAAGAAAAGGGGAATTGTATTTAGCCTGGCACGGGGCAGTTGTTTTCACTGACACAGAGCTATGTGTGGAGCATGGCTTTTTCCTGGGTGAGGTCTTGTTCATTTTGGCCTGAGCAGCACCAGGTCAGGGAGACAAAGCTGTGGTCAGCCTGTGAGTGCAAGGGAAGGGCAGGGATGCTGAGGGCAGGGCAGGTGAGAACCCCAGTCCAGGGTTGAGCATCTGCTGGACATCTCCCTCTTCTCCTGGCTGTGAGATCCTCCCTGCTTTATCTTGGGTGGTGGAAGCAGCAATGTTAAAAGCAGATGAACACAATGCTATGGTATTTGATTCTGTTTCATGGCTGCATGATCTATTCAGGGGGATTACAGGCGATTTTCAGCCCATTACCACCTGGAGAGGCAAATAGAAGGAAGTGCTGCTCCCAGTGGGCTACCCATTGAGTGGCCTTGACTCTGCCAAAGCCAAAGTGATGGAAGGTTAAAAATGGTTTGGGCAGGATTGGGGCCGAACAATTGCCCAGAGCAGGGGATGTGTTGGGTGCGCTGACTGCTTTCAGCACTGCCCAGCCTTGTTAGCAAAGCCAGGGTGCAGCCCAGACGGGCATGCAGGAATGAAACATTAGCTCCCGTTGTCATTGGTGTGGATGGAGAACACCCCGTGGCAGGGTGCAGACTTGAAGCTCCCTCTCTCATAAACCCACTGAGCATCCCAGGGCTCCTGCTTTAGAAGGGGAGTTAGAGTTGATGGCCCCGAGGGATCCCTTCCAACCCTTACAATTCTGTGATTCTGTGTGTGATTCTCACCTCCAACTGTTCTGGAAGCTTTGCTTTTCCCTTCCAGGTGCATTTCCTGCACTTTGGTCTGATTGATATTGATTCAGGTCTGTATTTACCCAAAATAAGAGGCTTCGGGATTTGTTAAATAAATATATGAGACAAGTGGCAGTGAGTATGGAAGTCGTTCTCCAGGGTTTGATGTCGATGAAGCCTCACTACAAATGTGCATCCTCAATGCTCCGTGCCTGGAATCCTACAGCCCTGCTGCCATGGGCAGATGGGTGGAAGTGGGGCAACCTTTCTGGGCTGATGCTACCAAGTCCCAGATCCTCTCAAACCCAATGGAAATGATCCATTTGGGGCATCACCTCTAGATGGAATCTGATGGTGAATGAGTGGTGATGGAGGGTGGCTGCACACCTTTCTGTGTCTGCTCTCCTTCATCCTCCAGCACTGTGGGATGTGGAACCCTTCCCATCACCCAACAAAGCATGGGGTTGTGGGCAGGACTGCAGCATGCCATGGGGCTGCCCCTGTGCCCAAAACCGCAGCACTGTGCCCACTGCACCCAGCCAGTCCCCAGCTGACGGCCCCAGTTCTGCTCTTACTGCAGATACTCCAGATTACAACTGTCAGTTTAGTTTAGTTTGTCAACAAAAGCAATAAATAAACCCCTCTCACTGCAGCTGGGAAGAATCTGCTCTGCTTGCTTTCAAAGGGAGAAGAAGGGTTTTGTCCATCTGGGAAACGTGCTTGGCCAAAGGTGAAGGAGATTTCAGCTCTGGAGGGGACATCAGAAAGGGCTTTGGGCTGATTGTCCGAGTTTGGCTTGAAAAGGAGAAATAATGTTTGTCCTGGTGGAGATTTGTTTGGTTCCTTGCCTGAGAGTTGAGGTTCCCAAGGTTGAGGTGAAAAGGGCATGGAGGCAGCAGCCATCCCACATCAGCTCAGCCAGATTCAAGCCCATAAGGACCTGAGAAGGCTTCAGACTCCACTATACAGCCGAGAGTTGAGTCACCTTTGCCCCACCTGTGTCGTGCCATTGGCGTCCCCATGGCGCATTGCCCTCCTTGGCTGGCTTTGTGCACAGTGACTCCGCTCGCCCAGTCCCGAATGGCAAGGTGATGCTCCATGGGTTCATTTTCCTCGCTGGAGCCTCTGTTTTTGTGGCTTTCAAAGACATTTTTTCCTAATGCAGGAACATCCCTGGAGGCCCTGAGCGTTCCCTGACATCCGCGCGAGGGGAGCAGCCCTTTGCTGTGCAAACATCTGGGCTCCTCGGAAATGCCGCGTGTTCCTGCCGGTGCTCTGCTGCGTGTTAATGCTTACAAAATTATGTTTATTTCCTGCCACAGGGATCAGCCTGCAGCCCGGGGTTATTTCCAGGGCTGCAGCAAACTTTGTGCCAGAGATGCAAACCATGGCAAACAAGCACTTAAAAGTCCTTATAAGCAGCAGCAGGCAAACCACAGACACTGCGAGGTTTGGTTTGGGAAGGCGAGAGGGAATGGTGTGCCCAGGAGCTGCTCAGTGCTGAGTGAGGGACATGACAGTGGGTGACACCTGGCTGGTGGCTGCTGTCACCCATGGGGACACAGCTGGCCTTCCCCAGGGCTGGTGGTCCATGGCCAGAAATCCTCCGTGGGAGGGATTGTGCACGTCGCCCTGCAGTGCTGTGGTTGGAGCTAATGAGTCTGTGGGTCTCCCAGTGGATTCAGGCTTGCTGTGGGGCAAACAGGTTGCTGGTAGGCATAGTATGGTGCTCTCCCAGCCCCGTGGGCTTTGACCCATGGGGTCCCCATCCTGGGGAGGGGGTGAGTGCTGGCATCTCTGGGCAAACTGGAACTGCAAAAGCTGTTCTGTCTGGATGTGGGCTGAGCTGCAGCTTGTGTGCTCCCTGCTCATGCCAAAGCATCTGCTGCCCTGCACACTTCCCTTCCTCCAGCCTTCCAGCAGTTCAGAAATGCTTTACCAATCCCCCCCAAACTCCCATTTGGTTGGATTGCTTGCTGCTCAGTGTCCCTCCTCCTGCTGCTTTGAGGTGGCTGTGGCTTTCAGCACCCTTTTGCAGGAGAAAACCAACACGCTGCATTTCCGAAATGCCCAGATGGGTATTTCCAATGACCTAACAGGAAAATCAGCTCCTCTTTACAGCTCAGGACTCAGCAAGCAGCTCCAGCTGGTCCCAAGATGCCACAACCAATGGACTAGAAAATGCCCCACAGCCGAAGTGGGATGCCACAGGCTCTGGGTCCGGGTCCTGTGAGCATCGCTGCAGTGCAGTCCTGCAGGACTGAGAATGTGCAACTGGGCTCTGAAGGGCCTTAATGCAAGAGCAGGGCACAGTTGTTGGGCTGTGTTCATGTCTGTGAAACCTCCGGCATCCCATGGAGCTGGCACCGTCAGGAACAGCTCCAGCATCTCGGGGACAACAGACAGCGGGGCTGTCCCCAAGGAGGAGAGGCAGGGCTGGGGGAGCAGTGGGCAGAAACATCATAGAAAACACTGGCACAGCATCCTCAGCCCCAGCACAGCCCAGGTCCCACCGCCAGCATCTCCCCCTCGCTGTGCATTGCTATAGGAAGCCTCGGTGAAGTCATCCCAGCAGCTCGCGGTGCAGCCACGCAGGAATGCGCTAACCAGGAGTTGTTCTGAGGTCAGAAAGGAATAAGTCTTCTGCAGACAATTGATGTTGTTATTAAAAACATCCACGCGAGAGAGGGAGGAGGGGGAGAGGGAGGTCCTCTCTCTTTCCTGTTTGGGAAATAGTTTCTCACTGCATCCATCAAGAGAAAGAATTCTGTATGAAAAATTCATTTAGGAAAAAAAAGTTTCTGGGGCACACGCGCCTGAAAATGAGCCGCAGCAGGATCAGAGGTTTGGCTCTGAGCAGCAGCCAAAATGCAAAAGCAGAGCGAAATACAGAGTGAAACACACAGCCCTGCTCCTGGCCGGGTGCTGGAAGCGGAGGAAACGCGGCTTCCTTGGGAGAAATGCAATCCTCTCTCTGCAGCACTTGGGCAAAATTCATGAGTTTCAGCTGAAGCCCGGAGCTGCTCTCCCACCGAGCGGCTCGATGTGAACCTCACATCTTGGTGAGGGCTGTGGGGGGTGGGGAAGGAGTCAAGAAAAGGGAGAGCAACCTCTGTGCCCAGTGGTGGTGAGACCCCGGCACTGCTGCCCAGAGCTGTGGCTGCCCCATCCTTGGAGCTGCCCGAGGCCATGGTAGGCACTGCATAGCAGAGCCTACAACCCCATGGCAGGGGTTGGAATGGGGTGGTCTTTAAGGTCCCTTCCAACCCAAACATGCTGTGATTCTATGAATGCATGTTTGAAACCTCTCAGGTCTGCGGACTGCTCCCCGGGGGCAGGCTGAGCTGTGGAGCTAATTGCCTGTGATAAGCTAATTAATGAGGTCTGATAACACTTGCCTCACATGCAGCGTCCTGACAGCAGGGGATAAAATGTCAGCTGGGGGCCTGGAGCTCTGTGGGACGGTGGCTGATGCCATATCCCAAACTTTCCATAGAACCCGTGTGAGAGCTGAGCGCATGAAGGCTGTAGGGTTGCAAAAGGAGCGCTGGGGTTGCATAGGAAGCACTGGAGTTCCATGGGGAGCACTGGGGTTGCACAAGGAACAGGTGGCAGCACCTCACTCCCAGCAGCACCTCACTCCCAGCAGCACGGGCTCTGCGTGCTCCCAGCACACCAGCATGTAGCAGCCAACGGCTGTCCGTTAACGGTAGCACTGATAAGAGGGATAAGCCTGCCTGCTTTTGATAAAGCCCCAGTCTAGAGGAAATCCAAACACAGCAGAGCTGTGCAGGGCAGTCCCGGCACCCACCTGGGTTCTGGGAGCACAACGAGCAGCATCTCCTCAAAGAGCATCCACGTCCACAGCAGTGATAGCAGTGATGGGGAGGTCAGGCACACAGAGTGGAGTTTTCCTCCTGTCTGAGCTCCCTGATAACCTCCCCTGAGATAAGCCAGCTCTGTTTGCCCAGGCTCAGCCACACCACAAAGGAGGGCTTTGCACAGCCCCAGAGGTGCAAATAGCGCTGAGCACACAGAGGCATCGTGGCCCTTCACACCTGCACTGGGTTTTAAGGCCAGAACAGCACTGGTCCAGGGCTCAGGTTAACACCTCAGATGGTATGGAGTGAAAGCAACAGAAGAAGAAAGGGAAAAGAGTTTCCTGCAGCCAGAACATCCCAGGTCTGTCACCTGAAAGGGAAACTGAGGCAAATCACTGTTAGGCTCACGCTGGGATCTACAGCAGTGCCATGGCAGCACCTTCCCTGCTCCTGCTGGAGCCTGGGGAGATCAGGAGCACAGATTTTTGCTGTGAGGCTGTTTGCTGCTGAGCTGAACCAGTTGGTGGTGGGCAGGGGCTGCTGCTGCACCGAGCTGCAGTGACACGGTGGCACAGTGCAGTGCCACTGGCTCCATGTCACCTCGGAGGGGCACAGCACTGGGCCCAGAGGTGACCACCAGCCACGCTCAGAGGCTGTAGGACTGCATCTCCGGTGGCAGATCTGCCCAGCGCTGGTTTAACAATCCCCCTGGCCCTGCTCCAGACGGGATTGGGAAATGAGCTGGGGTTAAAACAACACAACACGCTCCTCAACACGCTCCGGTGGTGCTTCAACCCCAGCTCAGCACAGCCTGACCTCACAGGCAGAGGGGTAGGGGCTGCCCCAATGGCATCACAGCTCCAGGGCAGGGGGCAGGGGGGGGGTAAAGCCACTCAGCATCCATCACCCCCTGGCATCACTGTCACACTCCCAGCACCGTCGTCACCCCACTTGACTGTCAGTCTGTGGCTGTTGGTTCCCAGTGTCTCTGCTCCCCAGGGTGGTGCAGGAGTGCAGCTGGGGCTGTCTGTGTCTCTGTTGGCTGAGCAGATTTCATACAGACTCTTCAATCCGTTGCCTCTCTGCTGGGTTGGTTGCATCGTTGCGCCTTTTGCATTTCAAGTAAACTTTGCTCTGAATGTGCAAATTCTTTCAGTATCTGTTTCTGCTGTGGCTTTAACTCTTAAGTGTCCAACACAATCCCTCACTGGGAGTGCAGGAAGCCTTGTGGGACACTGTCTTGGTGCGGGAGCAGTGCTGGGACAGTGGTGGCCCCATGTGCTGTGTGTGCTGGGTCCTGGCTCTGTGCTGGGGCACCTCGGGGTCAGCCCATGGCCGGGGCTCCCTGCTGGATGAATTATGGGATGCAAACAATGCATTTTCAAGCATTTATGACCGTAGGAGGCCAGATACGGATGGTGCAATTACATGAAAAAAAGGCTGATGACAGCCTGGCATCATCTCCCCGACTGAAATAGAGAGCTCATTTCTTGACTTTTCCTTTCTAAAACAATAAGTTAGTCGAGTTCCTTCCAGGCTGGAGCTTATCTGCAGCCTTTCTCCATCATACCTGGCGTAAAGAGAAAACTTCCTGCTTCTGCTGCAGGAAAGGGGCTCCTTCTGGGTGCCAGAGAGCATCGCTCCCCGCTCCGCGGTGGGCTCAGGATCTGGGCTATGGGGCTCGAGCTTCCATCTCTGGCAGCTTTGTTTGTGAGCATCTCAGCTGAAGAGCAGCCAACCCCAGGCTGGAGGAAGCAGGGGTGATTTGCAGCCCATCTCCAGGCGCTCTGTGCACTGTGTGCTGCACCAGGGCTCGGCTCGCTGTCATCCTCATCCTGTGTTGAGTAAGAGCGCTTTTGTCTTGGGCTAAAACGCTGCGGGTGAGGAGCTGCCACACATCTCAACATGTCAGTGCCACACGGCAGGCCCACAGGTTTCCATCCATCCTCGCTGCTCTGAAGGGGCCGCAGGAGGTCACTGGGGATGTCCCTGAGGGTTCGGGCAGGAAGACACGGAGTGGTGGGATGCATCACTGCCAGCAGCTGCTCACCACGTGTGCAGTGGGGAGACCTCTGCTGCTCACAGCCTGGGCAGATCTGGTTCCTAACCCGTGCAGCATGGCTCCCAGGGGTACGTCTCGCTCTGCTTGTGGTGCTCTGTGAGGGGGAACACGAGCAGCAGGAAATACCTGCTGAGACGCTGATGCTTCAGGTCAGCCTGGAAGGAATCAAAGTGGGAGCAGTTATGAGCAAATCTACTTGCCTGAAATGAGAAAGGGTGGGATCACTCTGCAGTCAAGTCACAGCAGTGCCCAGTGCTGCCAGAACGGGCTCTGCACCTCGTGGCACTGCAGGAAGGTGATAACGCCGAGTGCTGGCAAAGCGACCTTCAGCAGCTGATCTGATGGGGTGGATATTTCTCCTTCTGGGTTTTGAGCAACTTTGGACTTTCTCTATTTACTCCCAAAAGGACATGCCAGAGACCACTGCCATTTTGGGTGTTGTTTCGGGATTGCTGGGCTTCACCAAGCATTCCGAGGCTCCCATTGGCAACCAGTGTGTGAGCTGGGTGCTGGAGATCAGGTCATTGCTCCTGAGCTTGGGTTGACCACCGCAAGAGAGATCTTCAGGGCACCCTGTCAACCTCTATGCCATTTCAGACCGAACGTTTCCCCCATTTTTCAATGACTTACTCAAATTCAAATTGAACTTACTCCTATTTCAGTGACTTATGACGAATTCAACTAAATTTGCGCAGTTCTTCCTAGAGACAGCACAAGACCCATCCCTACCAAGGAGCGATGTTTTTCTTTTTAAGCCTTGGCCTCAACCATAAGGGCAACAGATTTTCTTTAAGGAAAGAAATCCCCAAACTTGTTAGCGTTGGCACGGCGCTGTATTTTTCGCTCGCTTCTCCTTAGCAGCTGAATCATTTTAGCAGGAACTCTTCCAAAAACATTCAGCCTGAGTCAGACACCCAGTCTCAAATATTTAAGCCCAAACAGTGAGTTTGGCATTTTTTTTATGTGAGAGCAAACAAAGCTCTTATCGGTGGGGATGTGGGGCAGGGACGTGTTGCTGTGACCAAGCTCCAGCTGCCGACTGTGTCTGTGGCTGTGTGTTTTGTGGTACTTTTATCCATCTCCTTGGGTTGAGCGTCAGGAAAAGCTGGGATCTGGCACAGACCTCATGTCTCCCTCGTGGCCGCAGCATCCCGTGGGTTTCCCCTTCGTTGGGTCATCCCTAGCTAACCAAAGTGAGTTCCCACCCTCCTCCTCACTCAGGCATAGCACACACATACAGTGCCACAGGGGACCAGGGACCCTCCCATTCCACCCCACTCCATTGGCTCCAAGTGCTCCATCCCCATCATCCCCGCTCTTAGATTCAAGTGTGGCTGCTTCTTCTACTCATCAACTCATAGAATCACTAGGGTTGGAAAAGACCTCTAAGATCCCCAAGTCCAACCCCAACCCACCCCCACCACGCCCATTAAACCACGTCCCTCTGTGCCACATCTCCATAGTTCTCAAATGCCTCCAGAGAAGATGACTCCCCCATCCCCCTGGGCAGCCCGTGCCAGTGCTCAACCAAATATGGACCCAAAAAAGGATCCCCCAAATGCCTGCAGGTCTCCAGGGTCTTAAAACATAGACAACATGGCCCTTGTTGCATGAAGTATGTGAGGCTTGCTCCTGCAGGAGAGAAATAATGGCTCAGACTGAACTAGCAGATTCTTTTGTGAAAATAAAATAAAATAAAATAAAATAAACTTGTCTGGGAAAAGGGTAATTTTGAGGAGAGTGAGACTGTTCATAATATTGAGTCAAATTTGGAGATTGTTCTCAGCCCCTGGCTTCTTCTATCCTCTCCCATGCTTTCCGCCCTCCCCCCCAAATTATTGTTCACAAAAATTAAAACAAAATGTTGTGGGGTTTTCGTTTGCTTAAAAAGCAATTTTCATCTTGAAAATGGCCAAAATATAAGTTTGGAAGGGTGGGGTGATTTGGAAGGGCCACATTGTCATTGCTGAATGAAAACCACAGGGAGGAATGCGTCCGGGGGGACGTGGGCATGGGGGTATGGTGGCAACACAAAGGACACCACCAGCCTGCATCTCCAACCACAGATCTTCCATTGCCCCAGTGAGAACATCCTGCCCACCTTGGACATCTGTGATAGAGCTGTTTGTCCTTAAGTTGTGTTTTTTAGAATCATGGAGTCATTGAATGGCTTAGGTTGGAAGGGGCCTTATAAAGATCATAGAACTCCATCTCCCTGCCATGGGCTGGCTGTCCCCATAGCTCAGGATACCCAGGGCCCATCCATGTCCTTCAGAGCCTCCAGGGGTAAAGCACCCAAAGCTTTGATCAGCTCCGTACCACAGCTTTCCTCTTTTCCATCCCACTTTTCTCCTGGCTTGTGAATGTCTGTTTCATTTTACTGGGGTTGGCCACAGGGAGGGCCATCCATGTACAGTGAAGGCAGAGGAGATCCTTGGCAAATGAAAGGAAAGAAAGGAGAAAGAGACAGGAGCACTGAGTTCAGCTGAGCAACAGGAGCTAAAACCTTGCACTGGGAGCTCACAGCACTGGGCGTTTGCTCCCCACCAGATCTGGAGCACCTCCTCTTCAGGGTGAGACACAACGCATGAGAAGAAGGGGTGATGCTGATGCTGGGAGGTGACTCCTTATTGCAGCCGGCAAAGTCGTTCATAGAAAGAAAAGATGGATTGCTAAAGAGTCACTTTCTGTGGTGGGGAAACAAACCCAGAAACAGTGGCTGGGAATGAATGCCAGGCCAGCGGGTGTCTGAAAGCAGGCAAGAGGCTTTAGCAGAGTGGGCAATGAATCCTCGGTAAGGGGAGTCCTGCGGTGTCTCCTTTCCCCAGTGCCTTCATCCCAGCTCTGCACCCCGTGTCCCCATCATCAGCTCTCACCACGACACATCCCAGCCTCATCCCCAGCAAGGCCTTTCTGATGGAAAGCATCCTAATGAGTGGGGTTAGGAGGTGACCGGTGCCCAGCAAATGCTTCAGGTGGAATTCTGACAGCCCAGGCTGTGCTGCTGGTGTCACAATTCGCTGATAAATCATACTGGAGAGATGGTCCCATAACCTCTTGTGAGGTCCAGCTTCTTCTCTCCTCCACACATGGCATTTTTGCATCCCTGGAAGCTTAAAAACTGCCCTGGGCTGGGAGCAGCTCCACGCACCCCACTTGCTATTCCCATGCAGCTCTGCCCACTGGACCAGCCGAAATGTTTGCAAAGACCCTGAGAAACCCCTGGGAGCTCTGTGTCCTGGCTTTGCAAACACATCTCTGTTTATCGAGCAACCCAAAGAAATGCAAAGATTTTCACTCGCTCCCCGGGTGGGCTCAACTTTGAGTCGTTCAAAGGGTCATGCCAATGCCATCTTGCAAAATACTGGAGAACCAGCTCCAACTTCCCTCCAACACAAGTGGCATGGAGAAGACCCCCTTCTTCTCCAAATCCAGCCGATGTGCATATTTTCCAAGAAGTGTGAAAGCTCTTTGGACACGACACGACTTGTTGGGGGAGGTGAGCATTCATGCTTTTTGGAGAATATTCACGTCTTCTGGCTTTGAGGAAGAAGGAGCTCTTCTCCATGCCAACACTTGGAGAAATATCTCCGTGCTGTTCAGCTGGGACCAAGCACAGAGCTGTCTGGGTGCTCATCCAAGGGGATGCAAGCCACAGTTCAGAGCTGTGGCATCGGGAGCTGTGTTTTAGCACCACTCTTCATCATTAGGGTCTGTGGGAGGTGAGGTTGGGCCCTGGTGTGTCCCCTGCAGGAATTGGGGTTGCATGGGGGAAAGAGGGGAGTGGCTCAGCATCATGCTGGGCGGACGTGGCTGTAAGACTGTGCTCCCCATGATGGCTTTGCACTGAGAGCGAGCTGGGGATTGTTCCCAATAAGTAACCCGGAACTGCACTGTAAATTTCAGGGCTGAAATTTGATAATTAAGCAAATATCACATGCCTTTGTCTTGGGCAAGCACCATAAGGTAAACAGGAAGGAATGAAGGATTAAGACATCTCTGTTCAAAAGGAAGGTGACAAGCGCAGAGCCGTGACACCTTCGCACTGCATGGGGGGCCCAGCTGCGGGCTGGCATTGCACAGCTGCATTGTTCAGGGGCAAAGAGCAAACAAAAGCAACAGGAAAAGAAAACAAGCTGTAAAACCCTGCAAAGCGCACAGCAACCGCCTCCTGACGGCCTCGTGACAGCCCCAGGGTCGCGCTTTTGAAGTCCTCCCGTCGCCTTTTGCCAAAGCCCCGTGTTAAAGCGGTTTGGTGGTGACACCGGGGTGTGCAGGGGGGACATGGGACACCTCCCAGTAGTTGGCCTCTGTGCAGTTCATTCAGTCGGAGCGGGCTTTGGTGCTGGGCTGGCTGAGGTGGGTAGGATGCAGATGGAGAGGTGAGGGCTGTGGGCTGCATGGCAAGGAACGCCAGGAAAGGAGAGGATGGGGAAGGTTTTGCAATGGTGCATAGGGCTCAAACGTGTGTGTTGAGATTCATGCAACGGGAACAATGGGATGGGATGGGAGGGGGTGCTGGAAGCCCTGGGGCAGGTGGGTTGGGGAGAGTTGGCAGTAGGGTGTCCTCAAAGCCCCACAGTGCCCAGGGATGGGTGTGGGTTGGCAGCTGCCACCCTGGGATAACACTGGGGATGTGCTGTGTGGGGTGACCATGTACTGATGATGCTCTGTGCCCCCGCAGCCTGCAACTGCAACCTGCATGCACGGCGCTGCCGCTTCAACATGGAGCTGTACAAGCTGTCGGGCAGAAAGAGCGGCGGTGTCTGCCTCAACTGCCGGCACAACACGGCCGGGCGGCACTGCCACTACTGCAAGGAAGGCTTCTACCGCGACCTCAGCAAACCCATCTCCCACCGCAAGGCCTGCAAAGGTACCTCTATGGGGCAGGGGTGGGGGGTGGCATGGCCCCTTCTCCTCTGCCTACTGCACCCACATGCTCCTGTTCCATGCACCCTCTCCCAGATGAGCCACCATGGTGACTTTTCTTGTCCCCCTCCCATTCCGTGCCCTTATCCCTCCAGCTTCCCCAGCCTCCTGGTGACAATGAAGCCCCACAGAATCACGGAACCACGGAATCATAGAATCACACAATGGTTTGGGTTGGAAAGGACCTTAAAGCTCACCCCATTCCAACCTCACAGTGTGCTGGTTGTCCCCTGCCAGCTCTGACAGAAGCAGTCTGCAGTGCTGATGAGTCTGCAGGTTACAAGAGCTGCTTCCTCACTCCTGTGCATCAGGGAGATGCAGATCCCATATTTGGGACTGGATGCTGGGTCTGCAAACCAGCATTCACCTTCCCCAGATGGGCAGCACTGAGCCCATGCACCAACTGCTCCCCTCTTTGGAGTTTTGAAGTCCCCTCTTTAGCTGGGATGGGAGGTGGGAGCAGAACTCCCCATCCCCAGGGCGCTCTGTAGAGGGCTCCTGGAGCCCCGCAAGGCATGGGATGGCACTTCAGCATGGGTGGGTGCCCACAGCCCCCGCTCTGCCCAAGCTCTGCTGTTTTAAATAAGAGCAAATCCCTCAAACGCAATGCCATGAGCCCACGCTTCCCAGATGGGGGCTCATCCATCCCCTCAGACAATTGTCCTTTCCTCCTTCCCCTGCCTTCTCACACTGCCCTTGAAACTTGAGCTTGCCGCATTGAGACGCTCCCCCAAACCCCCCACAGGTTGTGACAAAATGTGGCCATTGGTGCTCCCAGATACAAAGCACTGCAATAAATATGCTGGTGCGTGAGCGGCTCCCCGACTCGCGGGCTATTAGCACGATTTCACACTCGCTGCAATGGGTTATTGTTGGTGTAATCCACCATCCTATACAACAGCAGGAGAAATGGAGTTTCCTCCAGCAAAGGCATCCCTTTGAAGGCCAGCTTTTCCTGAGCCCTGGTTATGTCACTGTGTTTTGTGTTCCCCCACTTTGTGCCCCCGATTCAAGGGCTGCTCTGAAATAATTGCTACAGATAGGAATGTTTCACATGTACCCCGTTTAACCCAATGCATACAGGGCAGGGAGCCGCTGAGGGGCATGCAGGTTATCCACCCTGCAAGCATGCGGCTGAGCTCCCAGCAAACGTCTCATAAAATCTGCTGGGGACGTTTGTTGTGCATCCAGCCCCATTCATCCCGTCAAGATGCAGCTGTGCCATGTTCCTTGCCTGCGTGTGTGCTTCCACTCGTCTCCTTGCAAAAAAAAAATGAAAGCCAAACAGCAAAGAAACAAGTTGTGGGTGATCAGAGATGCCACACCGCAGAGCCGTGCGATGGGCAGAGTATGGTATGAGGCTGCAGACCACGTGGGATGAAGCCAATGACAGCAGGAGCAGGGATAGTGCATGGAGCAAAACCATCTGTACTGCCCCCTTAGCAACAAAAAACCCACAAATCTCAAATGCTCATCTTGCCAAAACAGATAGCAAGTGCAATTTTCCCTCCTTTCTCGATGATTTTTCCAAGAGCATGAACAGCTCCCAAAGCACCAAGGCCATGCTTCCCATTTGTCGTGCTTTCTTCTTTTCCCATTGGTGCTGATGGTGGAACCCCACATCTGGCTCTTTCCAACCTCCACCTGCTCCTCCCACTGCAGATCATTGCCCTATCAGCTCGTAGGATTAAACCCAGCCCTGGTAACTGACAGGTTATTGGCACTGATGTCGTCTTCTTGAAACAGAACTCTGTGAAGCTGTACAGCCTGGCCATAAAACAGCCCTACATTTTCAGGCATGATTTTTGAAGACAAATGATGACAAATGATAGGCGGTATGGGCACACCCAGGAGGAAGGCAGGATTTGGTTTCTAAAGGAGGGGGACCAGAGCCCTTGGTGGCAGGGACAGTGGGACGTGTGCCCCATCCCTCTCCATCAACTATAGAGGGAGCTGGGGGACCAGCTTAGAGCTCAGAGAGCATCTCTTGGGGCCAAACTGGAGGAGATGAGCCCTTGCAGAGCCCCTCCCCCGGGATGCTGGGGTGCAGGAGGTGCTGGGTTAACCCCAGTTAGGGCAGAGGCTGAAGATGGGCTGGGTGCCAAGTGGTGTGCCATCACTGGTGTCCCAACATCTGTGTCCCAGGACAGGACACGAGGAGCAGCCCTTGCTTTCTTTCTGGCAATGCCATGTCCACGGGCATGTCCACAGGGCTTAACTTCTCCATGGGCTTGCTCTTCCCTCTGGAACCAGGTGTGCATCACTGCAATCGCTTCCCACCATGGGTGTCCTATTGCCCTCCCATCCCTGTGCTGAGCTCCTTGCTCACTTGCTGACTGTGCCATGGGCTTGTGGCAAGATCATCAGCTCTGAGGCTTTGGCTCCACTGACAGATTTGATTGAAGTGTTATTAGCGGGAGAATCCATTCACAGGAACCTCATTTTCCAGGGGCCAGGCAAAAAACATCAGGAGGAGAGACTGATTTTTTTTTTCCTCAGTGAAAGTACTTTCCAGTCTGCTCTCTCTCCTGTAAGTGACCCTTGAACTCTGCAAGAAGCAATTTCTCCCGCAGGAACAGGCTCAGCTCTATGTTGCTTCAGAGCCATGAGGTCCTGTGCCTCCTCCTCTCTGCCTGCCCACACCTGCTCCTGGGTGTCTTTGATCAAAATTGACATTTTTCAATGAAAAAAAATAAATAAACCAGGTTTGCCAGCAAAGCCAGGAGAAAGAGGTGGCGATGCTCTGCCCCTGCAGGTCTCAGCATCCCCAGCAGCTCTTTGCCATCACTTCAAGATGTACTCAAACAGCGGAGCTCATAGATAAGGAGGGAATTCCAGCAGCTCTTACCAGGAGGAGAGCCCTTGGCTTCTCCAGGTGCCAGCTCAGGACAAGGAAATGGGAGAGCCCTGAGAAGCAGTGCAGGAAAGCAGACGCTGAAATGCCAGGAGATTATTTGTCTTTGCCTGATAAAAGAGGGAATTCATGTGCTGCTGGCGAGAAAGGCTTTAAATCTCCGGGAGAATGTGACGAGGAACACACTGCATGAACATGATCCTTTGGCAAACTAAATCCGGTTCACAATACTGCAGTCAAGGCAGCGATCTCATTGCAAAGCTGTGCACAGCACATCTTGAAAGCCATCGTTAGGGTTCAGAGTTAACGGAGGAAACGTTTCAACCTCTGCTCTGGTCAGCAATGGGGCTGGGTAGGGCTGAGCCAGGCTGGCTGGGGGCACATCAGGTGCACAGCTTTCTCTTTCCCATGGCATAAGTAAGTGTGACAAGAGCTGAGATCGCACCTTCTGTTGTTCACTCAAATGGAATTTCATCTTTCTGAAAGCTTCCCCAGGACAGAGCTGCCCGGAAAGCAGGAAGATGCTAATTCTCCAGCAGGGCGGTCCTTTCAGATCACCACGGTCACACCTGAGGGGAGCTAAGCCCGGAGCTTTGTGCCTCTGTTTGCCTTTCAGCACATGTGTGTGGGGAAGATTAGCAGCTGGCAGTGCCTCTGACCAGCATTCCGGGCTGGAAAAATGTTTGCATTTTTGTCATGCTATTTGTCTGCCTTTGGTGGGCCGGAGGTATCCCAACAAGTTCCAACACTTTGCCAGAGCATTTTACATCCTTTCATGCACAGTCTGAAGACTTCCTGCAGATTTTCTCAGTCCCAAACCCCAAATCCTGACATTGCTGATGCTCTGGTGGATGACGGTCTGTCTCAGCAGCTCTGCACGAGGGGCAGTGTAACCACTTAGTCAGTGCTGCAGCCCCAGACAAGGACACAAAGTTCTTCTTCCAGTTCTGCAATAGCGCATCCCCAGGGGAAATCTCGTCCTAGCTGCAGGCAGAGAGGAGCTGGCGAGGAGCGCCTATATCCGTATAGATATTAATCCCAGCTAATGTAACTACAGATGTTCTCATTCACGGGCCTATCTAATCCTGTTGGGTCTTTGCCATGGTGTCTCGTAGCACGAGCTCTACGAGTTAATTACGTGCGGTGCAAGGAAGCGTTTCCTTTTATCGCTGGGATAGGTTCCTCTTTGAGAGCACTGAATGTCCCTTTGTGCCCGTCTGGAGGAGCAGCACCTGTCTGACCCGGGCACGGCGCACGCCTTGGCACCCCTCCACCATCTCTTGGCACCGCTGCCGCCTCCTGGGTGCTCCTCCTGCCTTTCACTCGGGCTGAGGGCCCGACGCTGATTTCTATAGCGTCCTGATGTGCTATTCAACGTGGCTCTACCCCTCTCTGAGCACAACCTGCTATCTCCTGGCTCTTCTGTGCTCGGCTGCAATCAGCCAGATGTTTGCAGGCGGCTGGAGCTGAAGTGCTTGCAGCTGGCGGGGACCCTCCAGCGCTCCTCCCACCCGCGCATCCCTCAGGCTGTCAGCTGCCAGCCCAAAACTCCTCTGGCCGCACTGGGCAGGTCCCACACTTTGGGCAGAGCCCACACACACTGGGGAGGTCCCACACATTGGGCAGGTTCCACACACTTGATTTGGAAGGCCCCTTCCAAGCCACTCAATGATTCCATGTTTCGTTCTATGAGAAGTCAGGCACTGAATCAGGGGGAAGCCAGCCGTTATTCCCTGCTGTCCCTAACCACATCTCAGGCACCTGCTACAGTGTGCCCTTCCCTTCCCTTCCCTTCCCTTCCCTTCCCTTCCCTTCCCTTCCCTTCCCTTCCCTTCCCTTCCCTTCCCTTCCCTTCCCTTCCCTTCCCTTCCCTTCCCTTCCCTTCCCTTCCCTTCCCTTCCCTTCCCTTCCCTTCCCTTCCCTTCCCTTCCCTTCCCTTCCCTTCCCTTCCCTTCCCTTCCCTTCCCTTCCCTTCCCTTCCCTTCCCTTTTGCCTTTTCTTCCCATTTTTCTCTCCCGTTTTTTTCTTTTTCTCCTTGTGTTTTTCCCCTTTTACCTTCACTCCTTTTTCTTTCTTTCTTTCTTTTGTTTTTCCTCATTTTTTTTCATTTTTTTCCTTTCTTTTTTTTCTATCTTTTTTCCTCCTTTTTCTCATTTTCCTTTCCCCCCTTTTTCTTCCCTCTTTCTTTTTTATTTCCTACTTTCTTTTTATTGTCTTCTTCTTTTTTCTCTTTCCTCTCCCCCCCTTTTGCCTTCTTTCCCCTTCTGTACTTTTTTTTCCTTTTCTGTTTTTCTTCCTTTCTTTCTTTTCCCCCTTTCTCATTTCCCTGTTCTCTTTTTTCCTTTTCTTCCTTTCTTCCTTTCTTCCCATTTTTTCCTTTTTTTCTTTTTTCCTTTTCTTTCATTTTTCCTTTCTTCTTTTTTCTTTTTTTCTTTTTTCTAATTTTTCTTTTTTCTTTTTTTCATTTTCCTCCCTTCTTTTTTTCTCTTCTTTCTTTTTCTATTTCCTTGTTTTTATCCCATTTTTTTCCTTTTTTTGTCCTTTCCTTTCCCCCCTCATTTCTCCTTATTTCCTTTTCCTTGTTTCTTTTCTTCCTTTTTTTCCTTTTCTTTCTTTTTTTCCCTTTTTTCTTTCTTTTTTTTCTTTTATTTTTTCCCTTTTTCTCCTTTTTCTTTTTCCTTTCTTTCTTTCATTTTTCATTTTCCTTGTACCTTTCTTTTCCTTTATTTTTTTGCCCCTTTCCACCCCGCACTCCTAGGATTTGCTCACAGGGTCCCTCCCAGCCCAGGGGCTGCAGCCCCACAGCTGCACTCCCTGAAGCCCTGGCTGGTTCCTGGGCTCCCCGTGCCCTTTCCCTCTCCTTGTGTAACCCTGCCCTCATTTGCCCATTTTTGCATTAACTGCTGTGCTGCTGCTCTGCTCACGCTCTCTGCCACCACCCTACTCCCTTTGCAGCCCTGCTAACCCCCCCCATCTGCCCCATGTGCATTTTTTCTAATGAACCCCCTCACCTCCCATTGTGTTCCCCCTGCAGAGTGCGATTGCCATCCCGTGGGTGCCGCCGGCCAAACCTGCAACCAAACCACGGGGCAGTGTCCATGCAAGGACGGTGTCACCGGCATCACCTGCAACCGCTGCGCCAAGGGCTACCAGCAGAGCCGCTCGCCCATCGCGCCCTGCATAAGTAGGTGCACCGAGGGAACCCTGAGCACAGCTGGCTGCTGCTGAGTCCGATGTGCCGGCAGCCAGGGCTGGGCAGTTCATGCTGTAGGGTGCATTGGCCAAAAGCCTGAGTCGGATCTCACCACCAAGTTATGGGGCAGACCTCCTTCCTCCACCTTCTGCTGAAGAAAACCCACATTCCAGGGTGGTTTTTGGTCACTCATCCTTCCCCGTGCCGCAGCGGGGTGTAAAGAGCCCAGCCCAAGCGCTGGTTTCCCTCAGTGCCGTGCTATGCCCCGCAGACGCTGTGAGCAAAGGCCTGTCCTTCCCCAGAGCCCGGGGCTGTGGTGAACCAGAGGGTAAATTCCCCTTGCGTCACCCCCTGGGGACGCGCTGCGCGCTAAACAAAGACAGACACAACATTTCAGCACAGCCATGAGCTCACCTCCCCTCCACCACCGCCCCCCAGCAGCGATCCCAGGGATGCTCCAAGAAGTGCCACATCCCAGATGCTCAAAAGCTGCCAGGAGCGATGTTGGGGGGCAGGCAGGGCTCAGCTGCTCAGCACCAGGACTAACCCTGCCTCCTCTGTCCCCTCTTGTCCCGCAGAGATCCCCGCCGCGCCGCCCCCCACAGCTGCCAGCAGCACGGAGGAGCCCGCAGGTATGTGACCCCCTCCCCAACTCCTCAGTGCCACAGCAGACATCCTTTCTTTCCTTAAATGCACCAAATTATTGCACCAACCTCTAAGAGACGCGGATAACTTCTGTGCCCCCAACAGCTGAGTTTTCCAACCCAGGCAGGGCTTATGGGAGCGCGTGGGGCGATGTGGCCGAGCTGGCAGTGCTCAGGGGTTACCCCAAGTAGAAGAGCCTTACATGGGGTGTTTGGTGGTTGTAGCTGAGTTTTCTTGAGTCGGAGGACTGGAGAACCAACAGTCCCCCATCAGAGGACAGAAAACCCGAGCGCTGCTTCTTGTCATGGAGGAGCATTGCCTCTATTTGTTTATATCTGTGTGCTCCCTGTGCCAAGCAATGTGGCCGCAGCTGTGCCCCAATGTAACAGCTCTGTGGGGCTGTGGGGTGGGATGTGGGTCACACAGGGCTGCCCTATTGGCACCCTCCATTCCCCCCTGCCATGTCCCCACACCAGCACCACCGTGGTCCCCTCCATCCCTATTGTTACCCAGAGGGACCCCCTGCCACCCCACATCCCAGCGAGGGGACCAACCCAATCCCTCTAACCGAGCACGGAGCCAGAGCAGGGGTGGAAGCATTGAACTTTTGGGGGCCCTGCCTGGTTCTGCTTCATCCCAATGGGAGAAAAAGGTTTACAAAGCTGCCAGTCACTGCTGTCTGATCTGTGCTAACCCGGATCGGAGTGGGAGTGATTGCCGGAGGTGGATGATTTCAGCAGGAGGGTTTAAATGGAACCAGGTGATGGGATCAGTATGGCCACGTCTGGGTCTGCAGTGCTCCGAATGAGGAGGGGGGGCCCACCAGCTCCAGGGTGGGAGCTGCGAGTCCAGCATGAGACCAATCTGTTATTATTACTTTATTATTATTATTATTATTATTATTATTATTATTATTATTATTATTATTATTATTATTATTATTTTGAAGTGAAATGAACAGTTCCTCTTCCCACTCCCAAGGCGTCCCTGGCTGTGTCCCCTTGCTGAAGCACAGCACTTCTTCCCCATTACCACTCTGCCCTGGAGCAGAGCGCCCACTCTGTCCCTCCTGCTGACAGTGACACCGTGACATGGTGACATGGTGACATGGTGACACGGTGACACTGTCCCACACAGCACCACTCGGTCAGGGAGCCGTTGTCAGATTGGGAAGTTATAGGGCGGCCAACGCTGCTGAGCGCCCATCCCTGCTTTCCATCCCCAGTGCTGCCGTCGAGAGGCTTTAATCTAATTACATGCTTTATTTGCGCCAATTTGTTTTCCAATCAATCTTGCTCAGCCAGAAGAAAGGAGGTTTCTGCGGGCTTGTTCGCACTCCTTGTTCCAAGGGAGAGGTTTGGGCAGTTCTCCTGGGTGGGAGTTGAGTTCTGCTGCCCCTCGCATGGGGCGGATGGCCCCATGGCACAGCCATAAGGGGCTTCTGGGGCATCCCAGGCACGGTGCTTTGGGAAGCAGCTGCAGAGTGGGGGTCCTGCCCAGGGCTGTGGAGCTGGGTGTGGTGCAGGGCTGTGGGGCAGAGGGTGCTCTGTGAGCTTTGGCACCCCCATGCTGGCTGTAGGTCCATCGGTCCACAGTGGCATTTAGGGCCCAACCTGGGGGAAATCAATGGGAATTCCGCTGTATAAATCAGGATTAGAAATGCAAATCCCATGGGGGTTCGAAGCCTCAAACCTGCAGTTTGAGTTACACACTGCAGCCAAGAAACGAGGCTGTAATTGCTCTGTCATGTCAGGATCGAGGGCTATTCATTTCCGTTCCCGACATGTGGCTTTGGTGGAGTATTAGTGACCCTTTAGGAACTGCAAGCACTCCAATTTGCAGCCCCCAGCCCACAGCCTGCATCCCACATTCATCCCACATCCAACCTGCAACCATTCCATATCCATCCCACATCCATCCCACATCCATCCCATATCCATTCTACATCCATCCCCTATCCATCCTGCATCCATCCCACATCCATCCAATATTCAACCTACGTCCATCCCATATCCATCCTATATCCATCCTGCATCCATCCCCCATCCATCCTATATCCATCCCATATTCATCCTGCATCCATCCCATATACATCCTACATCCATCCCACATCCATCCCATATCCATCCTATATCCATCGTGTATCCATCCCCCATCCAGCCTATATCCATCCCATATCCATCCTACACCCATCCCATATACATCCTACATCCATCCCACACCCACCCAGCCCCACTATTGTGGGGTTCAGCCCTGCACTTTGCTTCCCTGCAGCGTTCAGCCTCACACTCTCAGCTCCAGCTCTGCAACCAAAAATGAAGTGCATTTACAAAACCAAACTGAGCACAGCTTTGCAGCCCCCACCTCCATCTCTGCTCACCTCCATGTACCACCAGTTCCTTCCTCAGCCCCACTGCCAGGCTGACCCCACTGGGTTGGTATGACAGTGGGTCTCTGTGGGGTGAGAACGGGGCTGTGGGGGCACTGTGGAAGGGGTCTCTGTGCCATAGGAGAGAGAGAACTGCTGACAGCCCCCGGCCCCACAGGGGGGTGTCCGGGTACATCCCACCACAGCTTCTCCTCGTGTTCCGGATCATTAATGGTGTTTCCCTGCCTCCCCTCTGCCCCACAGACTGTGACTCGTACTGCAAAGCCTCCAAGGGGAAGCTGAAGATCAACATGAAGAAGTACTGCAAGAAGGACTACGGTGAGCACAGCCACCCCAAACCCAGCAGTGCTGTGCTGTAGGGCGAGGGGCAGACAGGGCTGCAGGGCAGGTGGTGCTGTGGGATGTGGTGTTATGGGATAAGAGATGTTATGGTGTAAGAGATGTTATGGGATAAGAGATGTTATGGGGAATGGGATGCAGTGGGATTTAAGATGTTATGGAATAAGAGATACTATGGGATAAGAGGTGTTATGGGTTAAGAGATGCTGTGGAATAAGTGATGTTGTGGGATAAGAGATGCTATGGGATAAGAGATGCTTTGGAATATGAGATGCTATGGGATATGAGATGCTACGGGATATGAGATGTTACGGGATATGAGATGCTATGGGAGAAGTGATGCTGTGGGAGAAGAGACGCTCTGTGATATAAGATATGCAATAAGAGATATTATAGGATAAGAGATGCTGTGGGATAAGTGATGTTATGGGATAAGAGATGCTGTGGGATAAGTGATGTTATGGGATAAGAGGTGCTATGGGATAAGAGATGCTATGGGAGAAGTGATGCTGAGGAATAAGAGATGCTGTGGGATAAGTGATGCCATGGGATGGGATAGGCAGTGCTGCAGGGTAGATGATGCTGTGGGATGAGTGCTGCTGTGGGGTAGAGAATGCCATGGGATAAGCAATGCTGCAGAGTCAGGAGTGCTTTGGGATAAGCAACACCACAGTGCAACACTTTGGGATAAGGAATGCTTTGGGGTCAGCGATGCTGTGCGACAGCAGTGCTTTGGGATGGGGGATGAGTGATGCTGTGGGACCAGCAGTGGGGCGGCTCGGTGCTGGGACAGCTCACACTTCCCGCAGAGCTGGCAGGGAAGAAAGGGCTGAAAAGTTGCACAGGGGGATAATGCAGCCCCTCTGAGTGACACCGCAACGGGACGCCAATTAGGAGACTCTTTTCCTCACCGTTCCATGGCACCGCTACGCTGAATGTCCTCAAAGGCCCTAATTAGCTGAACGGAGCTCCTGCTCCCGCGGGCTCCACCGGCCGCTATCACCCCACGCTCCTCAATGGGGCCTTTGAGCCGCCCGCCCCATTCACGGGCTGAAAGGGGATGTTGTCCCCGATTCACTTCCCCTATCTCTCCGCTTTGGGTACTGTTGCGGTGGTTTTTTGTTGGCTTTTCTTTTGATAAATTGGGCTCTTTCCCACAAGATGGGTTCAGTGCAAATATTTGCAGTGCAGCAGTGATGGGGAGGGATGGGGGAGAGGTTGGGGGGGAGGGGGGGGAGCGTCCTACAGCGCTGTGCCCACTGCGGCACTGCGGGGAGAGCCCCAGCAGAGGTGTGGGGATGGGATGGCCCTGTGCCCCACCGGGATTAGGGGCTGTAAATCCCCCATATTGAGGCAGTAGGAAACTGGCGGCCGGAGAGGCAAAGCTCAGAGCCTTTGCCAAACACGTTAAAAAAAAAAAAAAAGAATAAAAAGGAAAGAAAAAATCCCAGATGAACATTTTGCTCCAGCGGGGGAGGATGCAGCGCTTTCCATTCCCAGAGTGTCATCACTGCGGCCCCAAAGGCGCTGCCCTATATCCTCTGCGTGCGGGATGCAGTGGGGCTGAGCACGGGATGCTGTGGGGTTGAGCATGGGATGCTGTGGGGCTGCATATGAGATACAGTGGGGGCTGCATATGGGCTGCAGTGCATCTCCATGTGGGATGCAGTAGGGCTGAGCATGGGACACTACGGGGTTGAGCATGGAATGCTGTTGGGCTGCATGTGGGATGCGATAGGGCTGAGCATGAGATGCAGGGGGGATGCTTAGGGGATGCAGTGGGGCTGAGTGTGGGATGTAGTAGCAATCCATAGGGGATGCAGTGGGGCTGAGCATGTGATGCAGTGTGGATGCTTACGGGCTGCAGTGGGGTTGAGTATGGCATGCACTGGGGCTGCATATGGGATGCAGTGGGGCTGAGCACGGGATGCTCTGGGTCTCCACGTGGGGTGCAGCAGGGCTTCACATGGGATGCAGTGAGATTTGCATGGGATGCAGTGGGGCTGAGCATGGGATGCTCTGGGTCTCCAGTTGGGATGCAGTGGGGCTGCACAACGGGATTCAGCACAGCTGGGGCAGTACCAACCTGCCTCTCAGCTTCACTCCCTCCACCCCACAGACAGAGGCAGCACGCAGCCATCCCCAGCAGTTCTCCCCACACCGTGGGTCAGCGTGGGGTGTCCTGCGAGCTCCTCCTGGTTCCTTCCCACTCACTCTCTCCATGCTGTCAGTGCGGAGCCGGGCAGGTCAAAGGTTTAAGCTCTTCTGGAAAGATTTGTTTCCAAAAACTAAAAGTTGGCCAATGCTCACATTTTGTTACCTTCACACCAGGCTGGGAAATACGCGGTCAGAGCTTCGGGTGTTTGTTTAATTCCTCTTCTCCCCCCCTTTTTTTTCTTTTTTTTTTTTAATGAAAGCAGCTGGTGTGTGCGTGCCATGCCCGGCAGGAAAAGTACTGATACTCTGCAGGGTGGGGTGGGGGTGTGCAGTGTGCAATGGAGGGGGTGCAGTGCAGCGTGGGGGGTATGCAGTGTGGGATGGAGGGGTGTGCAGTGTGGGGTGGGGGCTGTGCAATGTGGGGTGGGGGCTGTGCAGCATGCAGTGAAGGGGTGTGCAGTGCAGGGTGCGTGGTGTGCAGTGCAGGGGTGTGCAGTGCAAAGGAGGGCTGTGCAGTGCGGGGTGCGTGGTGTGCAGTGCAGGATAGGGAGTGTGCAGCGTGGGTTGGGGGTGTGCAGTGCAGGATGGAGAGGTGTGCAGTGTGGGGTGGAGAGAGGCAGTGTAGGGTGGAGGGGTGTGTAGTTTGCAGTGGAGAGGTGTGCAGTTCAGGGTGGGGAGTATGCAGTGTGGGGTGGAGGGGTGTGCAGTATGGGGTGAGGGTGTGCAGTACGCAATGGAGGGCCGTGCAGTGCGGGATGGGGCTGTGCAGTGTGGGATGGGGCTATGGGGCTGTGCAGTGGGGGGTGGGGGCGTGCAGTGCAGGATGGAGAGATGTGCAGTATGCAATGGAGGGATCTGCAGTGTGGGGTCGGGGGTGTGCAGTATGGGGTGTAGGCGATGTGCAGTGCGGGATGGGGGTGTGTGGTGCGCAATGGAGGGCTGTGCAGCGCGGGGTGGAGGGGTGAGGCTGAGCTGGCTCTCCTCCCTCCAGCTCACACCTAACGGCCTTTCTCCTCTCCCTCCTCCTTTTCCAGCTGTGCAGATCCACATCCTGAAAGCGGAAAAAAATGCCGACTGGTGGAAGTTCACCGTCAACATCATCTCCGTCTACAAACAGGGCAGCAACCGGCTGCGGCGCGGGGACCAGACCCTGTGGGTGCACGCCAAGGATATCGCCTGCAAGTGCCCCAAGGTGAAGCCCATGAAGAAGTACCTCCTGCTGGGCAGCACCGAGGACTCTCCCGACCAGAGCGGCATCATCGCGGACAAGAGCAGCCTGGTGATCCAATGGCGGGACACGTGGGCACGGCGGCTGCGGAAGTTCCAGCAGAGGGAGAAGAAGGGGAAGTGTAGGAAGGCGTAGGGAGGAGCGGTGATGGACTGAGCGCTGCCGGGTGCGGGCGGGGGGTGGGCGCAGGGGGCTCACGGCGTCTCATATTGAGGGATGGAAGGGGAAAAAAAACACGAAACCCAACGACGGAACTGCAGATGTGGCGATAAAAGCGCCGGGCGGAGGAGGGGGTGCGGAGAGGTGGTGTGGGGGGGGGGGGATGGGGACACCCAAAGGCACCAAGATGGCACCGAACAGACGGCTGGGTGGCACTGAGCTGACACTGAGCTGACAGCCAGCACTGCGCTGCTGCCGGGCACCAAACCCGCGCCGAACCGACCCTGATGGCACCGGAGTGGCTCAGAACCAACGTGGAGCTGGCACCAAACCGACACCCAACATCAAACCCACATCAAACCAACACTGAACCAGCACCGAACCGACACCAAACCAGTACCGAGCCAACAGTGAACCAACCCCTGCCGCCAAACCACCACCAAACTGCCACCACTGCGCCCGCACCAAGGCAGCCAGGAGCACAGCGGGGGCGATGCTGGAGGAGCCCTCCCCAGAACACGGACCCTCACTTACAGCAGCAGCCCGGTACGGAGCTGGCACAGCCATCCTGGGCCCCTCAGTGCTGTTGCGGTGTGCACAGTGGGGCTGGGGCAGGACAAGGCGCACGCTGCGCTCCCACCCCACAGAAACACCCAACCATGGCTGCCCCAAGACCTCCATGGGCTCAGTCCTGCCCCAGGACAGCAAATGCAGCCCCCAGACCAAGGCCAGGTGCCGTGGCACTGCTCGGCCCCATGCACAGCCCCATGGCACAGCCCCATGCACAGCCCCATGGCACAGCAGGGGCTCCTGGGATCCCTGGTCCAGGGCTGGGAGGGCAGTGCGGTACCTGGGGGGGAAGCAAACATTCAGTCGCTACGCAAAGCAAAACCTCCCCGCTCTTTTTCCTTTCAGGAAACTTGGAAACATCCATTTTATGACATTTTCCAGCGGTTTTTGCCTTGTTTTATAGCAATCGACAATATTTATGTAATGACATAAACCACCATAAAGCGAGGCAGCCGTGTAAATAGGTGCAAAGCAGAGGGCTCCAGAGCAGCAGCCGCCATGGAGGGAGGGAGGGAGGAAGGGAGCTCTGCGGAACCCTCAGCCCCATAGGAAGGGCTCTGGGGGAAAAGCAGCCCCCAAACCCAGCTCGACTCATCGCCTCGCCCAGCACAGAGCTGGGTTTCCCCACTGCAGAGCCCATTGTGAGCCAGCAGCTGTGTATCCAAAGGAACTGTGGCCACCAAGAATCCGTCCTCAAGACCCTTCCTGTCCTGCACAGCCAGAAGGTGAGCACAGGGGACATGGGGATGCCCACAGTGCGTGCCCTGTGCCCCCTGAGCGCCTTCCCCAGCCCCCAGCACAGCCCCACTGCTCCCAGCTCTGTTCCACCACCAGCCAGCTCCCATACGGCCATCAGGGCTTGGTTCCCCTGGGGTTCCAGCCCCATCCATGGCCCTGTAAGCACGACCAGAGGAGCAGCTGGTGCTACTGGTGCCACTGGTTCAACTGGAGCCCTTGGTGACCTCGGTGACTTTTGGTGACCTTGGTGCATCCGGTGTCGCTGGTGCCACTGGTACAACTGCTCCCCTCGGTGACTTCGATGCAGCTGGTGCAACTGGTGCCACTGTTGCCATTTGTGCCACTGGCGTCACCGGTACAACTGGCATCCTCGGTGACCTTGGTGCAACTGGTGCTACTGGTGCCACTGGTACAATTCATGCTTTTGGTGCCTTCGGTGCAAACGGTGCCGCTGCCGCCACTGGTGTCCTCGGTGCCACTGCTGCCACCGGTGCCCATCCCTTGGGACGTCCCAGCATCAGGGTGTCCATGGCTGCCGCCCTTCCCCGCAGCCCCCACAGCCCCAGGATCACCCCAAGGGAACCCACAGCCATCACCCAGCGGGGCAAAGCTTCACCCCCAAACCTCACCGCCACGGCCAGAGCTCCGCCGTGCCGCCGCCACGCTTCCATCGCACGCTCACCCCACGAGCCCAGCGTCCATCGGGGCACCATCCAACAGCACTGGGACCCCGCTGTGACATGGGGACAACCTGGGGGGACGTGAGCAGAGGTCGGGATGGGGCCAAGGAGCAGCGCAAATGCCAAAACCACCCCACCAGCACCACCCCGTCCCCTCCATCCATCCGTCCCCCCGCAGCCGCCTCCTCTCAGTCCCGGAGCTGCCCCAAACCTGTGTTCATTTTTATGGTTTCGTTTCGATTATTTCTGTTAATATCTTGAACTGTAAATGTTGTTTAGTTACGACCATTGCATACGGCTTTGGGCAATGTTTCTTTACGATGCATACTAATATATTATGGTTATTATATATGAATATATTTAATGATGTGGAAAAAAAAAAAACAACAAAAAAAGTTGTGGATTTTCTTATTGTTTTGCCAAGTCGGAGTGGGGTGTGGTTTTTTTTGGTTCCATTTTTTTGTTTTTTTCCTCTCGGTTCGTCTCCTTAGATTGGCTGTAACTGCACCTGAAGGAGCCTGTAACTGCCCAGCACCACTGCTAGAACTGAAGTCACAAACGCATCGAATAAACTCTTGTAAACCGTCACAGTGTGCGCACAGCTCTGCTTCCCATCGCCCCCAGGGTATGGGGACACCTCTGGGTGCCAACCCACGGCTGGGATGGGGCAGAGCAGAGCCCTGCGGTGCTCCCCATCCCTGCAGGGATCCCCCACCTCAGCCATAGAGGACAAAAACCCCAAGCAAACGGTGCTGCAAACGGAGCTGCAGACTGCCCTGGGGTCAGCCCGTGTGACCCACGCTCCTGGTGGCTCCATTGATTTATCCATTCCAAAACATCGCGGAGGGCAGAAATCTCAGATCTTTACTGCGGGGACAAATGGTGCAGTGGGGTCCTCTCCCCCTTACACCCCCCCCCATCCCCGTCCTGAGCTCTCAGTGCGGTGTGAAGTAGCAAATGGGCTCCCAGGCTGACCCCCATGGCCACAGCCAGGGATGGCAACGAGACGTCAGATGTCACCAGAAGGGCAAATCTGGGGGTCCCTCTGGGAGGCAGCAGAACCCCTCCCCAAAGTCAGCTCCTGTGTGCTGTGTGCCATGGGGTGATGGTGAGCACCCCGACAGCAGGCAGACAAGTCGTATAGAAACGGACCAGCTTTTATTCTGTAGTTATTGCTTTGCTCTACCGAGTCCGAAATCAAATTGGCAAAGATAGCAAAATAACAACTTTTTTTGTCTTTTTTTTTTTTTTTTTTTTTGGCCACGAGTGAGCGCTCGGTATCGCTTGTTCGAACGTTTTTAATAAGTCACCCTTCCCTTCAGTTTAAAGTTATAAAAGGAGGAGGCAGATCTCAGCCCCGAGATGGGCGCACGGACATCAGCACACAGCCCAGGGCACGGCAGAGCAGGGGTGGGTGTGCTTTGGGCACGGCCACGCACACTGAGCACCCCCTGTGCCCGGCAGCATTGGGCAGGCGGGGAGCACATCGTCAGCCCCCGTGGAAGAGCTGCTCTGGGAAGTGCACCCATTGCACGGCTGTGTCCTCCCACGGCGTGAAATCCAGGCAGGGACCGTCCTCAGCCGTGCGCCGAGCGGAGGGACGATGGCTGCTGGACACGGCTTCATGCTGACGCTGTGGGGCTCATCGGAAGCACAGCGGGGCTTTGCGCAGCGCGGGGCTCTCTGCGGAGCTCAGCTGCAGCTCCGCCGGACCCCCCCTACTTCGTCGGCCAGACAGCGACCACAGCGATGGCAATGAGCAGCAGCACGATCACCACCAGCATTCCTGGAAGAGATGAGACGAGGCGGTGAGGCCGCTGCCTTCATCTTTTACAATTGCTCTTTTGCAATTACATCCCACCCTCCCCCCCCCAGCACCCCGCCGCCCCCCCAGGCGCACCCCCATTCCCGCAGCACCCCGAGCCCCCGACTCACATCGCTCTTCTCTCATTGACCCTTCAAATTAATTTTGGAGCTGTGCCTGCGGAGTATCTTCCTGCGCTGACATCTGCCTCACGAAGATTACGGGGGATACGTTCAGCTCATTGCGAGAGCTGCTCTGGAATCCCTCTGTACCGTCCCGCCGGGGGAAAGGATTATTGGGGAGGAAACCCAAATTGCATCAGGAAATTGTTTCCAACGCAAACGACTCCCACTTCCAGAGAGCTCTGCAGAGTGTGAGCAGAGCTCCCAGCGCTGTACCTGCCCTTGGAACACGGAGCAATGCTGTGGGCACAGCGGAGCTCTGCCCCACGGTGCGGCCGCGCGGCACTGCTGCCACTGCCCCACATCCCTGAGCCCACGGATGGGCAGAAGCGCTGCCCTGGAGGGCCGGGCTGCACACACAGCCCCACATTGGGCCCTCCAGCAGTGGGCTCCGGGTCGGTGTCTGCCCGCAGTAATCCCAGCGGAGCTGTGGGAACACAGTGGGGCTCCAAGAGCGGAAAGAAACGTCCCGGCTCTCAGTGCGCGAGCAGATGACGATTACTCAACCACTTATAATATTTACAAGTCCAGCTCATGGCAATTAAAAAAGGATGTATTAAAATAAACTCCTCTTTCCAAGCTGGAAAAGGATATTAAAGACGGCTCTTTGTCAATAGTGTCATGTTTTCTGTGCAGGAACCGTCTCAGCGCCAGCCCCGACGTGTTTTTCCAGCAGAGCAGAGTTGCCATCAGCGCTCCTCCCGCTCTGCTCAGCCCAATTCGGATCTGCTCTGCCCCCCCGGGCTGTGCTCACAGTGCTCAGCACCACGCCGGGTGTGCGCTGTGTGCAGATCCTCCGCTGCGCCCTGCGCCGGGGGGAGGCAGTTTAGAGGGTGCAAATCCTTTGCACGGTTGCAGTGCAATGGAGTTTATGGACTTTAGCAATTAAGAGACGACCGAGATCGGTTTCTTGGAGCACGCTCTGTAAGTGTGAGCTATTAACGATACCGAGTTAATGGGGCGTAATTATTCCTTGACAGCTCCCAAGAAGAAGTGCACATAAACGCAGCAGTGCTGCGCAGTGGGGAAGGTTGGGGATGCACAGACTGAGGTTGATAGGCAACAGTGGGAAGCTGCAGAGCATGCAGGGCAGCAGCAGCAGGAGGAAACGTGCTGCATTTACTCCTGGATGGTTATTAAGACCCAGAGCTCCTGCCCTGCCCCCAAAAGCAGTGCATGAGGATTTGCTCCCATAGGAGATGGAGGGGACGGCGCAGTGAGCCGGCACTCACAGCCCGGGGCACACAGAAGCAGGTGTGGGCTCTGGGCACGCTGAGCTCCCTCCCAGTGCCCTTTGGTGTCAGTGCTAACAACGGCCGGAGCCCAGCACTGGTTGCTGCTCCTCAGCACACAGCTGACGCTGATGCCTTCACAGCCCGCTGCTGCTCGTGCCAGCTTTGTGACAGGGCGATATTTACCGTGAAATATCCATTATTGTGCTGAATATAACTCCTGGGATCCGAGCGCGTTTAGGGTCTGGCAGGGACTCAAGTGCCTTTGAAAAGGCAGGCAGGAACTCTGTCATAAATACGTCTTGTTTTGACAACTCCCTCCTGAATCCGTGTCAAAAGATCTCTGGTCCACCTCTATCAGCCCATTGATTTCCCACGCGCAGCGCCCTGCAGCCGTGGCACAACAGGCACTGAGACTGAACGTGCCGTCCCTCCACGGGGGGTCATGGAACCCTACAATGGTGGGGTTGGAGGCACCCTACTGACTGCAGCCCCAGCTCAGGCTGCCCTGGGCCATTCGTTGCCCACCTCCAGCGATGGGGCACCCCATCTGTGGGCAGCAGTGCTGGGCTCTCTGGGTGCAGCCCGATGGCGTTGGCAATGGAAGTAGGCAAGCAGTGGGCAGAAGGTCCAAAATGGTTTTGCAGTATCCTAGGAGAGCTGATGAAAGCAAATGCAGGCTGAGTTTGCTTGTGATAGCCGAGCTCTGGACTCAGTGAGCAAGGAAATCTCTTCCAGTCCTTGCTGCAGTGGATGGGCCTTATGAATAGACGTAAATACGAGCACATGCAGAGGGATGGCTTCTCCTTGCGTGGGGTGATTCTGCTCCATTCGGTGTAGTGCCATCCTCAGCACTGGTGTCGTTTATAGATAATATAAAAATAATAAATAGCATGCTAGGGCTTTAAAGAGCCGAGTATAGCATTACATTATCTGGAAAAAGCCGCTTGTTTTGTGCCAAGAAAGTTATATTCCCACCGAACTGTCCCTGCAGAAGTTTATGAACAAGTCTTCTTTTATACCAGACATGGAGCGCTAACTTATAAACACATAATGGCTGTTTTATAGGGCGGGAGGGAAGCAGGGAGAGGATGGAGCTGCAACCAGAGGCTGGGCTGCTCTCTTTATGGACATTTTAACCTCACAGTGTTAAAAAGCCAACACCTTTATCTGCTTTTTCAGCGAGTTGATTTGCTGCCCAACTCCCGGCCCCAGCCCGGCCGGCAGGGCAGCACAGCCCCACATCTGCCCTACTGCGCTCATCCAGCACAGCCAGCACCCAGCACACCCATCCTGCTGCCCTTCACCTTCCCTACAAGAAGCCACTTTCTCCCCCAAAAGCCATAAAAGCTCTCCCCCCAACATCCTCCTGCCTTCAAGCGAGACAGGGCATGCAATTTGTATTGCATTAAGAACCACTTTAGCACAAATCCCACGCTATTAAGCCGGCTTGTATGTAAATACACTCCCCGATCCCTACACCTGCATCACTGAAGCCATCTCCCCGGAGGCCCCGCTCTTTATTAGCTCTGTGACAGCCAAACCTGTGCTGGGGCCGTGCAGAGCGCCGTGGCTGTGTGCTGTCCCAGGCCTGTCCGCTGGGGAGCCCGGCATTATTGCTTCTGACCTCCCCTGGTCAGCCCAGAAATCCAACACTGCACTCGTACCTCTCAGCTCTGACATGGAAATCATTGGCAGCGCTCACACAAATCAAGACCAGGCTCCGAGAAGGGTTATTAAAGGCTCCAACGCCCATGTGTTTCATTGGGTCTGAGGGAAAAAAGGAGACACTGCTCATGAAAGCTAAGCTCTTTGGAAACAACAACTATTGCATTATTAATTCCTTGTTTGGAAGAGAGACAGGGCTAGGTCATTCCTGTGGAGGACAAAAAGCTCACGAGTTATTCTGCACTTGGAGTTACCCACGCAGCCATAGGTTGACCTGATGCAATGTGTGAACAGAACCGAACCTACAGGCGTTGTCTCCAGGCAGTAACTCCTGGGGCCACGTTGGTTCACATATCCCCTGCAGGGGAGGTTCAGGCTGGATATCTGGAAAACATCCTTCTCCCAAAGAGTGGTGCAGCAGTGGCACAGCTGCCCAGGGAGGTGGTGGGATCAGCATCCCTGGAGGTGTTCCACTACAGGGGAGATGCAGCACTGAGGGACGTGATTGAGTGCGCATGGAGGGGTGGGTTGGGGTGATCTTAAAGGTCGTTTCCATCCTTATTGACTCTGCTATTCCACGCTATGAAAGGCTGCATGATGCTGCTGCCGTGCTCCTCTCTCTGCAGTGTGATGCTGTTAGCACGAGCCTTCCATTGGGGCACAACGCACCTCCCCGCACTGACAGCAGCACCTGCTGGCAAACAACAGCGAGATAGAAACAAATGGCAAAGGCAGCCCCAGAACAGAGGCAAAGTGGGTTTAAATCCAAACCTTTTATTGCTTCAGTGATCAAACGATCCCCAGCGTTCGGGTCCCAAACCACATGCACAGCCCAACGGAACGGCAGGAAGTGAGATAAGTGTTTCCCTAATCCATTATTGTTAGACCTCAAGTTGCTTCTCTTCTAATCTATTTTTCGAATTACAAACGCATGCCAGATAGCACCTTGAACTACTTCCAAGAGCGCTTGCAGTGAAAGCCCATATCCTTTCAAGAAAGCCATGTATATTTTGTAAGAACCCAACCTGAAATGAACTGCCACAGCCGGAGGAGCAGCGGAGCTGAGTGCAGCCCTCCCACCAGTGGGCTCCCACCACTGCTCACATCTCCAGCACAGCCTCTGCTCACTCTGCACCAAGGGAATTCGTGCTTCTGGCACTCCTTGAGGGTTGCAATCCAAAGCTCAAGGTGCCACGTAAATGCAAACGTGATAATGCCTCTATGGGTCTCCTTACGATGCAGCTCATCCACCCCCTGTGTCCAGGGGGACCCAGACAAAGGCAGGCACGGTTGAGGAAGGTTTCTGGTGGAGGTGAGGACTACAGAGACAACCTCCCTTCCATGATGCAGGAACTGCAGCTCAGAGAGAGGTGTGGTGTCTGTTTGGGTTTGAAGGCAGGTCGAGGGCACAGCATGAGCAGGACTGTGATAAGCCGTCCTTCTAGGGAACCGGGTACTTCACACAGGGCTACCTGGGAGAGACAGCTCCACGCACATCTGATACAGCATTCCTGAGTCAGAGAGTACTGAAACAACTCACACACACACCTAAGCAACACCTTCTGCAAACTCTTCTGAAGACTTGCTAATAAAACCATTTACTGCAGTCCTCATTGCACAAAGAGCGGACACGAATTCACCGAGAGGGAAAAGCTTTGCAAGTTCCCCCATCTGAGCAGGGCTTTGCACCCACACCCGGCAAACACCAACAATTTAAGCCCACTGTTCCCTGCAGGAGCCCCTGCTGGTGCTTTCCCTGATACTGTCTGCTTTACTTCCAGTCAAACCTGGCTGCTTCCACTGAGCTCTGGCTGATGCTTTTGGTGATGTGTGCAAGGGAAGCACGGGCTGCACACAGCCAGCCCAGTGCAGGACATCACCCAGACCCCAGCAAGCACGAAGCTGGAAACGTGCTCCTGTTTTTTCCTTTTGCTCTTGCTCGAGCGACTTCACAGACTTTCCTTGCCTGTCCTCACACTGCTATTATCAAACTATTTCCAAACCCAAAGGTCATCGGCAGACACGGTTGTTGGATTTTTTTGCATGTAGCTTATTTTTCTTCCTTTTTCTTACAATTAAATAAGCACGCACACTTTCCAACTTTCCCTTCTCCAAGCTCTCTAGCATCCTTTCCCTTACATAAGCAATGCCAAGAAACAAGATCAGTCAAGAACTGGGCTGCATTTCTGAACAACTGTGTTACAGCTTGGAACGGGACTTGTGAAAGTCTGCAAACCAGCAGCGTGCATTAAGCCTTCCCAGAAGAAAGGAAACAAAACAAGCCCAGGCGGGATCCTACAAACCTCTGCCTTTAGACCAGGCTCACCCAAGCGAGTCCAACCAATACATAGGTGGCACCTGAACTCTTCTCTTCCAGCATACGCTGTGCGAAAGCCAGCAGGGAATCATAACATGGTTGAGTTGAAAGGTTGTTTGGGTTGGGTTGGAAGGGGCCTTGGTTGTCTTGGGTTTGGTTGGAAGGGGCCTTGGTTGTGTTGGGTTGGAAAGGACCTTGGTTGTGTTGGGTTGGAAGGGGCCTTAGGTTAGTTGGGTTGGGTTGGGTGGGAAGGAGCCTTGGTTGCATTGGGTTGGAAGGGGCTGGCTACTGTCCCCCAACTCAGGCTGCCCAGGGCCCATCCATGGCCTCGGGCACCTACAGGGATGGGGCACCCACCGCTCTGGGCAGCAGTGCCAGGTCTCACTGCCCATTAAGTGAAGAACTTCCGCCTCACATCCAACCTAAATCTCCCCTCATTGAGCTTAAAATCATTCCCGAACCTTACCCAACCTGCATGGACAGCAGGGCTAGGATGGGTTACATCCCGGAGTCGCGGCTCCTCCTCAAATCCATCCATCCTTTGCTCCTTCCCCAGCAGCCCGCACACTGGCACAGGGCTGCAGCCCAGCTGGCAGCCCACGATGGATCCCAAAAGGAACCGCCACCCCGAGCCGCTACCTGGGGCAGCGCTATGCAGGGACACGACAGATGATCCCAGCGGGGGGCTGTTGTTCCTCCAGCAAAAACAAATGGGAAAAAATAAATAAAATGAAAGGACTGCTCTGCTGGCCTGGCACAGAAGGGACATCTGCCCGTGTCCATCTGCTGCTTGCGCTGACACCCCGGCTTTGTTTTTGGTAGGGTCAGTTTTCTGCCATTATAGCTCCCTGAACCGGCTCACCAGGACGCTCTGCCAGCACAAGGAAAGAGATGGGAGCGTGGGGAGAGGGAGCAGGTAGCCCCAGATCTGCCCAGACACATCAGTGAATCGTCCCATAAGGCTCTTAAATCACTGGAGGAGTTATTATCTTTTGCCTCCTCCTTTGTTTTACGCTCAACCAAATGCTGGGATTACTGGGTGAAATGGATGTATTATAGTGCCAGGATGCTTCTGAAACGTTCAAAGCATCAACAACTACTGTTATGTGCGAAGGCAAGAGTAGAATAAGTAAAATAAAGAAATCACAGCTCAAGTCAGCCCAATGAAAGGAATAAGCTGCAGAAACACAACTGCAGCTTTACTGCTCCATCCAAACCTGCGAGAGGAACTTTACCAGCAAGGCACTGACTAAGGGGGGTGAGTTATAGCACAAAAACATCATACACTGTTCATACCAAGTCACTTCAGGTCAGATTAAGTGTTCCTGAAGTCTGGTCCATGTGTCTTTTATTTTAAAAAGTGCCCTACTTGCACAGGAATTGTAAGAACTGAAAATGGGATGCTGGCTCCTAAGTCACTTGGATACTTAACTGCGTGGTCAGAGGGCTGAGATTTACATACAAATTGCAAAGCTTCTAAATGGCTTCCTCAGAGCAAGAAACGGGGGTGGAAACGAGAGAATATTTAATGATTAGTTCCTTATGGGTCCGACATTCTTGAAGCATATTTCTTGCAGTCCCTGGAACACTCCTGCATTCTTGATTGCAAAATGGCAATAAGTGATTTCCTTTAGAAGCCTTGTCTTTTATTGGAATACTAAAAATACCCCACCAGCCCCACTCTACGCCACTCTCTCTCTTTCCTGGACAGGCACCATCAACCCTGATGTATTCTATTTTGAAGAAGGCAATAAACATTTCAGCATGGTCTGTTCAATCCCACTTCATAATAGATCTTGCATTTCCAGCGGAGCCCCTAGTAGCACCATAAATCATCTTTACACAGACCTAAGTATGAGAAACTCTAGCTCAAAGGCAGCAGGGATTACAAATGGGTACAAAAGACTCAGGAATGAAATGAGTGCCAGCCTTACACATGAACCCACCGGGATGCCCCCATCAGACAGAGCTGCTGCCGTGGTTAACAAACCTGCACTGTGCAGCTCTGCTCCAGCCCATTCACTTGATGTAAACCTACCTGGAAAGATGATGCTTTGTGGGGTGAGGCTCGGAAAGAATTCCCCCCACATCCATTACATCTGAACAAACACGGGTTTCCAATCTGGGATACTCTGGCTGTTGCTTATTTAAAGAGCCGCAGATGAAGATTAATTGCGTACCATGTCTGAACTGGTGACACACATCTACCTCTCCTTTTTTTTTTTTTTTTTTCATTCCATATTGACTTAAGGTCTGAACTATTCCTCCAACTGCTTCACTTGTCGTGTCTGCCTCCATTTGCTACAGGCCTTGGAGAAGAATCTCAAAGAGGTGCATTCAGGTACACGACCAGGTGACTGCCACGTCGCCACGGTTTTATCACTCAAGTTCTTGGCTGAGGCCAGGAGCTTCTCCAGTAACAGCAGAGTGCCAGGAGGCTCAAGAACTAAGGCCAGCTGAGTGCAGGATGCTCCCAGCCTTCCTCAAGCCCTCAGCATCAAAGTCTTATGTAGTCAAGTGCCAGAAGAGACGTAACTCAGAGTGATGGCACGGGCTGCAAACACAAGTCAACAGCGGACGATGAAAACCGCTCCCAACTATTAATCTGTCCACCAGGAACTTGGTTACACAAAGCGAGCTGGGTGAATCCAGCACTCGAACAGCAAGATCTGGTCAATCCAAAGAGAAGACAGCAAGTCCTAAATCATAAAACCTTCAAGAGGGAAAGCACCATTGGTTTCCAGTGCAACCCAATGCTCAAAGTACAGTCAACATCAACTCGGACCAAGTTGCTCACGGCTTTGATAATGCAAGGTTGGCAAATGGTTTCTGCAGAAATGCATCAGCCTGAGTGAAGAGACCTTGAAACAGATCCTTCTTAGTAACATCACTTATAGCTGCTAACGACTGTAAGAGCCTCCTCAAAAGGCCAAGGGAAACAGGCCGGGTGAAGGAGCCTCTGTCAAACCACCAAGCCAAGAAATACAGAGCCATGATAAGAAATGAGAGCTGACTTGTATAACCACTTTTAGAAGTCTGTGGTAAATGGAGCCTGAAGAGCAGAAGGCTGATAGAACGACATCGTTCGGAAGCAGCGTGAAAGTTTCACGTCGGTGAAGGAGGGAATTCAATCCGCGCCGAATTCTTGGAATCATTGAGATGCTAAATGAAGTTCCTCCTCTAAAAAAAGAAAGGAAGGCATTTCTTAAAGCCCACACACAGATCTGTGACTGCTGCATGCTAGGGTATGACACAAAGCTATTCTGGTTTTGGAAGGCTGCACTGTCTCCTGTGTCAGCGCGGCTGGTTTCCTTCACTTTGTATTGTGAATTTATCCCAGTGCAGCACACGAGGTTGTCTTTCATTTTGTGTAAAACAGAAAGGAAGGGGGAAAACCCCAATATCGCTTCATCTCAGCACCTTCCCAATGAGGAGGTTGTAAGCTCTTTGCTCCAGCTCTCTCCCTCTGCCTGCCCATACACCAACTAAGAGCGGTGCTCCCTGCAGGGAATGGACCCAAGAGCACCTGCACAAGGCAGGATGGTTTTCTGCTGATGTTTCGCACCATTTGTTCCTGCTGGAGAACGATTCCCTCTTAGAGCTCCTTAAGGCACTGCCGGATACAGAGAAAAAAGAAGAGTAGGTTTGAGTGAGGACTGTGCCCGTTACCAAACCATCAGCAGGGACAGCAGCACCGCGGAACTAAAACAACTGGCCTGATTTACCAACGACTTCTCCTTAAGACTGATCCGCTCAGCCCGGTGATCCCCTCACACTTGGAGGTGGAGGAGAAGCACGCGCTGCAGAGGGGCCCATAAATCGCTGCAGTCATTTGTCTGAGCCCACTGCCTCAGCCAGGGACGCTCCAGATGCTTTTGCAATAGTGCTGTTCTGATAGCATTACCAGCAGCGTCCCTTATTAATCATGTTGCCACTAAATGTCCCTCTGGAGCATTTGCTGATGCTGAGCTTTTCCAAACCATTCCAGTTTCCTCTGAATTTACGCAAAGCTCAGTGAAGACGCCTGCAATGAAAACGAACCTCACAGCCGGGGAAAGGAGGGAAACAAACTCACCTTTAACCACGACCTGTCCTCTGCTTAATCCTTTCCCAAGGAGAGTGTTTGGCTTTAGGGGAGGCACATTAAAAGCAGAGATGAAGGGACACTTATCCTTCCATTTCTTAGCACAATGATGTTTTGGTGCAAGGCGATCCTAATACAACCTAAGAGTCAATGCCGCTGATGGGACACCCCTATTTGCTCTCCATATGGAGGCCTGGATGCTGTGTTTTCTTGCTGGCTTTCTCTTTTCGCATCGTCCACTGGAGTTTTAAGGACTTTGAGGGAGATTTTCAGCATGGTCAATTGCCAAGAGCCATCTCCCAGCTAGCTGCCTCGCTCATAAGTCAGTAGCTGACATTACAACAGCAGATACTATCTGCAAATCCAATAATCCTCCAACTACCAAACATCACTTTCCCCCGAGATTACTTTTGGTGGGGAACAACATCCTCTGCGAGGCAAAACATTTTATTTAGCATTTGAGCTAACAAAACACATGGTGCAGCTACAGCCCTCCCCGCTAAAGCCATTTTCCAGCTCTCCCCCCTCGCTCAGCCCGCCTGTGAACATGGGAAACCATTAACACAGGCTGCCACAATTAACTCCCAGCATCTTCTTCAGGGCCTCAGACAATCCCGAGCTACTTGTCATGCAAACAACCTGTGAGATTCATTCTCCTTGCAGGGAAAGGAGGGGTAAATTACGGAGTTAAGTAGATTACTGGGGAAGGAGTCACACTCTGCAGCCTTATGAGATGATTAGACCCTGGGAAATCCATACACCAAATCCCCAGGCCCCCATAGTGCACATTCATCACCAGATTCTGGATAAACCGCAATCAAGAACCCTCCCTGGCAGCACTGAGTATTCCCGTTCCAATGAACTTTCACAGTTCCCCAAAAAAGGAGATTATATTTAAGATTTTAGAGAAAAAGAATCTCGCCGCTGCATTTAGCAGCTCGGCTGTGAGATGCCTCTTTCTCTTCCCAGCCTTTGTGCAGCAATGCTACCAGAACCACCACCAACACTGATGCTAAAGAAGCGCCGCTGTTGCTCCGTGGGTGTGTGAGCAGCACTGCCAGCAACAGGACCCAGGGACTACAGAGGGCTGTCTGCAAATAAGACAGAGAGAAGCAGTTATCTGCCATGTGCATTCAATAAATCCGGCCTAACACCGCAACGTTTTCAAGCCAAAAGAGGAAAGAAACCTAAGATTTGCAGCAAGAAAGCCAGCTGCTCCAACAGCAATGGGGAACAGCCCATGAGAGACACGCGGGGAGCTGCAGGAACAAGCAACCAGTGAAGGTCCATTTGCCCCACAGTAGATGGGTGATCCCGTCCCAGGACTCTCCCAGGAATACGTGGACAGACATTAGGGAAACCCATTGCCCAAATGGTGGCACAAATGGGCAGCATTTGTCCCCTGCTGACATCTTCTTGCAACCAGCACCGGTTGCAGCAGCAGTCTGGGCAGAGGCTGTTCCACAGATGTTCCAGACTTCACTTTATAACACACTTCATTTTCTTTTTAAAAGACTCCTATGCAGCATTATTCAGCAACCCTCCATTATCTAAAGAATTACAAATTCCCTATTTTCTTGATCTATATAAAGCAAAGGGCGTAACCCCATCAAACGCACGAAGGTGAGAGTTTGCTGCAAGCTCTCCCTCCCACCTGGGGTATTTTTACCAAAGCCACGTCTTTAAAAATAGCTCTCAGAGAAAGTCTCTTATGCAAGAAGTTAGTTCAGGACTGCTGAACTGCAGCCTGCCTCCATCCAGGGAAACTCCACCACGAGGACTATTTCGTGCCCTGGGAGCTCAGCAGAGGCAGTGAGAATGGGAAAAAAATCAGGAAGTGGATCTAGCAGTCAGCCTGGTGAAGGGGTCTCATCTGATGGATGGTATGTAATGTTCAGGTGGGGACAGCAGTACTGCATCCATTAGGGAGCTACCAGGCAGGGCAGCTGCTGCAGGATGGAGCCAGCAAAGCAGAGCAGTTCCTTGCAGCGATCTCTGCACCAGCTCCTACCTCCATCTCTCATGACCACACGGGTTTTTTTTAGCTCTCACCTTCCAAGAACCTTGGCAGAAGAGCATAAACCCCAGAGGGAAAGCAGAACCGGCCACGTGAGCCCACAGAGATGGGAAGTCTGCCTAGAAGTAACACGTTTCCTGCCTTCCTGACATCCCATTTTTTCTCAGCTAATGCTGAATGAAGGCTTCAGAAGGGTGTCCTCCCCATCTCTCAGCCAACTCGTGTCTCAGGTGAGCTGGACCACCACTACACCCAGCCCCTGCGCAGAGCCGAGCCAAAACTACCCCTTACCTCACGCTCAGTCCTCCCACAAACCTTGCCAAATTAAGCAAGGAAGCAGACGACTGGAGCTCGTACGTTGTAAAACTTGTTCAGTCAGAACCCATAAAAATACCTGAATGCCCACCTACGGACATGTGCTGCTGCCACCAAGGGCCCCACGCCTCCCGTTGGGTGCTGCTCGGGCTGGGATGCCATTTCACATCCAGATACACCCAACTGCAAATGCTGATGAGAAACATTCCGCTTTGTGCTAGAACTTGCAGGACTAAAGATGAGCACCAAAGTGCTGGCTGCACCCCTTGACCTTCTCATTCAGCAGCAAAGGAGAATCAGTTCTGATGAACCCCTCCTCACTTAGAAGTTGAGCTCCAGCATCTGGTAATGAAAAATAAGGATCTTTCAAAAGGAAGCAAGCCACCCAGATGGCCGGATCAGAGAATCCAACCTCCCTTATCTCAGCTCCCATGGAGCAATCCCCTCTCCTGCAGGACTCCAGGTTCACCAGCTCCCCATTCACTTCAAGCAATCAGCAGTGCAATCCTCCGCCTGCTTCACAATCCCAGCAGCAGCTCAGAGGATGCAGCCCAGGCTGGAGCAGGCCCAGGCACGGCATCCCAACACAGGAACAGCTTTTCATCACCGTGCAATGCTGGCTGAACTAAATCCAAGATATTCCACGATACGGTTTCTCTCCCAGAGCATTAACCACTAAGATGTGTGTGCAAATATGTTATGAATGCCTAAATGCAAGCAGCTAAGTACACAGGAGAGCAACTTATTCTGCACTCATCTACGTAACTGCATTCAACCACCAAAGCAACGAGCGCTTGTGAAGCGCCACAGGTGATGGCAAAGGAAGCACTCCAGAGCTGTTAGGAGCGGCACAGAGGACACAGCAACATTCTGTGCACCAAATGGAAGCATTTGTAATAACCAAAGCAAACAGCAGAGCTACAAATAGTGACACTGGGAAGGAGATGCAAAAAGGAGGAGATGAAGAACAAAGTGTGCAGCCCATGCAACAATAACTGCAAGCATAGAGGGGATGTCCGGGAGGGTACAGGGAGCTCTCCGTGAAGCAAGGCAAAACGCTTTCAGCATTTCATAAATCCACTGGCAACAAGAAGAAACCAACACTCAGAAACCCGTTTCCAGTCACACCAAAACTATTTACAAATCGAGGTCAAATTCATCAAATAGTTCCAGGGCAAGAAAGAAAAATAGGATGAGGTTTGTAAAACTCAACGAGGGAGGGCAGAGGAGTAACCGCCACATCCCTCCTGCACGGCGCATTGCAGGAACACATCCAGGCTTCAGAAAAGATGGGTCTGACTCCTGCCTTGGGGTTTGCATAGCTCAAATCTGCCCCGTGTTGTGGGGATGTCAAAAAGCAGGGGCAGTGGGGTATAGCACGAGGCAGGTCTCCCTCTGTTTGCTCGGCAAAGCACTGCTTGGCCGTGCCGAGATGTGGGCAGTGTGGTGCTGATGGAGCAAACCACGCTTAGCGGCTGGAAGGCAGCCCCGAAACGGAGCCGAATCCCTGGCAAGAAAAGCCCCGCAGGTCAGAGCGAAGGAGAGCGTTCCAAAGCCTCGGTGTGAAGGGCTGGGAGCACTGGGTGTGAAGTCTGGCCGGGTTTGGGCAGCGGGCTGAGGGACGTGGGAAGCCGAGCAGGGCGGCACGCAGCCCCGCGCATGGGAACCGCTGCCCCGCACGGCGCGCCCCAACCTCGCGCTGCAGCAGGGCTGGGGATCAACTTTAATTAAACACTGATCCTGCTCCCACGCCACCGCAGCGTGCTCTCAAAACACTGCCCCCGAGTGAAGTCGTTCTGAATCAGGAAGCACAGAGATTGCACAAAAGCTCCACACTCACACATAGGAACTGAGCCCCTTCTCAGGACATTGGAAACGTCAGTGCTTGCAGTGCTGAGCTAACAGCCCGCCCCGAACCGTCCCCTCCGCACCACTTGGCACTGCTGCTGTCATTGGGGAAGGCCCAAACGTTGCCCTTTTCCCCCTGGCTTTTGAGCCTTTAATTCAGCATCGAGGAGGGGAATAAATAAAATGCAAAAAAATATGAAAACGCCAGAAAAACATTTGCTGATCCTTGAGTGGGAATGAGTCACTTTGGCTCCGAAAAGGTGCTTTTCCAAAACTCTCTAGCAGCGCTGTCGCCTCGCTAATGCTCCAGAGCTGAACACAGAGCGCTCTGCTGGGATCCCCACAGACATTATAAACGCTGCAGCAGTACAACAGGCAGCCCTGCAGGAGCTGGAAGCCTCGCCGTGTTACACACAGCCCACGAATGCAGCCAGGAACCTCTGGTTGTGGGGAGTTTATGCTTTCCAGACTCTCTGAACCTGGTGGCTCTTGTCCTGCTGATTTGGGAGAGTTATGCAAACATGCATAAAGGCTACAATCCTAACCCTCGTGCTGCGGCGTTGTGCTGCACAAAGCACTCACCTGGTGGGCCGTTCTCGTGGGCAGGGAGAAGCAAGTGATGAAGCACTCCAAATAGCAGCAGCACCACGGGCTCCTCAGTGCAGGTGAGCGGGGCAGGAGGGAGCAGTTATCACCTGCAACCATTCCCCATTATCTACATCACACCCGAACTCAAGCCGTACCATGGGAACTGCTCAGCTGAGGGAGTAACATGAGTTTATAAAAGTTACTGATATGTGAACATCATTCCCACTCCACTCTGCCCAATAAACCCCCCCAGCACACAGCTGGAAGGCCTCGGCTCAGCACCTGCCAAGCTGACAGCATCGCTGGGTGCTCTCCAGTGGCTGTGAGGCTGCACAGCATCCAGCAACAAGCTCTGCACAGACTCATTTCGGTTCTGCATCTTCTGCTCCAGGTGAGCTTATTCTGCTCCCCTGCACAGGGATCTGGACAGGCTGATCACTGGGCTGAGGCCAATGGGATGAGCTTCAACAAGACCAAGCGCTGTATCCTGCACTTTGGTCACAACCACCCCATGCATGGCTGCAGGCTTGGGGCAGAGTGGCTGGAAAGCTGCTTGGAGAAAATGCATCTGGGGTCGACACTCAAGTTGACCATGAGCCAGCAGTGTGCCCAGGTTGCGAAGAAGGCCAATGACATCCTGGCTTGTATCAGAAACAGTGCAGCCTGCAGAGCAGGAGCTGATCATCCCTCAGGACCTGCAATGGTGAAGTTGCACCTCAGGTGCTGTGTTCAGTGTTGGGCCCCTCACTACAAGAAAGGCATGGAGGCCCTGGAGTGTGTCCAGAGAAGGGCAGTGGGGTTGCGAAGGGTCTGGAGCACAAGTCTGATGGGCAGCAACTGAGCCAACTGGGATGGGTCAGTCTGGAGAAGAGAAGGATCAGGGAGATGTTATGGCTCTCTACAGCCCCCTGACAGGAGGCTGTGGTGAGGTGGGGGTCAGCCTCTGCTCCCAGGTAACAGTGATAGGATGCGAGAGGTGATGGCCTCAAGTTGCACCAGGGGAGGTTCAGGTTGGATATTAGGAGCAATTTGTTCTCAGCAAGAACCGTGATGCAGTGGCACAGCTGCCCAGGGAATGGGGAGTCACCATCCCTGGAGGTGTTCAAGGAAGATGTGGAACCGTCCCTGCCAGGGAAGGTTCAGGCTGGACGTTAGGAAATACTACTTCTCTGAAAGGGTGGTCAGGCACTGGGATGGGCTGCCCAGAGAGGTGGTGGAGTCACCGAGCCTGGAGGTGTTCGAAGAGCGTTTGGATGTTGTGCTGAGGGACATGGTTTAATGAGAACCATTGGTGATGGGCGAATGGTTGGACTGGGTGATCCTGTGGGTCTTTTCCAACCTAACCTCTAGGATTCTATGTGGCACTGAGGGAATTGGTCAGTGGGCATGACGGGGGTGGGCTGGGGTTGGACTTGGTGATCCTAGAGGTCTTTTCCAGCCTTCATGATTCCATGATGCTGTGATCAGGTGCATCCCACAGACTCTGAACAAGCTGAGCTTTGGCTGGGTTGGATTCCTTCAGAAGATTACCAGGGCTGTAATAACCACCCGCCTCGTGAGGCATTCCCCTGGCAGCTCATTGCCCAGCCAGCCCATAACATTTCAAACCCACGTCCCTCCCTGTGCACACACCCACAGCGTGGGCAGGAAGGACCAGAGATCGCCCTTCTGCCTCAACCTCTGCTCCCTGCAGCACTGAGGACAGCAGCTCTGTGCCACTCACGCTGCACTCCTGGGCTCCCAGTCCAAAGAAGCAGACCCCATGGGCTGGGGGCATGCAGGGCTGACCCAAGGCACCCGACCCACACTGCTGCAGACACAGCTTGCCAACATAGCCAGGCCCATGCACACCCAGAGGACCTCCCGGGGACAAAGCCTGCTGCTCCTTAATTAAGCCTAAGTGAAAGGCAGCCTAACAGCATCCCACTTCCACCAGCGGGTACCTCAGCCCGCGTTCCCAAGTGCACTGCCGGCAGGCCCAGGCTGTGAGAGCTGCCGGACAGCTTTCCCTTGTAGCACAGCCCGGCTGCCCAGCCTGCCCTGGCCCTGCCTGCCGTGTTGGATGTCCCTGCAAACAAAGGGGCTGCTGTGCTGAGCGCTCCTGCCCCAACGCGCGGCCGCGCCCGGAGAGCTCTTCAGCACTTCTCATCTCATTAACGTCCCCATGAGAGAGCACAGAATACATCATAAACCCCTAAATGCAAGCCCTGCAACGGAACGAGGGGACATGCAGAAGCAGGGCCCTTCATGCGCCCGCAAGGAGCTCTGCTCAGCCCTGCACATCTGCACGTGGATGGCTGTGCACCTGTCAGGACTTCACCTCGAGTGGGACCCGCAGCGCCGCGCGATGCCTCCCTGCTCATTAGCAATGCCCGGCAACGCGCAGCAGACAAAGCTCTGCAAACAAAGTGCAGGGGGAAGGGGAGAGAGGAGGATTTCTTTTTTTTTTCCTTTCTTTTTTTCTCCCTTTTTTTTTTTTTTAAAGAAAGGAGCGCGGAGGAATTCTCCATTCACTGATCTGTAGAATGCATTAATATCCTGAGCTGTTGGCACAGCCTCCCGCGCTCGGAGGACCAACAATGCGAGCAATGACTCCGAGTCTGGGATCCTCAAATAAACCACCCCTGCTGTCATGGCCACCGGGAAGGAGAATAACAGCCATAGGAGCTGACCTTCATTTCGTTGTTTCTCCAGACCCGACTGCTAGACCTCTGTTTGCCTGTTACTAGGATCTCCTGGCTGAAAAATGTAAGCATTTCCTACATGATACAAGAGGCAGTTTATTAGGTAAATAAACCAGGCCCTGAGCGGTCGCTTCTGCCTGGTAATGAGGAGGGCAGGGAAGGAGCAGACCTCCCCGCACCACCTAGAATAACCCCAATCAATGCTCTATAACTAACACCACATGCATATTTTTAAACAGACAGTTAATGAACAAGAGAAGGTCACCGCAGCCCAGCCAACTTGTGAGCAAAGCCATTTGCTCAGAAAACTGTGGGCCATAAAAATCACAGCAGGCACTGTCGGCATCACATAAAACCGTCCATCCACGGACGCAGAAAGCAGGTTAAAATCAGCATTTTCCTGGAGGCTTCTGACAAAAGGAAGCATCGGGGGGAGGTGTTTGCAGAGCCAACCTCTGCCAAGGGCACAAAGAAGCAGCAAAGGGCGCCCATGGGGACAGCCCGCACCGCTGCTGCTCAGCCCATCCCCAGGAGCTGAGCGATAAGTGTGATTTCATCACCAGGCAATGACCCAGGTAGAGTAATGAAGGCCATTTTGCTCGTCCGTCCTGCAAAAGGCTGCTGTAGTGAACGGCAGCCAGTTTTAGGCTTCCCAGCACATCCCTGGGATAAATATAAGAGTCAGACAGTTTTAGAAAGCGTGGCTTGGAAAAGGAAGTTTCTGCTGAAACGGAGCGAATGGCCCCGCTTTCCTGCCAAAAAGGCACTGTTTGGTGCTTGCTGAGATAGATGATCGCTATGAAACTGCAGCTCCTGTGTTATGGGATGTCAGGGATGCTGCACACGACTCCTGTGTGGCACTGGCACCCCGGAAGCACGCACAGCTCCACGCCTGCAGCTGCTCTGCCAGTCCCAGCGCTCACCAGGACTACACAGCAAAATCAGAGCATCAACTGCACAACAAACCCCTTCCTCCTTCCAGCCCCAAAGCAAAAAGTTTCAGATGCACTTTAGGTGCAGGCGGGTTCCACTCTGCACAGGACGCTGCTGCTGCAGGGTCTGTGGGGCACCCAGCTCACGTTGCAGAGCAATGAAGTGTCCCTGTGCTGCAAGGAGTGACACCGTGCTGCCATGGCCACACTGATGTCAGCACGAGGGTTTAGGAAGCGGTGCAAACCTGAGCTGCAGCACGGTTACAGGAGCAGCAGCATGCTGTGCCCATCGCTGCAGGACAGAGGGACACCCAACAGCACCACGTTCAGCATGGGGTGCAAAGCACACCTGCAGCCTTGGGCTGGCGCTGGCCCTCGGTGGGCTCTCAGCACCTATGCAAACACCACCCCGAAGGCTCCATTCGGCTGCAGTGCCACCAGAGTGGTGTCAAAGCCACGGACTGCAATCTGCAAAACCTGCACTTGAATGCAGTGTTAAATGGGGCTCTGCCCGCTCCATGCATACAGCCCTGTGCACGGCTCCCCGTGCCTTCCCAAACCACCACATGTGCAACATGCTTTAATTAACACTCATCTGGAAGCTTAGCTCCTGCCATTTGAATGCTTTGGGATGAACACAGCATGAACAGATCTGATTTGCTCTTTTATACACCCAACCTTTAAAGTGCCATGGGAGGCACCCCCCGAGGTCTGCACCCCTCAGGAGGGCAATCCCCCCTCTGCAGCTCCAAGCCTGCAGCAATCCCAGCGCTGCCCGCCCTCCTGCCAAACACAGCTGTAAGATCACAGCCCCTCTTGATTTACATACCCCACTTCTGGTGGCACCAACATCCTTCATGCATCTCAGAAAGCCCTGAAGAGACAACACAACCGCTCTGCCCCTTGCAAGCCCATTTCTCCATTGACCACATCCTTTGTATTGTTGTGTGCCACCAATGCCCGGGGCGGGCAGCGTTGTGCTCCAGATGCAGCCCCGCTCCCTGCATGCTGCTCTGGGTACAGCTGCACTGTGTCGGGCGTGTGGGTCCCCCCAATTTAGCTGTATTGCAGCACAAAGTCCCCAGCCCAGAACTCCGCTGTATTGCAGCCCCAGTTCAGGCACTGCAATTATCAGTCGCTGAGCGTGCTGGGATGGAAAAGGCAGGAGGAGGCGAGTTTAGCTGTACAAATTATCACATTTCAGCACCATTTTCAGAAATACAAATTTATGATTTAATTCTGCAACATGTATCCTTGGAAACCTAGCTGTAAAGCAGTCGCCCTGGGATATTTCACACAATTCCTAGGGTTTTTTTTTTCCCCCATATTCAAACACAACTAATTGCTAGGCCTTTTGGTGTGATGGACAGCCCGGGCACACAGCCTGCCCAGGGGCTCATTTCACCACCAGCCTGGTACAATATTGCTATGCGGGCTGACAGCAGCTGCTCTAAATCTCCTGATAGGTATGAACAAGCACTGATGAAGTTGGAGCTGTTTGAACAGCTGCATATGCAAATGTAATTAAGAAGATGTCTGCTGCTGTTGGCTCTCCTCTCCGTGCCCCCCTCTTCTCCCTCTCTGGCACATTAGGTGCTTCCCAACGGGGGGGCATTCAAACTGGTTGCCACCTCCCAGCTTCAGGCCTGAACCTGTGCCTGATTTGTGCGCTGCAAATGAGCCCCAGAAATGCCACTCTCCGGCTTCCTCTCCCATCTTTATGGTGTCTTACACATGGGGATCAGCTCCCAAACAGCAGATGATTTCAGGGTATAAACGGGGTCTGAGCCTTGAGATGATGCTGCTCTTTTTTCAGCACACTGAGCCAGGCAAGCAGGCTGGGATGGAATCTGTGCAAGACCCAGCACACCTGGAGCAGGGGTCACTGCTGAGCCAGGGAACGCAGGGCTGGGTGGGAGTACGGAGGGGGCTGCAAGAGCTCTGTGGCATCTCAGTGTCACAGGGAGCCAGGTGGCTGGTGAAGCCAAGAGGAACGATGCTGACAGGGCTCCAAGTGCCTCCATTCAAAGCCAGCATCTCCAAACCTACCTGCGTACACATCCCAGCACAGAGCAGCACGGAAGGCAGTGGCTCCTGCTGCACCCAGACCAGGGCTGCCTGCCCAGCGGTGGGGAGCAGAGCACATCTGCACTGCTGCACCGTGGAAGAAGGGGAAAAGCGATGTGAGCATTTAGAGCCTCTTTGATTAACCCCAGCAGGATGAAGGCTCCAGAGCAAACTGCAGAAAGACTAATTAGAGCGTGAAGCTAAATGGTAAACAGGGTAGAAAACAATGGGAATGTTCTGAAGGGAAATCAGATCAAACAGAGCTAATCAGGTTAGGCTGGTAAGATAATGAATTTTCGAGACAAAGGAAGTGTGATAGATCCCATCCACGCAGGCTTTGGCAACGTGTGTGATACGGAGCCGTGTGGGAAATCACGAGATGAAAAAATGGGGATTAGCAGAACTGTAAGGCCAGGAAGTGGTGAAAGGCAAAGCGGTGTTGAAAGAGCAGTCGGGATGGATGGAGGTCACTGGCGGAGCTCCTCGAGGAACGGTCCGGAGGCTGATCTTATTAAATGGTTTTATTAATGACCTTGGCACAGAAAGGAAGCGTGCTAATGAAACGTGCTGGTGACACAAAGCTGGAAAGGGCCGTCAGTACGGAGCAGAGCTGGGAGAGCAAAAATGGGTGACTACGAAGACAAATAGGGAAGGCTGAACCTGACAGGACAGAAGGGAAAGGCACACGTGTGGGACAAACACTGCGCTTCGCCATGAGCTGCAATGACAGTGAACTCAGGTGGAAGATTGTTACGAATGAGAAAGGCCCAGGGAAACCTCCAGCACAACCTGAGTGCTGCTGGGGCACATCGGGCACCCCTCAGGGGTTTTGAGTGAGAGAAGCAAAAGCTCAAGTAGGAGGAAGCACAAAAAAAAAGGGCTTGTCAGAACAGAGGTTATTTTAGTAGATCTAAATGCAGTGATGCTTGTCCAGCCCCACAAACAAAGCGGGGGCTGAATGCTGAGTGATCTCTTCGACACACATCTGGGGAGTAACATAAAAAAGGGGAAAGAGCCATTCAAGGCACACCAGAACAAGGGCTGCACAAGGACTAAATGAAGTATCCCTGACAAGTTTAGGCTGGGGATAAGTTTATGGTCACTGTGAGCTCCCAATAGGAGTAATGGGGGGGAAGAAACAAGCTTGTTCTGGGAAATTTATCTTGAAGTGATGCTATGACCCAGAAGGCTCCTCCTGTCCTTCAGTGCTCAATGCAGTTACAGCAGCAGGGAGTGCTGAGCCCCTCACCTGGGCAGCAGGGCAGCAGGGCAGCAGGGCAGCAGGGCAGCAGGGCAGCAGGGCAGCAGGGCAGCTCCAGCCCCTGGTGTTGCTCTAAGGCTGTTGATGAAGGTTTAGTTCCAGCACCTCTGATCGGCTGACCCACCTCAGCATCTCAACAGGAGCGGTTTTAAGCCAAATGCTTCAGTGAATGACACAGGATGCACGAGGCGGTGGCTCTTCCGGGCCTCTGAGCTATTGAAGCAGGGAAAGGCAGTTCACATTTTGGGAAAACGAGATGGTAAGACGGCAAACAGAAGTCTCAGAATAGCTCAGCACCAAAACCGCCAGGCCTGTTTAAAAAGCTGCCCTATTAACATAATTAACAAGCCCCATTTCTGCCACCTCCCTAAGCTCATCTGCTTTGAGGTTTCCTTGGTGTCTAATGAGACACAGCTCCCCCTGCGCTCTCCCCCTCAGTGGAACCCTTAATTGGGTCTCTCTGCTAACGAGGAGCCATGGCCAGGTGGACCTGGAGGAAGAGCCTATCTCTGTGACCTCAACCTCCTGCCAATGTCAGCCCCACTCAGCTGTGGGCACGGTGGGGTGAGGGGGCACAGCAGCATGCCCCCCCACAGCACACACAGCACGCTGCTGGCACAGCCCTCCTCCAGGCTGTGTTATCACATAGAGCAAAAAGGAGCTGGGGGAGAGGAAGAAATCACTCCTTTGCAAAGTTTTCCCGCAGCAGTAACAGCCCAGAACAAACTTGTCAACACATCAGTGCTTATGGGAGAAAATGAAGAAGGGGGAAAATATAAAGCAGGAAAATATAGCTGCCAGGGCAAGGATTTGTCCCATCCAGGAGGCTCTGAGCTGCTGCAGGGGGGAGGAATCCCAGAAAGCAGCGGGCAGGAAAGGCTGACCTCATGGCACAGACTGCACCGCTCCAAAAACAGGACAGCAGTGGTTCCTGTGAGCACACGGTGTCTGTCAGGGGAACAAACCCAGCGACTGCTTCCACAGCCCTGACTGCAAACTGAACCCATGGCAAAAATCAGTAATTAGAGCAGGGCGGCAGGAGAGGCCCGGCATGCATGAATCACAGCTCTTCAGAAGCAGCCTTGTACAGTCCGGGTACCCTCCTTCAAAACTATGGGAGCTCCTGAGAACTCGCACAGAGTTCACTCAGGTATTGGGGTGATGTGGGATAAGGGCAGGGCCGGGAGCTGCCACAGCGCTGCAGGAGCTGCGGGATGGGGGTACGGGCAGCAGGAGGTAGCTGGATTGCATTGCCATCTGGTGGAGCAGGGGAAAAGGGGACGGATGGGAGCTGTGATCTGTGTGCTGAGTGCAGCCGTGGGTAGCGCTGAGGTACCATGCTGCAGGTGGGAGCCGATGCTGGAGCCAAGGGAGGCTCAGCACTGCGCAGGACGCAGCCCGGGGATGGGAGCACTGACAGCAGCAGTCGGGGCGGACCTTTTCCTCTCCACACATTTTTTCCTCCTAGGAACAGGAATGGATGAGATCACAGCTGGGCTACCTCTACCAAGAGAAAACAAAACCACGGAGGGATGTGAGGGGATCGCATTGTGAAGGGACGAAGCCGTGTGCCACGTCGGCAGGTCTGCTCGGCTCAGGGGTTGTTTGGGGCACATTTGTTTTTCCCCCAGCACCCCAACTTGAATCACACTCCCAGTTGTTTGTTATTATGCTTCTATTTGTTTGTTTTTCAATGCAGTTCTGCAGAGGACATCCTGAGGGCTTCCCATAAAAACGTTATTGAGAAATGATTAACGAGCGTTGTTCTGCACGACAGACCCCAAAGGTGCACGGACTGGGAGGGCACGGAGACAGGCAGACAAACCCAAAGAGCTGCTGCTAAAGCGGCCGTGCCCGGATGGCACAGGCAGGCCTGGAGCAGGCAGCCCAGCATCTGATGGATGAGTTGTGTGTATGGATTGGTGAAAGCTGCGGATGAGTTCCGGAAATCTCAGCAATATGTACGCCCTGAGATCCCTTCTCAATGCCCGGCAGACGCTGAAAGGAAATCAAACAATGCCAAGCAGCGTGCAAGCATTTGCCTGCAGATGACTGATGATTTTCAGCAATCATTTCATAAATACGGCACATAAACTATTCCATGGCCATTCTTGCACTGCAATCAATGGGACTTCTACTGCCACCAGCGCGGGGCCGCCGGGGGCCACCAGGGGAGATGGGCCCACGCTGGGCAGCCTCCCTGGGCAGCGTCCCGGGGTGAGGCTGTCAACAGCTCGCAGAGAAATGTCACTGTGAATAAGCTGCAAATGCAACAGGGCATCCGACACAACCTGCAGGCTCCAGGCGGGAGGCCGGGCTGCAGCTCGGGGTCGGTGCTCCCTGCTCTGGGATGGGGGGCTGCAGGATGTCACACCCATCCCTGAATCTGCCCCGGAGCCTCAAGCGGTGCTTGCATGAGAGCGAGACATTGAAATATTGATGGGAATTGGATTTCATCAGCGATACTTTGATTTTATTATTATACTGGCTGCTAACAAAGAACGCCCATTAATGTGTTACATTCCTGCTCATAAAAGGGTGATTATTCCACTGCTCATGCCAGAGTGCTCAATGCCACAGCCCATTGCTCCAATACAGCCACTCATCAGGACATGAAGATTTCAAGTGAGGAAACACAGGAACAGACACTGGAGCAGCACAGATCCGGGTCGGGACAGACGTGGGGTGCAGGACTGAGCACATCATTGCTGTGCAGTGCAGAAACCAGAAGCTACTGATGGTTTCATCAGTTTAAACAGTGTCGGTGGAGAAATGCACTCTGAGAAGCCACCCTGCAGATGCCCACCTTCCTGCTGCTTTGTTCAAGATATTATCTTACATGTGTGGAGGGTTTTTCTGGACTTCCTATGCCTGGCACTGAAAATTGCTGGTGTAAGGGTGGAAAAGGGATGGGAAGGCCATCAAAGCCCGCGCCTTCCAGCACTGCTGTTCTGAAACTCATGATTAGGCGGGGTAAAACAGCTATCCCAGGCAATATAGTGTTCACCTACACTCAGATTGTTATGCAAACATAGGAAGACCTATTGGAGCAGACAGAGCAGGCACGGAGAGGCCTCACTTCCCACCACCCTTTAAAGAAAAATGTTTTTCAATGTGGAAAGGGTGAGAGAGGTCACCCCCAAGGCATCCAGCCTGGGATCCTCCCAGCCTTCGCCTCTCCCGTCCTCCTCCTCCTCTTGAATTCCCCAGCACAGCCAGCACGGCCTTTAGAGTTAAAGAGACAGGCTCATTATCTAGCAGCATTGTTGGCCTCTGCATTTGCATTAAGTGCACGGAAAGGGGGAGAAATTCCCAACAGGCAGAAGCCATTCCCTGCAGACATCCTCCTGTCCCACTGTGGGTGTGGGTGCAGAAATGGAGGGGCTGCACAGGGCACCTGGCATCATCCAAGCGCAATTACTTCTAAACCAAATCGATCTTGAGTCAGCATTAGAGATCAGAAATAAATGATCAGTCATGAACTCTGCAGTCACACCTTCAGTGATGTGATCTCAGAATATGAGAAATCGGTGACAAGGTGCCTCTGATGAGTTTGCTTTAACCTCTAGAAGAGACCACAGAGTTCGATTCGCACCAGCCAAGCTCACAACAAGCTAAACGTGATGGAGAAGCAAATCAATCCTTCAAATAGACCTTCGGTGCCTGAGGGACACCTCCCTGCTGCTGAGCTGCTGCCCTCACGCCAGCACAGAACAGGAGCTCCCCCAGGCAGAAAGCTCTGCTTCACCCAGCTTGTGGCCAAGCCACCGTGTTTTCTGCCATCCCCCCCAGCACTGCAACCTGTGCACAGAACCTGCTCTCACTGCTGGGAGAAGCACAGCCTTGCTTTGGCTATGAAACAGGCAGCCTGGCGGAGCTCTGCTCGCCTGCATGCAGCTTGAAGTGTCAGCAGTGAGGATTTCACATCTGGCAGCTCCGAGTGCCATTGGGTTGGGACACATTCCTGCAGGACACCACCAGGAACGGCCTGCAGCACCACTCCCCGCTGCGACCATTTCTTCTTTCTGGTAGCTAGCAAGTTTTTAAACCTCATTAACATGGACCACACTAATTTCACACAGTCCTACAATTTCCCATCAGAACATTGTGCAACACCAGAGTGAAATGGTGCAGGGAAGCTAACAGTACCAGCACACAGCGAGCCTGCAGCACTGGCTGAAGGCACACGGAGGTTGGAGAGACGGCTTCCTCCCTCCATAGGAAACCTTCCTTGGGAGAAGCACAGCGCACACAGCCTCAGGGCACGACCTGTGCCGTTGCATTTAGTAACAGCATGGGATTTGTGCTCGTTTCCTACCGCAGGACGTTGACTTTCTGTCCACCATCTTCACGTGCCGTGTCTGAGTGCGAAGCTTGCTGTCCGTGTTCTCCACCAGGTTCGTGAGGTCGTCGATGATCTCTGGGGAAAGAGAAACACAGCATTAACCCGGGTCCCTCAGGCCTGAGGCTCCAGTAGGGAAAGCAGCTGCACCCCTCGGCTTCCCAGTGTGACAGAGCAGCACAATGTGTGAGGGGTGGGCAATGCCAGGCAAGAGACTGCAGCTTCAGATTCAGCTGCAAGGGACAAAGCTACAGCCTGTTACAGCAGGACCAGCCATCCAGTGCAGGAGGATGGGAAATCTGAATTCCCAGTCCCTGGAAGACAGCATCTCAGCACTCACAGCTCACTTGGCTGCTATGCAGCCATTACAATGAGAAGCACTGTCTTCCTAAATGCTTTTGGGAGCGCTCGGTGTGATCCCAATCAAGCGACAGGGGAGGATGCAGTGCGAGCCTCACACTGTCCCACTGATGGGATGCAGGAATGGCAGCGCTGCCTGCAGCCCGGATGGTCCTCAGGGGAAAGGAAAGTGAGCAAAAATTCCCCTACATCCATTTCTAAGAGAGGGGAAATAAAGTTTCAAGGCAACCCGGCCTCGGCCTCACACACCTAACGACTATCTGTGTCACAGAAACAGGACCGGGTGAAGGCTCAGACCAAGGGTGGCTTTTTGAGCTCGTAAAATGCAAAGCCACATTGGGGCACCAAATTTCCTTCTTGCTGACTGCAGTGCTTAAATCAAGTTGCAATATGCAGACGGTGCTTGTTCCTGGGAGCACAGACTCACAGCCTCTGGGTGGTTTTCTATCTGCAGGTAGGAATGATTTTGTGTGCGTGAGAAATCAAGGGGAGGACAGCAGCCAAAAACTGAATGCAAAATGCCTTCCTCTGGTTGCACTCCCAGCACTTTCCCTGCTATTGATTGCTGTCCTACTAAGTCTCGTCTGTCTTTTTGGAGCAGGTTATTCTGTGCTCCTTCAAACCTGACTCTGCAGACCTCTATGCCACGAGCAAGGGGATGGCACTGCTGGGACCCCCCTCATGCTTCCAAACCCCGCTGGCAGCTCCAGGTGGGGACCTCACATCTGCGAGGGATGCAACCACAATGCAGCACTGACTATGGGACATCAGCTCCTGCTCCAACAGCTGCACAGCGTGCTGAAGTCAGAGGAAATTTCAACCATGTTTTACTCTCCTGGAGAGTTAAGAGAATTAAGCACGGTCCTCCTAAGAACGCCCCTCCAGCCTGCCCACAGCGCTGCAGCATCTCCTGTGCCCACTTTGCACTCCAAGTGTTCATCCTCCTTTGCTCCCACCCAACGTTTCCAAGTCCCACATCCGCAGGGCAGCAACGTGTTGAGGAAGCGTTATCTGTCCCGTGTGATTCAGCACATAGGAAAACCAGCTCAGCTCTGCCTGCGCGGGGCTGCCGGGGCTGCCTCCGAGTGAAAAGAGGTGCCGAAAGTTCCCATCGCTGTCAAGGACTGCACGATAAGCACGCCTGGGAAATGAGAGCCTTTCCCTTGCCAGCGCCAACCAGACCTTCCTTGGATAACATCCTGGCACACACAGCACAGCCAAATGAGCACAGATGCACACAGGAACACTTCCTGTCATTTCCATGCCCAAAGGGTCTCAGCAGGGACCATGCCTGGAGCAGACCCACCTGCGTGCTGCTCCTGCCCCAGGCACAGCACCCAGCAGCATAGCACGGGCACCACGGCCGGCCCTGCCCCGCCACGCTCCATCCGCATGGAGATTAAAGGATTCTTCCCTGCTACAAAGCCAGGGGAAGGCAACAGGAATGCAGGCTGTGCAGAAGCAGTGATGGATTCTCAGGCAGGCAGAGCTGCTGCCAGAGCAAACCCCCAGCTAGGAGAGTCATAAGAGCACTGAAGACCTTTGGCAGCTCTCAGTGTTGCTCCTTGGCATCATCCACAGCTCCCACCTTTGGGATGCAGATTCTCCTATTAGCTGCCATTCACCTGACCACGCAATAAAACAAAAACAGGCAGAAAAGTGAGGCAAGCAAAGGAGCAAGGATTCCCCTCTGCGAGGGAGCAGGGAAGCAGGCTGAGGGCTGCAAGGCTGCCAATGACCATACAGAGGACATTTCTGTCACATTGCACTCCAAACCACACTGAAACCACTGGCAGAGGCGGAGGCACAGCCCTGCAGGGATCCTGAGGCAGGAGGCAAAGCCTCTGGCATGAGCCCGGCACTGCAGCAGTGAGCAGCAGGAGTCCCATGGCTGCTGCAGGTGGAGCATGGGTACCTGTGCTCTGGAGTCAAGTGCTCGTGCTCAACTGATCACAAACATTAAGGCCACAGCAATGGATGTCACTCAGCAAAGTAACAGTACTCCCAGAGCCAGGATCCTGAATGCATCAACCAGACAAAGCCACAGCTGTTCTGCCCTTCCTGGTCAGAAGCTGCAGCCCCACGCAGGGCACCTGTGGGCAAAGGAAACAGCAAAGCAAGCAGTGATAAGACAGAGCAGGTTGCTGTTTTGCAATATTAGACCTTTGGAGGCATATATTCTGAAATATTTGACTTTTGGGGGGCTGTGTTCTGAGCTCAGCCCGCTCCCTCTGCAGCCAGGAGCAGCAGAACGCTGCAGGCATCTCCCTGCCCTGCAGGAGGAACACCTCCTCCCATGGGGAGAACCAGGCTCCCCTCCTCCCTGCCCTCACACGTGGCTTTCCACTGATATTCTGCTTTCTCTAAAATACCTAAAAAGCTTCATTTGGTTTTGGTAACCCCTCCTTTGGGTCACACTTGCTGTCTGTGTTGTAGGGAACCCAAAAGCCAGGAAGCAAAGGAGCAGAGAGGGAAACACACTCGGCCTGGGGTCTGTGCTCTGTGGAGCAGCATGAATGGCCCAACATCTCCTTCCCACAGCTTTCTTTGGTGGGTTCACAATTACAGACTGTTCAACAGCATTAATCAATGAGTAACCCATCTCCATGGTATACCCCTCTGTGAGTGTTGGAAGACTGCAGTCAGCCTCAAGAAAAACACAGAGAGCTGAAGCCATAACATTTTATGCTATGCCAAAAAAAAAATACCCTACAATAAGGCTGGAATTCAGCGCAGCAGCCAAGCAGCCTCCCTGCCTCCATCAGGTCTCAGTGCTTCAGGAGAAGAGGTAAATACCAAAGAAATGAATCATATACCCAACGCCAACCTCTGTATGTCCAAACCCCGTAATTACGTGGTAATAGGAAAGCAAGCATTGTTCAGGATGCCAAGTGGTACGAAGTGAAGATTGCAACTCATGTACATACATCAGAAACCCAAAGCACCTCTATGCGATGTGCCAGCTGCAACGTCAGGGCAGACTGAAAGGAGAGCAACAGTGACAGCCACAGCACCAAGAATGGGAATTTCTCTGCACCTCTGCAGACAGCACCTGGTTTTTGAGGTCTGCAATGCGTGCAGCTGTGGGCAGCTCTCTGCTCAGCTCCAGGAACCCCAAATCACTGCCCTCACACCAACCTGTGTCCTGTACTGCTCCAGGATGCTGCTGCTTCCCTTGGAGCCAGCTTCCAGGACGAGCCCTTCCCCACCTTTCCCAGCTCAACCGACGATATTTCATCTGTGCTTTGGCAGAACTTCATAAAACACCTCTCAAAGAGGAGCAAACCAACGTGTTCCTCTTTACATTTTAGCTTTCTGCTGCTCTGCTAATTTCTAGGGGTTTGATGGTGTCTGGGGCCAGCTGAGTTCCAAAGGGCTCTTCATTCCAGGAGGGATGGATTTGTAATGAGCCATGGGGATGAGGGGAAGAGGAGAGGAAGGGGAAGGGAGGGAGAAGGAAAGAGGAAATAAAGGGGAAAGGGAAGGGGAAGGGGAAGGGGAAGGGGAAGGGGAAGGGGAAGGGGAAGGGGAAGGGGAAGGGAAGGGAAGGGAAGGGAAGGGAAGGGAAGGGAAGGGAAGGGAAGGGAAGGGAAGGGAAGGGAAGGGAAGGGAAGGGAAGGGAAGGGAAGGGAAGGGAAGGGAAGGGAAGGAGAAGAGAGAGGGCGAAGGGAGAAGGAAGGGAAGAAGAAGGAGAGGGGAAGGAGAAGGAAGAGAAAGAGAAGGGAAGGGAAGGAGAAGGGAAGGAAAAGGGAAGGAAAAGGGAAGGAAAAGGGAAGGGGAAAGTTGTCTCTGTGTCCAGCTCTGACACTGCCATGCCAAACGCAGCACCTCATGCTCTCGAAGGCAGCTGTGGTTTGGAATCGCACCCCGGTGAGCAGGAGCAGTTCCAGGCCATCAGCTGCAGAAGTGCTCACCGGGTTTTTCACAAAGAGCGGCACAGAAAACAAACAGCAGCACCGATTCCAGCAAACAGTTATTAGTGAGAGTTATTTTAAAAGCACACACTGAGAAGTTTCCCCTTTTCCAGCTGCTTATTTTGTTTTATTAGAACAAAACCCACGGACATTAATTTTAGTTGTACTTAATTGAATAATTTCTCTGGGGAATAGTTTGGGGCGAGTTTGCGAGCAGCCCCTTTCCAAGAGCCATTACTAATTGGCATATACCACCGTGTCAGTGTGCCAACCCAAACAGCGTGCTTTCATGTTACTGGAAGCACTCTCAGCCCAGATGTGTTGAGAACTCGCAGTGATATAAGGCAGGCAGTAACTCCGTGGATGTGATAGAGCTCTCGCAGCATCCTCCGCCAGTTATCTGGAAGGAGATAAGTCTCCTTCAGCAAAAGCATCTTAACACCAAGCCAGGTCATCTGCTCCTCCCCTTTGCTCCCAGCAAGTTGTACGGCCTCAAGTTGCACCAGGGGAGGTTCAGGTTGGATATGAGTGACAATTTCTTCCCAGAGAGAGTGGTGATGCATTGGCAGAGGCTGCATGGGGAAGTGGTCACTGTCCCTGCGGGTGTTCAGGAAGAGTGGACATGTGGCACTGAGGGGTGTGGGCAATACTGGCGCTAGGTGGACGGTTGGACTGGATGATCTTGGAGATCTTTTCCAATCTTAACATCTCTGTGATTCTCTGCGACACCATTCCCTTCACTCACCGTGTTCAAGGCTGACTAGCACGGTCACACTGCTGAATGCTGCCGCCCGTCCCTGCAGCACACACTGCCCCACGGGGACTGCCATCATCCTATGCTTTATCGGTATCCTATTCTGGAATCTGAGCACTCCAGCTATGCAGAGCTGAAGATGTACAGGCCACACTCTCAGCACTTCCAGCAAAGCTGTAAGTCATGGGAGCAATGCCACGGAACTGCCTTCCAACAGACTGAGCTTTGAGCAGAAAGTCAGACTGCTCGGGGACCAAACAACAGCCATAAATCGGGCATCTCTAGGAAAGCCCGGAGCACAACAGGGCTGGAAGCTGCTCACATCCATACAACAGCATGCTGCCAATCATAACACGGCTCCTGTTGTGGCAGGTTTGTTTTGTGGAAGCCCGCAGCGTGGAGTGATAGGACAGAAGCTAATTCCAGCTCTGTTTATTTTCCCCCCATCCAAAACCTAAGCACAGTTTTTAAAACGCTGCATTCAGGACTTCTGCACGACAGCCACCTCTGCTGTGCTGCCTGCAGGTAACCCTGCAGAGCAATGGGGCAACAGGAGGACCCCACAAAGGGCCGTAGGCTGTGGATGCCCCATCCCTGCAGGCATTCAAGGCCAGGCTGGATGTGGCTCTGGGCAGCCTGGTCTGCTGGTTGGCGACCCTGCACATAGCAGGGGGTTGGAACTGGATGAGCATTGTGGTCCTTTGCAACCCAGGCCATTCTGTGATTCTATGATGCCCCCCCTCCAATGGGAGCCATCCGCAGCATGCAGGCAGCCAGCCCTGCCCAAACTCAAGGAGGCTCTGTCCAAAACGCACAGCTGAGCCGTTCCCCAAGTGTTAACTCCAGCACTGCTTCCAACCCAACACAATTTTCAAGGCTTAAAAGTTAGTGAAACACCTCATGGCTGCCACAGTCCCCAAAATGAGAGTTCTTTAACAACTGGATATGAAGTGCTCTGCATTTTGAAGCAGATTAAGGGAGACTGGAAAAAATGACCGGCGGTGTACTTGAGACCAAAAGCCTATTACATGGAGTGCAACATGAGGAGCAAAAAGGGAATACCGCTCAACGTGCTGATGTGATGCTGACTTTAGGGATGGGGTTAAGCAGTGCAGGTTCCTTCCCTTCCAGTTCCATCCATTTGCTGAGTGCAGGGCAGTGAGCTCATGGCACCCAGGGTGAAGGACACAGCCGTACCACAGCTTGTGCACAGCCACTTGCCTTCACCCCCCCGGGGGAAGGAAGGCTCTGTTTGCTTCTTTGCACTAAACTATGCTATAAAACAAAAGTGCTGTTTTAGCAGCCATTGGTGCTGGGACCAAGCCAACTGAGCATCACAGCATCCAGCACAAGAGCGTCATGCTGCGGCCAGCTGCATGGCATTATCCTCTCAGATCAATAACAAGGAGGAAAGGCACTTCAGAATCAGTCTATCAATCACAGGAGGAACCAGCAGACTTGCAAGTGCTTCATGGCCGCAGTATTGGAAGCAGCTGATGGAGCTCAGGTCAGCCCAGGCACCTGGGACTCATCTCCTGCTGACACACTTCATCGGGCTCCTCTGGAATCAGTGCTGAATGGAGTCAATTAGCAATGGGGACGCAGCAGCTAACGGCATGCTCAGAGAGGGTACCGGGGACCAGCTGAGCTGCATGGGAAGCATACTCACTGTGATGCTGCAGCATTCCCACCTGCTGCTCCTCACCTGAGGCAGGCCCAACACACACAAAAACCTTTCTGGAACGGATAGCTCAAAAACCCCAAGTCTGCAGCTATGGAAAAAGTTCTGCTTGCTCCGAGAAGTGCTTAAAACAACAAGGAGGGGGGAAGAACAACTTCCACAGATAAGGTGACCTGACGGTGCTGAGTCCCAGGCAGCTCCAGCTCATGCTTTGCTTCCTTCCCCCTTCCTTGCAGCCAGCAGCGGCCAACTCTCCCCATCCCTCCTGTGGATTCCTGCCGATGCGGCTGCGACTGAGCAGTGTGTTTGGTGTGGCCGCGTGCCCATGCGTTTGTGCCGAGCCAGGGGAGGCTGCTGCACAGAGCAGCCCTCACCCAGCTGCTCCTCCACAGCCCTCTCCTTCCCCCGGCTCATCCGTTACAAGGACCAGCAGTGATTAATTGGCACGAGCTGCAGAAAGCGGAGCGCTCGGTGCCACTGCGCAGCGTGCCCAGAGGACACTTCACAGCACCGTGGCTAAACGCTGCTTTCATCTCCGTGCACGACTTCTGAATTCCTGCGTGACCAACTCCAGCACAGGAAGGAAACCTTAAGCCTCCACTTTATCAAGCTGCACAAATACACGCTTTATCAAACCGAAGAGATTACTGCTGCTTACTGGGCTTCTTTTGCAGCTGTTTGCAGAGCTGTTTGCAGGCCGTACAGCGCATCCTGCAGCCGAGTGCTAGAAAATAACTCCGTGCATGAGTTGTGTCAGTATTTCTAATTACTTAATTTACATTTTTTTTTCCTTAGAAAAAGTGCTGATACCAGGAAAGGTGCGAAAGACTGAGAAAATCCTGGAGTTTTTGCTGTTTGTTAATGCCGTTTCTCAGCACACTCGTGCCCAGCAGCTGCCCCATGGCACGGAGCAGAAGCAGCTCTCCCTGACAAGGACAGATACCTGCTGACTACAGATGTGCCTCCTCTGCTCCTAAACCCGGGGTCTGCAGGGGCCTCCTAAGCCTGACCAGAAGGGAACCCCGACGGGTTATCCGTCTCCCATTTAAAACCAACACGCTGTTTCACTTTACAGCCCCAGTTTTAATAAATCACAAGGCTGAGCCCTGCTCTCTGCCTCATTATACTCCTCCTGCAGCCAAGCAAGCCCTGCCCTGTAGGATCTGCCCTTTCTGACTCGGGAGGCGAGGAGCTCTGCTTTAGGACATCTGGTAGTAGGGGCTCCTAAGGTCTGATCTTTCCATATGGGCTGGGAGAAAGTGATAGATGTTTTCATCTTTTCTTTAAAAGGACAATGAACGCTCGCTGGATCATTTCCAACCCAAATAATTCTGAAACCCAAAAGGATATTAATTGATAGATGCATTGTACAGATCTTCCTGAGCACAAAGGATTGGATTCAATGGCCTGGCTGAGGCCATTGTGCCTCGCACTAAAAAAAAAATGTTTTGCACACCATTATACCCTTTCCCAATTCATTCATGCTTTAAAGATTCCCTATGCCCTGTGCTGTGGATGCTGATGAACAGTCGCCTTGCACCACCTGGACCTTCCTGCGAGCAGGAGAACCCTGGGAACAAGGATAAGCCCATCTGCAGGTCCTCTCTGAACACTGTGCAGGGGTCAGTTTGTCAAATCAGAAAGAAAGGGGCAGCACAATCAGCACCTTCATCAATTAATATGGGAGATCGGGACTCGGCTCCAAGCAAGCCCTCACCATTCTCCACCCATCACTGCAAAGCTGCATTCACCGTTTGAGCAGAAACAACACCACAACCATCCCTTTCCTGCGCTATTTCTGCAAAGATCTGATTATTTGATACTTCTGCAGAGTTTATGAAGCATGTGCATATCTGCTATGTGCAGAAACAGGTGCACCAAACACCAAAATGCCACCTGGCCAAAGATGACCCGCTCTCGAGTCCCCAGATCTCGAAGCTGAGCCTTGCTGCTCTCAGCAGTATTTTAAGACTTCAGATGTGAGGGCCTCAATCTTAAATTATTTTTTCAAACCCTCTTAAAACACATTTAATCCTTTGTTTTCTTTCTAAGGAGAAAGGTTTCACATCTGGACTGTCAACCTGCATTCCAAAGCATTAGCTTGGCGAATTAAAGCGGCCGAGCTGTAAATCTCCAACAAGAGGACTTGTCAGGGCAACAGCAACTCAGCATTAACCCCGGGCCCAGCTCAGCAGGAAAGCAAACAACAAAAGCCCAAACAATGCAGAGAGTCCCACGACCACTTGGGATATGGGATCCCACTGCCCAACAGAGACAGGTGCCCTTACCTATCTCTTCCTATGAAGCATAAGAGCCCACCAAGAGCTACCCCAGTTCCACGGGTAGACTGTGCAGGTGGTCCTCTACAGCCACCACCAAACTGCAGCCTCCTTAGAGCTGGACTTGGGAGGGGTCAGTGCCTCATCCCTTCAACTCCAATAAAGCCAAAGTCCTTGGGCTGCCATTTCTCGTGGCTCTCACCAGGAAAACTGTCACAAGGCAGATGGAAAGCAACAATGTGGGCTCCAGAGAGTGAAACTCTTCAATACACATCTCAATGGAAAGCAAAACTTCAGAAACACGGATGGAACCTGTGGCAAAAGGGTGTAGAATGGTAAAAACATAAACAGGAGCATCAATCTCACCAGTGCCCCCAGGATAACCGCACACCATTGAAGCATCTCGGCTAATGTAATGCAGTGTGAACACAACGCTTACTGAACATCGCACCATTGATTCATCCAGATTTGGAGATGAGCTGCTAAAAAGCAAATCCCATCTTTGCTATTTGTTTGTTTTTCATTTGAGAGTGAAAAAGGCTGACCTGGGCTCCCGAGGAGCCTGCAGTCACAGCAGCCCATCCCCAGCACACAGCTGGGTGACCACGGCCGGCTGCTTAACTCTCATGTCAGCGCCCCGTTCACGCAACACTCCGCAGTCCAACTCCATTACTTCTTACACTTTCTACTGAAGCACTTGATTAAATCTCTCTTCCTACCAACAGCACAGTTCGGAGCTTTGTGTTGGGCCCTGCAGATTATTCCGTTCCTTCAGCTCTGGTTTCCTGACCCCTGTGCCATGAGCTGGGCTGCACCCTCACCCTGAGCACCTCGGCAATCCCTCCTCCTCCTTCCTGTCTGGCTCCTAAACACACACACAAGTTTGCTCCAAAATAAAGCAAGCACGCCCAAGGAGAAAACACGAGGTCGGAGCACTGCTGCTATCAGCACTATGGGTACCCCTGTGATGCTGTCCCACCACCTCCCACACACCCATGCAGCAGACTGAGCCTCTATCTGCAGCACCTTTCAACAAAAGCCACTATTATAAGATTAAAACCTAGTTGAAGTAATTGTGCATGGAAATGCCTGTTCTTAAGGCTGCAGATCGGCTCTTATCGGGTTTCATGGCTCGCAGAGCAGCCTGGCAGCAGGCTGGTTGCTAATCGCTATCCCAGCTGCAGCACAGTGCTTCTGCTCACCTGCTTCTTGTCATACTGAAACGGGGCACACAGCAACACTTCGTGACAGACATTTTCATTAGAGTAACACATTGCTCCTTCACCACCTGAGCTGGGGAACACAGCACCTCCGCCATCCAGCACTACAGACAGCCCGCTCAGCACTCATGGCAAGCAGCATGCACACCCCTAGCACAGACCTCAGCATTCAGAAGGAAAGCCCCCAGAAAGGCTTGGATGGAGCCCTGGGCAGCCTGGTGTAGTACCTGATCTGGCAGCCCTGCCTGTGGCACCTGATGATCCTCAGGGTCTTTTCCAACCCAAGCCATTCTATGATTACCCCTTTCCTATCCCACAGGGCACCGCACATCGCTCTACCTGCCGACTGCTGTCTTGAGCTCTTTCTTCAATGGGGACTCTCCATGTCGCCACTCCATGGGCTGCCATTTTGACTCCGACTTGCAGTGGTGCCTCCACACCTCATCACTGGTAACGAAGCAATCCAGGGAACTGCTGCCTCTCGTATTGCTTCAATAGCTCCTGGCAAACTTGCAGAAGGAGGAGGGCAGCCCTGGCAGACCCCTACGCTGGTCACATACCCCAGCCTCACACCTGAGTGCCACTGCATCACCCAGTCAGCTGCTGCACCCCGGGCTGTGAGCTGCAGGCACCAGCCCTGCTCTGGGTGCTTTTGCAGAACGCTGAAGTCCCACCTGCCACAGCTCCCAGCCCCAAACTCTCCTCCTCACCAATCCCCAGTGTTCAGGAACCTCCACTGAGCAGAGCCTTCAGCTCAGCAGCTCCCTTCCCTCTCCTATTCTTCCCTTCATTGGTGCCATTTCCCAACCCCGACCACTCTGCAGACTCTCCCTAGAAGAGAACAGCCACCACACACACGCTGTGTGCTGAGCTGCTCTGCTGCTGATGGCAATGTGTGACACAAAAATGCATGGCCGAGCCAGGCAGAAAACACTGCTTTTCTCGGGGTGTTCCACCAACCACCGGGAGATGATTTATTTGAGCATAACTTCACATCACCACAGGAATTGCTTCTTTATTTTCTTGTCCTCGCCCTAATTTAATGTCCAGTACAGCTTCGCAGAGGCTGCTGCCACCATCAGCTGTGGGTTTGGCTGCTTTAAATGTCTTTAAGGTTGGGTGTTTGCACCTCCAGCAGCTTCCTCAGCCTACTGCAGCTGCTGTTTCAAGAAGATTGGAGGGACAGCACGCAACCCCCATAGCACTGCAGGATTGGGTGCTGCCAAAGAGGCGGATGACACACCGCCATGGAACAGCCCTGAGCAGGCACAAAGCACCACAGAGGCCATATGTGAGCCGTGCTGGTGGAGCTGGATGCCACCAACTTGTGTTCCAAGCTTGGAGACTTCCACGCCGTGCAGCCCCAACCAACCATATGCAGAGCCTTGGAGGCTCTCAGAACCCACTCACAGCTGCAGAGTTTCCACAGCGGTCAACCTATCAGTATCTACGTTTCTTGCTTCAATTTTCCCCATTTTCTTGGCCAAAGGAGGACAACCCACACACGTGGGGATGCAGACGGAAGGCCAGCACAACCCCAGCACCGCAGCGCCCTGCTGTGCACTCACCGGTGTGCCCCAGCCCTGTGCTTAATGGCAGCCAAAGCCCAATGTCAGCACTCACGTTCTGATGTTTATTGGCTGAGGTAATGGCTTCGAGCAAAAAAACGCCGCTTTCACAGGGCAGAGCACACTGCTCACAATGCGAGCTTCTGAAACCCAGTAAGAACAAACAAAATCAAGAGAGTCCTGTTGTTTTGTGCGCTTCTGAACAACGATGCGCAAATGAGAGGTGATCTCATCAGCCCATTGGCCCTGCTGAAGCAAGGCCACCGCTCCAAGAGATGTGCTGGCGAGATGGGGCCGACTGCGAGCAGCGTGAATGCGGGGGTACAGAGGCAGCCCTCATTACCAGGCAGAGCATGGCTCCCAGCTCTCAACCCGCAGCGCACATCGCTGCATTGAGAAGGGGGGCTCTGAGAGCTGTGCAGGCGGAGGCTCACACCTCTGCGACAGAAGGAGGCGGCCGACAAACACTCCGTGCATCGCTGGTTCACACGGCACAGCCGCCTCGCGCCGGCGAAAGGAGAGGGGGGAAGCACTTGAAAATCCAGGAAGAACAGTAAAAGGTGGCTTAGAAGCTCTCGCCTTTCATTTCTCGTCAACCAGATCGCGTCTTTCCCCCACGTTCCTTTTGATTGCCTTGCTGTCGAAGGAACAATGCTTGAAAGCGAAGAACGCCTCATTTCTGAGATGTTTCTGTTTCCAATCGAGCAGCAGAGCTATTTATTTTCCTAGCTGGTGAAGGAATTAAACAATTTGTCTTTGAAAACCCTGCCCGCCTTCACCCTGACAACCCCCCATCTGCTTTTCAGATTAAGGTACTTTGATTTTTACCAGCTAAAGGTTTATGAACTGCCGTATAAACCCAATTACTCTCATAGTAAATTATTTAAAGCTTACATGTTAGTTTTTAAATGTCTCCCCGCGGAGCGCTCTGGAGGTTCGTGAGAGGAAAGGGTGAGCTGCGCTCAAACGAGCAGCGCTGAAATGCATGGGGCTTCCAGCAACTCAGAGCAAGGAAACTTCAGTGTACCGACCTGAGGATGAGACGCTGCAGGAGGGCCAGGATCCCGGGCGGGGGGCGCTGGGACAGAGCTGGACGCACAGCCAGCCACTGCTGCTCTGGGCTGCAGTGATTTAAGAGGAAAGGAACCAACCCAGGTGTCCCTGGCCATAAGCACAGCTGAACGCCAGCAGGAGCTGATTCACTTTCTGCTTACTGGTTCAGGGATAGCAGACGTACCCCATTCCCACCCTCATGACAGAGCAGTTCCCACCCGTGCCCAAATTCCTCCTTCAACACAACTCTTCCCCCAGGGTGCTGAAGGAAGCATGAAGCATCTCACTTGCAGTCACAATGCTTACAAGGAAGGCACATGCTTGGCTACAGCATGATATGGCATTATTTAGTGACCACAAGTGATGCACCTTTATCTTCAGCCTGTACGTAAAAAGAAGAAACACCCCTAAATCCAATCATGAGATGACTATCTCAGGACAGCGAGCAACTGTTCACATCACATCAGCACCCGCCACACGCACACCATTGCAGTTACACCCCCAAGCACGCTGCAGCAGTGACCAGGGGCGTGCAAGGAATGTCCCCAGGGATGCACCCAGGGCAGGGCACACACAAAGGCAGCACACCGAAACACCCCCTTCTGCAGCACTGGCATTCAGCGATTTGTTCTGCGCAGCGCCTTCCCTGCTATGTTTGGTCATTGATGCACTCAAGCACAAAAAAAAGTGTGTTCCAGCAGCGTGGCAGCAGCGCTGAGCAATTCACTTGAGACGCCCGGGCTGCGTGTGCCCACCGTGCCAAAGCCCACAGCGTGACAGCAGCACTGCCTGCAGTGAGTCAGAGCGATGCGCTGATGCCATCTCCAAACTGCTACACCTTTTCCTCTCTTAGCAAGCTTTGTGTCTGTTTGTTTGTTTTTAACGGCGTGCTTGGGTGTATTTAGTGCATTTTGTCCTTCAGTTCATCCATACGGACCGATGCCACTGAGACAACACATCCCTCTGGCTGAGCTCTGCCATCCACCAGTGGGATCCAGCCCCTGTGAATCCAGGACACTCAGAACATAGCACTTGTCCTGTTCAGGAGAGGAGTGCATGGCACATCATCCGCCATCCCCAGCACAGATCCACCCAACGTGATATGGGTGTCGTTGCCTGGCTCACTTCCCAGCTCCTAGAATAGTCTTCTTTAGGCCAAGGACATCAACACTGGTCTGCAATACTGAGTAACAGCCTTTGGGGACCAATGGATCTGTGTCAACCTTCAACATTTCTGCAGGATACTGCGCATGCTTATCACACTCCTAACAAAAACCATGAGGCCATGCTTCTCAGAGCAGTTGCACACCTCCTGCTGGGGACCTGCTGAGAAGCAGTGCTCTGCCTCCACTTGTTCCATTTAAATCCCATTCATCTCGTGTTTTCAGCAGCGCGAAGTTCACAAGAGGTCGTATCAGGAGGTTCTTCCTCAGCTACCATCATCACTGGAGTCCTTGAAACTTTGTTCCAACAGAAGCTCATCTCCTGCCCTGGCTCATTAGTATCTCCTCCATTACCAGCAAAATGCTGACAATCTGCATCGTGAAGGTTGTTTTGTTTGATTTTAATTAAAGGCTGAGATGCCCATTGGTTCCATCGCTATCAGCCACCCAGCATTCAGGGATTTATCAGCCTCTCCAGCAGCATCTGCAAAGCACGGCTGTGTGCCAGCATCCTGCAGGCTCCTACCTCCTCCTGCAGCTCCCCGGGTCAGCCAGAGCCATTGCTCTCGGTTCCTTTCTTTGCATCTCTCATTGTTGGGATCTGCAATGAGCCTCCTTTACCACCTGAGCCTCCTCCCAAACCCCAGGTCAGTTGCAGGAGGTGCTGCTCAGGTCCCCCTTTGCTAACAGGAATGGTTTTAAAACAACGTTTAGGAAGTTTTAAACACATCAGTGCCATGGCAGCACCAAAACTATCACCATAAACAAGCCTGCACTGTTTCCCAAAGGGACGTGCTGTAAAACACAATGCAACACAGTGCTGCACTGCTGAGCACAACTCTGTATGCAGTCCAGGACACAGAGCTTCCCAGGAGCTCAGCAGCAGGTCTGACATCAGCAGTTCCTGCTTATAAAGCCCAACCTATTCAAAAACCTGACAGACTATGAGAAAACAAACAAGCAAGCCAACAAAAGTTGCTCTCAGTTGGGGGACGTTGGGAACTGGAGTCTCCACAATAGGTTGGTTTAACCACTGTCTTAACAGAACGCTTTCATTATGCTCTCTTGCAGCCAATATCACTGAGGACAGCACCCATCCCACTGTGCAGAGCTGGGATTATTGGATACGAAGGTCCCTCCCTACAGCCCAGAACACTGCCTGAAACCCTCTAACAGAGGTACAGCGCACAGAAACCCTTTAACAGACAGAAGCGCTCCTATTGATCTGGGGGTCTGACTTGCATGGCAAACACCAAGTGAACAGAAATAACACACACTTCTTCGAGGAACATACAGACACCAAACACCCAGCCATGCCCCGTGCTGCTATCGGTGAGCTGCGGTCGTTAATTTCTTAAGACAGATTAATGCACCCACAATACCTACAGCATGTGGCCTCCCCAGATCGGCTGCCAATATGATATAGATCCAAAAGAAATGGCCCTTCTCTGCTGCGACAGAACAATAAATTGGCTTCACTGAATACAGTGGTTAAAGAATCCGAGTTCCTGACCCTGAATGTTTTACTAGTAGTGCGCAGTGCTGTAGGGAACAATCAGGACGACATCTGCTGAAATGTGTGGGATTTATGATATAATAGGTTGCACATATGTGCCAAAAGAGAAAAAAAAAAAAAAAACCCTCTTAAATCCAACCAAATCAAGATTAATTAGCTATTAAAATAGCGGAGAGAACACAGTGCAGTACAGGTGGTACAACAAACCATCCCACTTTCGGAACACGGCGGCGAGGATGGCCGTGCTGTGCACGCATCTCCTATCGCACTCTCCCTGGGAGAAGCACAAATCGCTGCTCCTTCGTAACCTTCTGCTCTTTGTAATTCTTGCAGCTTTGCACTTTCATAAACAAATGTTACGCCGTCCTTTTGTAGGAAGTCCCACTAAGCCCACAGGAAAACCCTGCGCTGTCTGGCTTTGATCACCAAGACACTGAAAATTACCTCTGCTATTTTTACAGCCATGGGTGCATGACGGAAGGGGACGCACCGTACACACTCACCTCCCCACCTATTGCTTGGATTCACTTGGACTTTCTCCCCTTTCCTGCTGCCTTGCTGGCTTTCTGTTTTATGGCTAATTGCAGTTACAGGTGCTCAGAAGGCAGACAGATGCCCTGTGCTGGAGGTGCCATCCCTCTGCCCCATGCTTTGCCCTCACCGCATCCCTCCATGCAGCACGCAGGATCACAAAGCAAACATTCTTCCCACAGCACGCCCGGAGAGAAAGCACAGAAGCCTAACTCTGCCTTTTTCCTCCTGCCCCAGCACTGCGAGCTGCTAATACCCTGCAATCTGCTCAGTTTCCCTCTTAATCCTCATTTGAAGCAACCTCTCCTCACAGGAGATCGTATCAATATGTCACCAGCAGGCGCACAATGCAGCCAAGAGCCAATGTTATTGTGTGCCTGAGGTGGAGCGGCTCGAGCCCCAGCAGGAGAGCAATTTGTACGGGGAGCCGGCGAGTTCTTCTGGAGCAGGGGAACCACTTCACACAGGCAGGCTCCCTGCAGCAGCAAGCAGTACTGTGGATAGGGGCAGCGAGTGGGCACTGGTGTGCGAGGCAGCACGTGGGTCTGCCCAGCAGCAGCATGATGCGTGCAGCTCATCCTTCTGCCCAGGTCATCACATAATCACAGAATGGCCTGGGTTGAAAAGTACCACAGTGATCATCCAGTTCCAACCCCTTGCTGCATGCAGGGTTGGCAACCAGCAGACCAGACTGCCCAGAGCCACATCCAGCCTGGCCTTGAATGCCTCCACGGATGGGGCATCCACAACCTCCTTGGGCAGCCTCTTCCAGTGCGTCACCACCCTCTGGGTGAAAAACTTCCTTCTAATATCTAGTAGTCTGGAATCTTCAACTACAGCAGCCTCCAGCACACCACAGGCATCCCAACACCCGGAGCGTGGGGCCACGGGGCACGAAAGAAGCGCTGCAGCTTTGGCTTTGGTCCACATGAATTCACGATCCTGAAATCCAAACTGCAGACCTCTCCTTCCAGGTACCTCCACTGTAAGCTCGTTGTTGTGCTGCATGGCAAACCACTCGTTAAGCTGACCAGCTCTGCTCTGTTTTGCTCACACACCACAGTTCCCCACGGGCAGCATTTCCCCATGGCCATGCACCCTTTGTTTGTTGTATGCAGCAGCATCCAAGGGCTCTGACACAGAGCAGCTCACTGACACAGCTCCCATGTGTGCCTTTTGTTACACTCCTTACCCATCCTGGGAAAAGCAGAGTTGCTTACAGGTGAAATAATTAACATGGAATGAATAGAATGCAGAGCACATTCACCACCTGGAGAAGGAATGAAGGAGAGCAGCTGGGCAGGACAGCGTGGTACCCATCAGCACAGCCCAAGAAGGGAGAGTCACTCCCATTCAGGCTGTTGGAAGTCCCCTTTAATACTCACTCCACTCTCCCCACTCGGCTGTTTACAGGATATTTGAGCTATTTGTTGAAGACTCAACATCTTCCGCCACTTAACTGGAGAGTGGAAAAACCGCCTAATCCACTCCTGTAGGTACCAAAGAACCCAGAGCAAAGCGGGCTTCATTTACACAGGAAAAGAGCTGCTCAGCAAAAGCCTCCCACATGAAGGCACTTATCCTGGCTAAGAACATTGTCAGGCAGAATTAGCACGGAAAAGCTTTACATTCACACCAGAACATCCTTCTGTAAAGCTTTCCTGCCTGCGCCCACAGCAGAAGGGATGCAGTGACAGCAGCCACCCCTCTGCGACCCGCATCCCAAACGCTGTGCAGAAGATGAACTCTGAAACGTTCGGTCACTGCTTTTCATTCCCCAGGAAGGACATTAAAAAAAGCGACTGAGAATTCCCAATTACTCCACGCGACCGCCGAGCAGACGGAAGGATAACAGCTACAGCGGCACCTATATGCTGGGACTGCCATGCTTTTAACGCTCAGAATTGACAGACATATTAATTGGAGACAGCTGCAAGGAAAAATATCCTAACGACATGATTCATTAGTTTTCATAGATAATTACATCTGCTCATGGCCTCACAGTGAATCATTCATTTAGGGAATTTTGGGGGGTATTAAATTTAAACGCAGCCATCAGATTTGTTAATCTGCAGGACGAGGCAAACCAAACAGAATTTCACTCGAGGAATTGTTTATACTTCCAACGCTGACATTAATTCAGCAGCAGGAAAAAATTAGCAGCGTGGTGTACGTGTGTGTAGGTTAAGGCTCACTGTGTGCAATGTCCTCTGCTCACAGGGGTGCTGCACGGCTTGCTTCGAGGCTGCAAGTCTGCTTCCTTGGATGCAACCTTAAGCACTACGCAACCCTGCAGCCTTTAAAAAATACAAGCAAATCAATACTTTTTTAACTTGAGGCAATGAGATTTGAAATAATATCGGGTTTTGCCACTCTGCAGACTGAAGAGAGGGCTGTTTTCATTGTTAACGGCGTTTTTAAAACATAGTTCTAAATGGGGTTTGTTACTCTGAGCACACAGTCCGAGGTGGGAAGCCCAGGCACGCTCCCAGCCCCAGCCCCATTCCCTTCCCATCAGCCCCACCAGCAAACTCTTCAGCAAACTGAGCTCCGCATTAAAAAACAAAGAGTTTCTGCCTCCTGGAAGCTACTCTGGAATTTCCTATTTCTCAGTTCAAACAAAAAGGTCTTCTGACCTTAAATAGCACAGGCCTGAAATTTATTCCCGTCCTTATTGAAGCAGCATTGCTCTTCAGCTGCAGTGCTTTTTTATTCCCTCCTTGATCGCTCAGTGCCAAACACGAGCAGGAAGCACACAGCCCTCCTACGGGGCTGCACTTGGCCAGGCTGCACACCCAGCATCACCCCGCTGCTCTGCCCACTGCCCCTCCATGCCCAGCTCTTGCTCTTTTGGACCAGGGACCCCAAAACCGAGCCCAGGATAAAAGGCACACACTCCCACATCAACCGCAACTATTTAATAACAGCCACAAGCAAAGCTTTTCCTACGCCTATGGCAGAGAGCACCTTTGATATCACAGCTTGGGTTTCTCCGAAGCCACATGCTGCTGCTGAGAAGCACAAATTACTGTGCAATCCGATATGTCCTGCTCTGCGAGGCTGCACCTACGCAGTCGTATTTTTCCTCACCGAGCTTTGGGGGACGAGGGCTTGCTCCATGGAAGCTGGAACAAATTAATATTTCCCCGAGAATTATTATTTTAAGAGAAAGACCCAGCAGGAGTTTAAAAGGCAAGCCAACATCTTCTATTTACTTTGAGCGAAGCCTGTGACAACACACAGCATGTTTGGTTTGGGATGCGGACGGCGAGCTGCTCTCCGGGCACACAGCTGCTGGAAGGCATCCTGCATGCTGCAGAGAACTCTGACTGCTCCACCAGCAGCAGTGTGATGCCCGTATCACAGCCGTGCCTTCCAGATGGACCCTTCCAAAGAATAGCATGTGAGGTCTCCGCTCACCTCTCCCAAAAGCACTGCCTTGGGTTCCAGCGAGCGCAGCACTGCGTGTTTGTGTAATGGGAGACACATCAGGCCCTTTCTTGCAGTGATTTAAACTCCTCCCGTCTTAGAAGGAAAACAAAGAACAAAGATGCTGAAGTATTAATCACTGTGCTCAGCACCCACGGGGAGTAGCCGGAGGAATGCGGTGCGTGGTGATCCACTGGCCTCGCTTCCAGGTTAGGGCCTGCAGACCACATCCCAGCACCCTGCCAGGGACTGCCCTGCTGGCTCTGCCCAAGCACAGTGCACCCCTGGGTGCAGAGCCATGGCACAGCACACGTTGCTCTTGGGAAGGATGCAACTCCAAGTGATTGCAACCTGCAAGCCCAAAAGCCAGAGCTGCTCACTACGAAGGTCTTTGGTTACAAAGTGCAGAAACCCATATCATAGAATCACAGAATCATAGAATGGCCTGGGTTGAAAAGGACCACAATGCTCATCCAGTTCCAACCCCCTGCTATGTGCAGGGTCACCAACCAGCAGACCAGGCTGCCCAGAGCCACATCCAGCCTGGCCTTGAATGCCTGCAGGGATGGGGCATCCACAGCCTCCTTGGGCAACCTGTTCAGTGCGCCACCACCCTCTGGGTGAAAAACTTCCTCCTAATATCCAACCTAAACCTCCCCTGTCTCAGTCTAAAACCATTCCCCCTTGTCCTATCACTACCCACCCTTGTAACAGCCATTCCCCCTCCCGTTTATACGCTCCTTTCCTGCAAGGCCACAATGAGGTCTCCCCGGAGCCTTCTCTTCTCCAAGCTAAACAAGCCCATATATTTCCCTTTTGCTCCCCACATGAGCACGGCAAGCAGGATCCTGTTCATCGCTGGCAAAAATGCATAGTAATGATGGTGACCATGTGGAAAAATAGTGTTTTGTATCTGAGAACTTGCTCAATCAAGCAGCATGATTGTGCTCTTTGTTGTTGTTTCCATGGAAGTAAACAAGAGGCATTACTTCTGGAGCGACCTCCATAGATGTGGCCCAAGACAATTCCCCTTCACTCAATGCAGCCCAATGGACACCCATGTCATTATGTATATATTATCGGGATCACCATTTTCACAAATGCCAAGAAAGCAACCCCTTCCCAGCACAAGGGAAGGCAGCAGCCTCCCCCTCGCCCACCACCACCAGAGCTCAGCAGGAAGGCACCCAGAGCAGCTGCTGCCCTCTCCTTTCAGCCCTGCAGATAAGGGCACCCACAGGCAGCAATGAGAGGAACCACTCACTTATGGCAGCACCTGCAAAGAGCACAGGGACAGCTGGAGGCGATGGAGCAGGTAAGGGGCACAGCTGCTCGGAGATGTGCTCAGCCCCTCAGCAGGCACACAGAACAGCTTAAATGAGAATAGACGCAGATGTGCAACATCAGTCCTTTTCTTATTTACTTCACTGCATTTTCTCATGGAAGAAGAATTCAGTGACAGTCACAAGTCAGCTTTGGGGAAAAAAAAATAAAACCTGGAACTGCATTCAGAAATGGGAAAATGAAATGAAGAGTCACATTGCTGGGGAGCTGAGCCACAACTGGAGTGCTGGAGGCACACACGAGTGCTACAGAGATATGGGAGCTCCAGCTCAGTGCCGGGCAAGGCACACACAGTGCAGTAAGTCAGTAAGTGCATGGTGGGGTGGTGATGCAGAACGAGCAGCAGAGAGGTGCCCTGCCTGCAGCACGGGCACACGGGAGCTGCATGGACTCAGCCCACGGAGGCTTCTTTGCTGCACAGTGCTGCGGTTAGCACAGAACACTTTCATCTCCTCCTACACCCAGACAGCACATTTCTCCAAACATCTGGGCAGTCGTTTTAAGGAGAAGTTACAGGAGGGGAAAAAAAATCTGACACACTGGAACAGGTTGCCCAAGGAGGCTGTGGATGCCCCATCCCTGTGGGAATTCGAGGCCAGGCTGGATGTGGCTCTGGGCAGCCTGGTCTGCGGGTTGGCGACCCTGCACATAGCAGGGGGTTGGAACTGGATGAGCATTGTGGTCCTTTGCAACCCAGGCCATCCTGTGGTTCTCCGTTCCTCTGACACGGGCTCACTGCCAGACACAGGGCTGTGGGGTCACCAGGCCCAGAGCCACTTGCTGACCCCATGCTTACAAAGCACCTCCAATAACACATACCGTTTGTTTCAGGCAACGTTAAAAGCCAAAAGAAAAGCGGTGGCTTCTTTTTACAAGGGATAAAATACACCTCCTGATTTCCAGCTCTGTTCTCTCAATGGTTTTATCCCATGCTTCTCTCCCACGTGGAAGGATGAAGAATTATTGGGGAGGGTGGTGGCTTAGGACAGTTTAAGTGTGCATGAAACGGCTGTTCACTCCCAGCACACCATTTGTGCTCTGGAGAGACCACCACACAACCATGACACCGCTCATTTATTCAATAACGTTTCATGAATTCCAGCTGGAGACTCCTTTTTTCTTCCCCCGAGACCAAAGGGAAGCTTACTGTTATTTTTCATGTTTAGGATGTGGGGAAAGACACACGGGGACATTGAAACATATTAAACTGTTGGTTTTCTCTTCCCCCGCTCCTCCCCCTCTTATCCACAAGAAGGGAGGCTTCCAACCCTCAAACATATTAAACAAGTGGACTGAGTCTGAACAGCAACAGCCAGCGCCGAACTCATTTATCTCCCCGAACCCCATTCAACATACAACAGTTACCATGCAGCAGCAGCCACAGGAACAGCTCCCAGCTCCTTTAGCCAGCAGGAAAAAAGGTTTTGTTCGGAGCACAAGAGCACCCACACCACTGCGGGGAGAAACATGAAAGGAGACTGACACAACACAGCGATCAATACAATGCTTGCAACAGCTTCAGGCGGCTGTATTAGCAGCTCATCAGTCTTCAGCTTCAGGCAGAAGGAGAAGTGCTCGCCAGCCACTGCCAGCAAGGAGACAGCTTGAGGGTGAGCAAGGAACTCCTGTGCAAACCTGGGCTTGGAAAGGACAGCGGTCACCACTTCCCATCCAGGAATACCTGAGGATCCGATGGGAACTGCAGCAGAGCAGCGATCAACACCTCCAGTTACCGAGGGCGGACGGGCAGGACTACAACTCCTCAGTGTCTGCAGCTTGTTTTCATACAATAAGTAATAGCAAGAGCTATTGGAAAGCTTCCTCCCTTTCAAAAACGCAAACCTCTTGCTAAAGCCAGTAGTGCCAGTCAGCTTATGAAATGTTTCTATACCACAACTGAAGAATGGCTTTTCTGCTGCAGTTGTTTTTGGTGATGTCACCACCTCCAGATGACTTCAGGCAGGCAGTCTCTGATGCTTTAATGCCCAGCTGCTCCATTTAATCCCCGCTAAGACTGTTTTTCCTCTTCCAACGTCTGTAGGCATTGTGCTGGGAGACTTGTTTAAAACATATTCCTTACAAAGGCTCCCGGCAGCTCTGAAATGAAAGTGCTTCTCAAGTCTTCCTCCTGACTTCAGAGGACAAACGGTTCGGCTGTCACAGCTGAGCAGCATGGAAAACGTCCAGGAGATGGACGGGAAGCCAGGCCACAGAGCTCCTGCACCCCACACCAACTCCCCTCGGCTTCATTGCAACAAGGTCTCCCAGCACGCTGTTCAGGACAGACCAAGCCTCACCACGTCCCGCAGAGCAGCTCGGTTCTTCTTGCAAATAACGCAGAGCAAGCCTGTTCTCTGGAAAGCTTTTATATGCTCTCTTTACACTCCCTCCCACTGCAGAAGAAGTCTCAGTGAGGCCGGGCAGTGGCACTGGTCCTGCTGCAAGAATTAGCACAGCCAGTTTGAGAGAGGATAACGGGAGCTCCTAATGGACTGCCATTTTGCTTTTCCTACTTGGAAGCCCACCCTAAGGAGATCCCTCAGCCTTGCCAACTTTGAGAGGTCACGCATGGCTCCACGGTGAATACTCTACAGAAAGCTGAACAAGTGAGAAGTTTGCTTTATGCTTATGACAAAGCAGTCAGATTTGTTTTACATCAGCTCCGCCCATCACATCTCTGATTTACGTTTGCTTCTGAGTTACGCATCATTCCACCACTTAACAAAGCCCCTCTAAATGTACTCTTCCAGTACAACTTCAAAAATGCAAAAGCTCAAGCTGCTGATGCCCCTGCCCAGTAGCAAAGCTGTAACTGAACTTGCCTGGTGTCGGTACCACCCAGCAGGCCTGGCAGGTTGGCAATGCCACACCAACAGAGATCCCCGCCAGCTGCTCTGTGTCACTGCTGCACCACCAGCAGCAGAAAGCAGCTCCCAAAAGGTGCACCCACCTCCCAGCTGCAGCCCTGGGCTTCAACACACAGATGCTGAGAAAACACCCTGCCACGACCCAGCCTGCTCGGAAGGAAAGCAACACGAGGTGCAGTATGGAGAGCTCATCATCAGGTTCGATCTGCAGCCTCCAGCTGTAGTTCAGCACGGGACAATTTTGGGAGCACGTTTCAGAAACCTGAGGACAGACGTGCAGGGGAGGGATTGGACAAGTGCCCCAAATGACTTAAAGCTCGGGAAGAGCACGGAGTAACCAAAAGCCCTTCAGTAAAAGTCATTTCAGCCACACAAAGCTCTGACAGGGGAGGCTCTCCCTCCTTTACGGTCAGCATCACCGAATATCAGATCTCTGCTTGGAAAACAGGCACAGCCAGCCTGGAGGAAGGCTTCTCCCTTCAGCAAAAGGAGGAACGTGCTGCTGGTGCACACAAACCTTCAGAGCTTCCCTTAGAAAAGCCCTGTGGTCTCCGGCTATGAAAGTCATTTTCCTTCCATTGAAAACACACCACCCACATTACCCGTAAGAAAAACGACCTCAGCTTCTATTGTAATAAAGCATCAGATGGAGTTTTTCCGTAAGAAATGATGTCACAACAGTTTAACCAACAGAAAGGACTACGGTTAAGCTAAATGGGCTCCAGTGAAGCACCCCGTAATGACATATGAACAGTAAGGCCTCGTTAAGCAGTGGGAAAAAACCCCTGTGGTCTCACACCGACCCCAGGTGCACACAGACACCGAGGGCAGCTCCTCTCCACGTCTGATCCTCAGCACAGGAAGCCCCACACGCTCCGTCCCCGGGCTGGTGCTTGGAGGCAGCTTAGTCCCAATAATGGTTTCCAAGGAAAACTACTTATTTATAACGGGAACTCTTACATAAAAACGAGTCTATGTCATAAGCTCGACCAGAAGGAAGCTTTCCTCCCAGCTTATCTGATTTGCTATTCATTTCAAACACCATGTTTCGGAAGGCCGCTTCAGAGTTCAATTCACACTGCTGATTTTCTTTGGCAAAAACCCACATTATCTAAAAAGCTGGGCTGAAAACCCAATTACAGTAACGTGATACCCACACCCTGTTGCACAGCAACGGGATAACAGGGGGATATGGAAAATGCCCATGTTCCAAACTAACAGCAGGTACCAGAGCTGCCTGCTAGTCACGAGCAGGGCTACATCTGGAAGGTGCCCAGGTGGGATGCAGGAGGACACCAGGAGAAGGGGGAACGACCACATTAAGACCACAGCTTGCTTGGGGCACTGAGCTGAGCCTCCCAGCCCTGCTGTTCTGCAGCCCTCACCTAGGGGAGCAGTGGGCACCGACCCCTCTCCCAGGGCTGTCACAGCACAGCACAGGTATGTGCCTTCCACCAGTCCCAGCGCCCAGGCTGGGCTCTAAGGCTGTCTGCTGTCACTGCTCTCTGGTTTCAGTATAAACAGAGGTCAAAGGAAGACAGAAAAAAACATTCTGGGAGTTTATACCAAATGTTATCTTACTTTCACATGGGCTCTGCCCAAAATAGATCTAACCCAGCCTTTACAAGTCACGGGCAGTGCTTGAATCGCTCTTCTCTCGGCATTCCTGCTGATCCCGGCCCCAAGCCGGACCCCCAGAGGAGCGTTTCAGGGCTGGATCCCAGCACCTGGCTGCCCAGGGCCAAACTCCTCACTTGCTGCAGGCAAGTACCCCCGAGCTCCTCCCTGCACTGGACGGACATCAGGCGCAGATGTTTCCGACTAAAGGCTCTGGACTCAAACCAGCATTTTTCAACAGAACTTGGTTGCATGAGAAAACTTCCAACAAAACGTTGAGATCAAATACTGGAGTTCTTTCAAAACAATGCAACTCATGCAGCCAAAAGACACGGCTGATAATGCCCCCCACTTCGATGCCAGCCGGTTCCTATTACGGTATCTGTTTTGAACTATGTGATTTACTCCCTCGTGCTACATTGGCCATAGCTGTGTTGGGAGAGCCTTGTCTGCTTGCACCTCCGGGCCCCCCAACCAGCATCACACTGGTTCTGGATGGATTTCCTCCAGCTGAACCCCAGCAGCACCTTGCCAGGGCAGCAGGCACATCCTGGGGCAGCAAGGCCAAGTGCTGCACCAGTATGTGGCTCAAACAGCACAGCGCTTATAGCATTGATCTTATTTGGGTTGGGCTGCACAGGGCCAAAATAAATTTCAACACATCAGGAATTCAAAAAGGTTGTGCTAATATGACTTATTCCACCTCAAACTCCAGCTTGCAAGGAAGTCACCTTATTATTCACAATAATAATTACAGTACAATTATTTTATCTGTTTTTAAGCGATCCAGGATGCTTTCAGATATTAACTTCAGCAGCTTAAAAGCATCCCGTGCCATGTTTATGTCACATTAACTTCAATTATGTTTGACTGAAACACAGTTCTGAGCAAGCAATTGTTCACAGCGCTCAGTTCTGCTGTCATCCCATTGCAGCAACTGCGTTATGCCCATTGTACAAGCAGACAGCTGTGGGGCTGATTTCAATGCTCGAGCATCACCAACTGCTACCTGCCACTTGCAGGCTGCACCTAGCAGCAGACTTTACAAATATCAAAGTGGTATTTAACCAAGCCAGAAAGCCCCACTTCCTATTCAAACACAGCACAATAGAGCTCCATCTGCACGCACGCGGGCAGCACAGCAACCAGCCCCGGCCTGCTGCCCACCCCTCACGGTGCTCAGGGCATTACAAGATGTTCCACTTCATTCTCTGGTTCTGCAAGGTGCTGACCACCAAAATGATTCCATACATTATGTTTGTCTATCACAAGACAGATCAGCAAACCTGAGGCTGCCTGGCCAGTGAGGAATGGGGGCAAGCTCAGCCAAGCACCCAGCATGAGGTATGGAGATGGAGTATGTTCTGCTTTGCATCCAGGAGAACGGAGGGAAACAGCAAGGGAAGTCCCCCATGCAGGCATGAGAAGTGAGCTAGAATCTGTTTGAGATAATGAGAAATGCAGGACAATCTGCAAGAGAGAACTCACAGACTGACTCAGTGCTGAGTAAATTAACTTCAAAGCACTCTTCGGATTCCAGCAGGACAACATGCCCAAAAACGTGGTTTTCCTGCTCTCTCCTGTGTTGTAACCATTCAGGCTTTGACCCTAAAAGTTTTCTGGGAAATCTATTACGAGGCCATTTAGCATCCAGCAGCCCACTCACCAAATCACCGTGACGCAAGAGCAGATGGTTCCTCCCAAGCATGACTCCCCCTGAAGCCCAGCACTGCCTTCCCCCCAGCAGCACTGAGGCACACGAGGTACCCAGCACTGCAGCACTGAGGGATCACCACTGCTTCCCCACAGACCCCCAACAAACCCTCTCAGGAAGGATAGGGACGGAGGAAGCACTAAAGCCCGAGTCTTTTCAAGTACAAACTCTCACTCTGCATTTCACTGCCACAACGAAGAACACTGGCTAAAAATCATGTCTGTTTTTAAAGGAGTGGTGCTTAATGGTTCGAGACTGAAATACCGCCCAGGGACGGCGACCTACCATTGGAAATGCTGAAGCAGAACATGGCCTGGACACATCCTGCTCACCGTGACCACGAGCTCATGGAGGACAGGCCAGAGAGAGCCTGGGAGCCAGCACCTATCATGCAATTACATCCTTTCCTGATTCAGCCGAAAACAAGAGGGACAGCACTCAAAGAGAACGGACCAGATAGGTAACATCAAATCTACGTGGGTAAAAGAAGCAGAATTACACACGAACTTCCATGACAGCCCCCTGGGTCTCCCACCACAGGCACTCTGCAGCAGGCAGCTCACTTCTTGCCCTTCTCTCCTCCAAGCAGAGAACACGCAGGCAGGAGTTACACCTTCTGCTGCCCACTGCAGGTACAGCATTCAGCTGCAGGAGCTGCGCCGGATACGGGCCGGAGCTGTGCCTCTCCAGAGCAGAAAGCAGGCTGGGAAAATCAGTCTCCCCTGCATGGTCTCAATTTGAGATTCTGAGCAGAGGAAAAGCTAAATTAACATGGAAAAAAAAAATAAAATCGTCAGAGCGTTGAAATACCTACAATTACGGTTGGGTTTTGTTTGCTTTTCAAACAGCTTAAATCAAACGACTGAGGGAACAGGCGGGGGAAAAGAACTCTCTTGTGCTGCAGGCTGAGGTCTGTATCCCTATTAGAGCTCTCCTTAAGCCCTGCTGCAGAATTAATGACAACGCTTCGCAATTGAGACGGCTAAGATCATCGTTCTTATCGAGAACCCCGGCGGGGTTTCACAACAGTTCGGGACTCGTTTTCCCCCGCAGCGCTTTCCCCAGCATCCAACGGCCACGAGGACAGCTGAAGGAAGGCAGCCTCCCCCCACACGGCGTATGGGTGAGGTAGGGGCTGAGTAACGGTGGAAAAATCCACATAATTGAGAAGACAAATGTTGAGCAGCGATTTTACGGCTTGAACTATTCAAGGAAAAAAGCGGTGCGTGCCAAAGGGGCCAGACGGGCTCACGGTGCGTGTGTGTCAGCGCGGAGCTTCCTTTCATCCCCATCCAGGTTGTGCTGCGCTGCTTTATCTGCTTCTCTGCTGCACAGAGCTATAAAGGACACCAGGAGAAAAAGGAGCACCTCCCGTTATCGCGGGTATACGGAGAGCGATGCTAAAGCACAGGCAGCCGCAGCTGCCCCGCCGCTATTGAGGCCAGTTGTTGCTTCCCAGGAGAAGGCCCTATTTTCAGTTGTTTAAAATGATGAAAGAAGGACTCCGGCTCAGGATTCCCGCCTCGGATGCTCACTTCCAGATGAATTTTATAAGAATATATTACAGTTTCAGCCAAAACATCTCAGCCATTTCAGAACAATGCTTTTTTTCCCCCCGTTAAGGCTCTCCAGTGGCCTCAGAGCTGCAGTCCCCCAATGCTTTCCCATTAACACAAGTTGGAGGGAGATGGGAAAGGACGCAGACAGGGCGGTTTCAGAAGTGAGGATTAAGACATTCAGAAGGGGAGATTAAAGATCAGCTCAATAAAAGCAGGGCAATGAGAAGTTTGAAGGAAGCCAAGCTGCAGAAAAGAAGAAAGAAAAAGCAAGAGAAGGCAATAACAAGGTGAGCAGCCCACCTCCTGCTCCAACACACCCCAGCAATGCAACCAACACAAACGCCACCTCACCCCTGCTCCTTCTGCCCACAACTCACCCCACTGCTTCTGCCCCAGCCCACCCCCCCAGCAGCTCATTTCCTTCTGCAGAAATCCTCCACTCCTGTCTCAGCACGCTCTTCTTCCAGCCAGGCTGTCCCAGCACTCCTGGTGGTCACACCTGTGTGCTTTAAGGCACACCTTGCCTACCCTCTGGCTAAACCACGCTCCCCATGACCTTGATGAGCTGCTGTCCCTTCTCCACGCCAAGCTTAATAAAGGACTGGCTGAACAACAGTGGTTTGCCAGAGCCTTTCACAGTATATTACACCGTTCAGCCTGCATAAGTTGTGACCTCGGCACTGTGCTCCCCAAGCCCTTCTCCTAAGGGTTAGTTGCTCATCTTGAATCAGCTTAATCCTCACACCAGTGTGACCCTTTGCTTGTAGCCAGGCTGGATTTCACTCTCATTTGTCAAGATCATTGGGAGGAATCCTAGTGTTACTCCCAGCATAGCTGCAGCCTTCCCCGCCTTCCCTGTTACACAGGAGTTGAGTAAGCACACCATGCACTTCACCCTCTGTGTCCTCAGCAAAAATGCTGAGGAGAACCAGAAAGACCAATGCGGCCCAACTCAACTCAGCCTTGTAATGTAATTATGAATCACCAGTCCTTAATTTCTGAACATCATTATCCAATCAACTTCACATCTATTGAGGATGACTCACTTCAACCCATGCAGCCCTGGACGATTCACAAGAATGCCTTGTGAGACAGAACCAAAACCCTTCTTACATCAAGATGGCACTGAGTTGCTTTTCCCTACTCACGAAGCTCTCCTACAGAACGAACGCAAACTCATTCGACACAGCGGGTTCTTAACCAGGACTTCACCGAGAGCCACAGCAGCTCTCCATCCCACACTGCTCACCGCCGCAGCTCCCAACAGTCGCAATGCCATAAACCCACCCCAGCAGAGCCCAAAAGGGAACGCAGATGCTTACGCCTCATTCTTAACGCCGCTGTCAGCAACTGTCCACGGAGCCCACAGGCAGGACACCTCACACCTCTCACATGCTGCTCCCCATCAGCCAACACCGGCAAAATTGCGCTGTCAGCCCGAGCTGCAGAGGGCCCTGCGGAGGTGTTCTCATCTGGCCGCTGACCCACGCTGGGCGGTGGATCCATTCTGCACTTTCCAGGGTTTGTTTGGTTTTTTTGTTTTTTTTTTTTTTTTTTTCCTTTCCAGTTTTCTTTTTTAAAGATACCAGGAAATTTTACGTATACACAAACACTGGAAACACTGAAGCAGCAAAGCGATGTACTTAAAAGGTTGGGAAACGCTACAAATAATGCTGTTTTGTGTAGACACACGTTTTCGGTCCAACATAAACTCAACGTCACGTAAGTTCTCATGACATACATCCTCCAGCAGTCAGCAGGGCAGGGCTCGCTTCCTCAACAGATACGGAATATTTAGTTTTACCCTCCTCACCCAGCACAGGGCCACGTCCCTCACAGGCCATGCACTGCTCCAGCTCTGCATCTTCCTCCTCAGCCCTCCAGCCATGGCCCTCCTGATGGTAAAAACAAGTGTGTTCTGATTCTCATAGCTCCCTCGGGAGATGGAATGCTACCAACCCCAGCTGAGAAGGAAAAATAAGAAAATTAATCATTGCAGTTTATTTGGGGTGCTCAGTAAATGAGGTTTTGACTTGGCAATGCACCAAACCTTCTCCTTCCCAGCAGTGCTCACTCCGCTTTCTGTTCAGCTCCAACGCCCACAGCTCACCAAACAGACCCTACAACACCTGGATGCACAGAAGGGAAGTGCTTTGGGAAAAGCGTGGTCAAGGAGACTCAACCAGCATCACAAGGCTCCCAGGAAGAAGCCATAAAAAGACTTTAGAAATAACTTTGCCACTACATGTAGTTATTGCCAATCCAATCCAAACCCAGATGAGATCAAGTCCTGTGCACACAATGAGGCACGGCCTGCAGAGAACAGTGTGTGACTGCTTAAAGCCTAGAAATACACACAAGGAGTGCCATCTAAGCTCAGATTTGGCATTCCCTAACTTCTGAGTGTTCAAACTGAGACTGAGTATTCCCCTATCTAGATCACTGATGACAAAAACCAACATTTAACACGGGTGTTAATTTTTCCCCTAAGAAGGGTTAACTCCAACTAAGCAGCGTGCAATAAAGACAGAACATTTCACCAATAAAACTGAAGTCATTCCTACTCCACACAATAAGCTCAGGAAGCAAAATAAAAATCTATCTGCATAGCATGAGGTCAGTCAAGCTACGGATGGTTATTTCAAATCTAAATATTAAGAACAGATGCTTCTTTTTGGAGGTGCTTAAAGAACCTGGAACCTGCTGGTGCTCAGCATTTCTCAAGGAATGCTGCAGACCTTCAAACCCACACCAGAGCCATCTCAGCTGGGCTAACAGGACTGCACTCCAGACAAGATGAACGTTCTTTCACATTTAATCTTCAATCTTTTCTTATTTACAAGCTAATCCTAACAATGAGGTAATATATCCACAGCCCCATTGGTTTTAGCCTCATAACTCATACATATTCCATACACAATACTAATTAGTTTGTATTATAGCAAAATGTTCCTAATAAACAGAAATGTGAAACTGTGTCGTGTTTCAGGGCTCCTTTTTGATGCTGGCTATACAATAGCCTTGTAAAAGAATCTTTAGGAGAAGCACACTGCTGTCTGCATACCAACCAGGCTGCACCAGAAGCGACAGACTTGAACACCATCTTGGAGTCTTGCACTGAGTCCCAGCTATTTCACTTACTTTCAATGACTGCACAAGAACGCTTCTCTACGCGCACATAAAGCAGGCTCCAGGAGGTGTGCTGGCTGCAGTGTGCCCATCTCACCAACTCCACATGCCAGAAAGTCACTGGGACTCCTGGGCTGGCACCAAGGGAAGGGCTGAGCTCAGCCCCGTGTTCCAGCCAGCACACCAGAGGTGACACTGCAACCTACTGCAAAGCTATCAACGAGACAACGAGTGCTTGAAAGTTGGGTTGGTTTTTGGAATTTGGCTGACGAGAAAGTAAATACGTTACGTAACCAGGCTGTCATAATATCACTCTGACAGATCGTTTACTTAAAAAGAGCCATCCTGACTGGATATTTGCTCTGCATCCAGTATCCCCTTGTCCAGCGAAAGGAACAACAGTGGTCCTTCCTTTGCAGCTCATCATTCATGAATATATTCATGCTCTGATGAATTTGCAGTGGGCAGGAAGCAGAAGGATCCATCCTTGATGGTCTGCCCTGAACGGGAAGCAACATGGTAAAAACACTGAACATAGGAACTCTGCAGGCTATGTCACAGAGCAGTCATGTCCTCATGTGAGCACGCAGCAGTGAGAAGGCAACATCTCTATAAGGGTAAGACAAACAGCAGTCAGAATTTCTGAAAGCATTCTTCCAAAATTATTGCACTAGATTAGATTGCCTCATCAGCAGGGCCAGAGGACATTTGCACTATTTTCCTGCTTTTTTTTTTTTTTTTTAATATAACAGATGAAAAGAATACAGCAAGTTTTCTGGGGCCAACACTGGAATTAACAATGGGAAAATTCTTTTGCTAATCCCCCCATCTCTCCCATTGCTAGCAGGCTCCCAAGGCTGGAAAAACACAATGTCTCCCTGTGCCCTGCTTCTCATTGGTGCACCACGCTGCGCTCAGGACGTTGGGATGGACCCACAGCTCAGCTCAGGGCCATAAAACCTCCAGGACAGAGCTCTAGGGAGAGTCTGAGTACAGAAGGACATGAGACTCCAATTAAAACCTGGAAGCCCCCGGCGGGCCCGAGGAGGCCCAGCTCTTCCCAGAGCCCATGGCACACAGCAGCCACCCCACGCTGCTCCTTCACACTGTGGCACAGCCCCGTGCCATGCCTGCCAGCCCACCAGCGAGGGAAGAGCAGACACAGCCAAGCACCCGCCCCACTCGCAGCGCCGTTTTAATCATTCTGCAGTCATTTAACAAACACAAAAGAATTTACACGTACCAACTCGACTCGAGAAGTAAACTTTGCATAATGAATCCGGACGCCTCCGATGCTGGATGTGCTCAGAGCATCCGCAGCCGTACAGCTACACCCACTGGTACGTGGGGGAAGTGCCCGATGATGGGAGGTCACAGATTGCAGTAGAACATGGAAGGGAAAGAGCTGCTGCCTGGGAAGTAAATGCACTTATCCAGCTCTCTAGATGGTTGCACTAACTACAAGGCAACATCAGCTACTTCTGGAGCAAGTTCTGCTTTACCAGAAGCTCGAGCTCCAAAGGCAGAGCAAGGCACTGATCACTTGCAGGAGGTGGCAATGGCAGGTGAGCAGTCAGGCTGCTGGTGGGAAACTTGACTCGAATAAAAAGAAGTATTGATGCAGTGCTTAATGAAGATGAACTTCCACTGCCTTCCCCCAAACAGACGATGCCATTATCACTCACCACTAAGAAGGAAAGAGACTCTGAGTAAGGGGAAATTACAGGGCAGTTATGCTCGTCAGCCTGACAGCGTAATAGCAACGCGATGCTGGCAACGTGCCGGAGAAAAGCCTGCAGACAATTAAGCACAGGGCATAAAATAAGGTGGGTAAAGGGAAAGGAGCCCATCAGAAAATATTGCCAGGGATTGCAGCTTTTCCAGCATGAAGCACACCACCGTATCCCCTGCATCCACACAAAAAGAAAAATAAGAATAATAATAACTGTGTGAAGTCAGAGAAAACCTGGAAGTTCAACTTGCTCGCTAACAGAGAAGCCAAAGCTCAGCACTGCAGTGCCTCCCTCTGCACGAGTGGGACCACTCTCCTGCTCCCATGCTGCTGGCAGCCGGCAGGACTCATTCTTGTCATCTGAGGGCAGTGGGAAGCACAGGCAGCCCTGTGCCCCAGCAGCCAGCCTGCCATCAGCCACAGCAACCCTCACTTGGGAAAGCTCTTCTTTAGAGAAAAAGTTGTCTGTAGCTCACAAAGAGCTCATAGGGAAACATTACGAGTTTAGCTCCAGGCTGTGTAAATATCTGCAAGACAAGAACGTCAAACAAAACTGCCATTATTTGCATTATTTGTAGGAAGGAGAGCCAAACGCATTCCCAGTTTCAGAGAGGTTTCGAGGCTTCGTTGCTACAAAAAGCTCCGTATGGTCACACAGTGCTGCAATGGCACAGTACACAAAACCTGCAGCCCCACAACATAAGGATTTGGGGAACCTCCCCTGGCCCCCAGGAGAGGGAAATGGGACACAGACTCTGTATTCTCCTGATGAGAAACCAGGGTTTCACAGAGAATTAGTAAACACACTCATGAGTCCCACCTGTTTTCTATTTAGAGGGAAAAAAAGCAATTTATGTGACTTTTTAAACAACTGTTAATAGAAGAAACTTATGAAACTGAGATTCCTAATTGGAAGTGTCTTTACTCAGATGAGGCAGAGGATCACAGCATGACAACAGCACTACGATTAGTTTCTCCCAGCTGTGCAAACCATTTTCTAACGACCTTAAGATTAACAAAGACACATTCGAGTCGTTCCCCATCCCTCCAGAGCACGGATGCATGGCAAGAATGAGAAGGACGTCCCATCTCCCACCAGTCAGAGCGGGGCTCCCAAGCAGCATTTATGTTGTGCAGTTGTTAGAATGGAACCCCTCGCTCTGAGCAGCACTCAGAGGCATATAAGGGAAAAATATCGGCCCTGGAAGAAGTTGATTTCAGCATATCATTTATTAGCAAGTAAAAGGACGTTTACCTTCTCAGTGGTTAAGTACAACACAACCCAAAGATAAACCATATGGCTCAAGCCTTTGTGCAAGGGAGACAACTGGCAGGGCTCCAAGGCTCTAATTGAACTATTACCATATTGTAAGAAAGGAAGAAGTCAGGAAGACTGGAGGATCTGCTCTCCTAGGGACAGCTGATGTCAGGCAGGCAATTCAGGCGGTAACAAAGCATATTTATCAGGAGAGCAATTCCACCATTTGGATACTGGCTCAGTTTAAAGAAAAAAAAAAGTGCTTTTCTATTTCAATATCGCACTTAATTTGATCCTACATTCAATTCATGAAGCCTTCAAAATCCAAATCGTTTGTAGCAAACAATACGCTTCTCCTTTAATTGCTGGCTCAAGGTTTTCCATTTAGTTAATAACTAAGGAAGCAAAGGAAGAATGTTCAAATGAAATCCAGCAACAAATAAAAGATTACCATTAAAAAAAAAAAGGGTCATTAGAACAGAACCACTGAAAAGTGCAGAAGATCCAAGCACAAAACGGTTTTGTGCTACATACAATTTCCCATCTTTTCTTTCAAAGACAGTCTTCATAAAAACATCCCAAGTGTTACACGTTTCACACACACCCGGGTTATGCAGTGAGACAAAGTACAACAGTAAGCACACGAGCAGACAGAATCTGTCAGAGCTGCTACAGAAACCTTTGCAGTGTTGTCTTGTTGATTGTGGGGAAAAAGGAACACACAAAGACGAAAAGAAATCAGACACAATCTTGCACAAAAATGAGTGAGATGAGTCCCTGTGGCTCTTGTTCTTACCGTTCTGCTCGTCCAGCTCATTCCCAATTTCCTGTCCCATTTGCTTTTGCCGGGATATGATTGAAGAGAGAGCATCCAGTCCAGCATCTTGCTCTGCACCAGAAAATACATCAAGTTACATGAGACAAAAGGCCAGCGTGCCAGACTGCGTGCAATGGGAGATGCAGGAGCAAAGAAACAGATCTACTCTGTGCTGAAAGAGTTAAAACACACTCAGAAAAGGACATCAACGCAACAGGAAAATGAATCCTTATGGCAACGGTACTCTTAAAACAATGTGAATGATGGGTAATTAATTTGTCTGCTCTGGCTGGGACATTAGCTGAGGGTCCCAAAAAAACCCAAGAATTCAACCTCCAGCTGTTCCTCAATCATAAATGCGGGAGATTCCTGGCGCACGCACAGATCCCTGATTAGCCTTTTTACATTTTCCAAGAAACTTTGAACACGAATACAAGGCAAACAGGTGATGCAAGCACCAAAGAATTCAAATAGATTTTTAAAGCTGCAAGAGGACACGGAGCGCGTGGAAGGCAGCCTGCAAGGAGGGGACCGCAGCTCACAGCGCTCCTCCAGCTCTGCAGGCACTCCTCTAGAAAGAGGCATGCTGTCTCTGCTGCATGCAGGCCCTGCACACCCTCAGCAAGCACCTATCACACACAGCTCTTCTACTTCATGACACGCTCAGCTTCACTAAAACGTGGGCAAAAGGCAATCCCTAAATTGCGTGCATCTGACTGTGAAGAAGACCCACAAGTTTGCAGGGTCACAAATAAGGTATGCTCACTGCTTCAGCGGTTTCTCCTCCCCTGCCATGAGAAAAATGACTTGCTTCCATCAGCATGGAGATTATTTGGAAAAGCTGCTTTGAGAAGATGTTCCCAGCAAGGAATACTGCAAGCATAACACTGCTCCTGCTCAGACAGGAGAAGTCACCCACAGCTACTCGGACTGACAGCCCCAGCTAATAGGGCTTCAGCAAAGGTTATTGCACTGACTTTCTCATGAGGACTCATGCCTATAACATACAGACAGACTCTTCTACCTTCTATGATCCTCCGCTGCTGCTGCCTGATGTCATCGAAGCCAAGCCCTCTGGTTTCCTCAGACTCCTCCAGGAGCCATGGGTTGGTCACTCCTCGTTTGACACCTCCTGCCATTAGGCTAGATCTGAAAATAAGATCAGGAAACAAGTTTCAAGCTTTAGACGTAAAATTCACTCTAATTTGTGCATGCAAGGCTGGCTGGCAGAGATGGACCTGTCTGTATTCATCACATTCCACACAATTCTCTGCAAACATTGAAGAAATGAGCCAAAAAGAATCCAATTTTCTCTGGTAACATTCTGCAAGGTCCATCCCACTGCCTAAAAGCAGTGAAGTGGGGAGAAGATGACTTCACACTGAACAATTAAGCTACACATGAAACACACACCATGCTTTTGATGCTATATTCAGCAGTCAGACCTGATACAAAGAAAAATAAAGGTTTGTGTACATACATACACCCCTCATGGCTTTGCTCTGTGATCAAGACACAAAACACACAGCCCCACTCCTGCATTCCTGCTTTGCCATGGACACGAAGCAGCCACACACACACAGTTCTCAAGAAAATGCCATCAAGTTACAGGTTTCCTTCAAAAAGAGTTATCACCTGAGGCCGCTCACACAATGGACACTGCACAGTTTACAACAGAAAGCAAGTTTGCAATGTCCAGGAAACATAAATTCCAGTTGTAAAGTGAAATGCCACTGCAATATCTTCTCTCAATACCAGATTTCTGGTTTCCTCCTTTCAGTTCTTCGTGGGTTTCTGGTATGAGGTAAGTATGACATGACAGCCTGCAGGACATTCAGGCCCCAAGCTGCAAATCTGCCCTGCGGGAGGAGACACTGAGGACTGGGTCCTCCACTGCAGCTCAGCTGTAGGAGTCTCTCATTCCCACTTGCCTTTTTCAACTCCATCTTTCATTCCCATTTTTTCTTGCCCTCTTTTTCCCCAAACCACTTTCACAAACAAAATCAGAACAAGAAGCATTTTTGGTACCTCTCAAAAACTCCCTAAATCGTTTTATTAAACCAAGACCTATTTTTTAATCGACTCCAGGTCCCTCCACTCCAACATAGACTGAAATGCTCTACAGCAATAATATAAGCCCACTATTTCGGGTAATGATGCAGCAGTATCAATGCAAGCAGATCTGAAACAGCAGGACAACAGAGGATTTAGAGCAAAGGTACTGAAGCAAAGGGCTGAACTTGAGATTGGTGAGGAGCTGTGGGGTGCTGGAGACATCTCCTGGCCGTGCAGTGAACCAGCACTGCTGGGAAGGATTCCTCTCCACCACGAGAACTTTGGGCTGCCCATGAATCAGTCACATCCATGCACAGAACACGAGACGTTCCACGAAGCAGATGGGGCAGTTCTACAGTTCAGCTCTTTGCACCTCCACTAAAATCTCCGTGTATCCATCAAGCTGGTGGATCTGCTTTAATTAAATAAAGATAGCCCTGCAACGCTGCTTTACACATTAGCAAGACTTCTTCATTGCTTGGGAGGTTGAAATCCCCTCCTGTATTCCCCAGGCTCACAGCATAACAGGAGCACGATGCACCTGAAGACAAAGATGATGACAGCAGCTCAATTAGCAAGCACTCAGAACCCGGTGCTAACAACATCTGACCAAATTGCTTAAATAAAGCAAAAGGAACATAAAGCCCTTTGCTCGCCAGGGAGAACACAACTATTTCTGCCTGCTAAAAAAAACCAAGGCAAGCAAATGTAACATAATTTGCACCGCTCTCTCTCTCCCCTGATAATCTGCCCTGTTCTTGCAGGTTGGGTCATGACAACAGGTCTGCTCGTTACAATAATCTTTTTGACATGTTTGGTAACTGCCTTCCCACACAGCACAGCCCGACTTCCTCCTTCCTCTGATCTTACCACGTTTCGCTTTGGCGGTGTGAAGATTAAAGCTTATCCAATTAGCCACCCACGGCCCCCGCCAAGTTAATCACGTAAATCTTTCAAACCATCACAGAGCAGTGGAGTGTGCGGATAGCTTTTGATTATAGGAGCAGATTTAACTAATTACGAGGCTTAGCGACGTGCCCAAGTATAAAAGATGATGGGGTTTAAAATCGGGGAGCTATGTCCTTGCCTAACAAGGGAGGGCTTATCTTTCTGAAGGCATTGTTCCCCTGATAATTCTCATAAAACTCCCCCAGTAACTTAGATTAGTCACCCAACGCTTACTTGAGACCAAGGCCACACATCAAGGCTTACGGCTTTAGGAGAGCGATCAGCAAGACTGCATTCTGAACAAAACCTGGGTCATATGACAATTAGTTGCATGAGCACTCGAACGTCCCCTTAACGATACGGTTATACAGTAGGTGCCTTTGAAGTGCTCACAGCACCTCAGCTTAGCTCCACAGGTCAACCTCTGTGGCGATGGCCAAACCCAGGGCATTCTCTCACTTACGCTTTCATTGCTCGCGGAGGTGGGCGGTGGATTTTGGGAAGCTCTGAGCTGGGAAATGAAACAACAAGAATTGTTTTAACGTACGAAAGCTGTCCCTTGCCCCAAAACGGGAGAAATATGCACCGAGATGGAACATTCGAGTCTCCGCAGCCCACCTGCACCCCTCAGGAATGAGAGAACCATCGCTGTGGTTGGTCAGGACTCGGCTCATGCCAAAATCCCACAGGAACGATGCTGGCACAGAACAACCCTGGGCAGGAAACTTGAGGTTGTCTGAGCAAACTGATGAGGCTCAAAGTAAAGCATGCAGCTCAGCTCCAGACACTGCCCTCCTTCTGACACTCTTCTCCCCAGGCTAACGAGCATTAAGCACTACTAAGAGGCACACAGGCACAACCTGAAGCATGTGTTTAAAGCTGTGGGCTTTGACTTACCTTCCCCTTGTTTGCTATTCCTACCAGATCCCAGTGCACACACCTTTCCCAGAACCACAGCCCTGACCTCAGTGAGGTCGTTAGAAAATGCTCTCCAAGAAGGGAGATGCGACCTGCCCCTTAAGCACAGAGCCCTGCATTTGGTGTTATGGCTCAGGCATGGGGCTCTCAATGGACAACTTCCTCCTTCCACCTCTTTGAGAAACCCGATTCATAGATCTCTGCACACTACGAATCATCACATCTGAAGGCAAAAGACCACAGCTGTAGCCAGGAATACTTCCAACAGCAGGAAGGAGTTCTAAAGGCATCTGAACAGCACAGTTTTAATCCTTATTTCCCAAAGGGCATTTACTCCTCCATAAACAACAGTGAGATTCACAAAAGCAATTAAATACCCGATGGCTCGTGGACTAAAATCAGGTAGGCACTTAATGCCTACCTGGCATTAGGCAAAATCCCAGTTAGGATGAAGACCTCACAAAATTCTGGAACTGTAGGGATGGAAAGGGCCTCAGGAGATCCCACAGTGCAGCCCCACTAACGCAGGTTCCCTACTGCAGGTTGCACAGGAAGGTGTGGGGCAAACAGCCTGCAGCGCTGTGAGCACCTGGTACAGAAAGGAATCCCAACGAAGACATTGCCACCAATTGGCATTGCACGAGAACCAGAACAGGACAATAATGTTTCTCTAAGTGCCAGAAAGCAGGAGATGGCTGTGACCTCACTGACCCTCCCTGCAGAAACCGGGGCCCAGCAGAGCCCAGCATCACTCGTGCCTGGACTCCGGTTGAGCGCAGCAGCGACACTTGGAGCCGCGAACGACACTTTGTTTGGGCCGTGCTGTGGGGCTGCCGGCAGCAGTTCCTGGTGCTCAGCCCACAGCATCGCCAGCGCTCCCCCGGCCCCGGGGCGGGCGGCGGGGAGCAGGGCCGGGGCTTTGTGCTGAGGGAGCGGGCATCGCTGCTGCTGCTGCCCCGGGGACAGCGACCGACAGCGGCCTCTTCTCTTCCGCACCTGCCGACAGCTCTGCCCGCTGCAGCGCCAGCGACGGGAGCGGCTTTCCCACCTCGGCTCTCCCCGGCCCACCGCACAGCCCGGGGTCACGGAGCTGCCCTCGGACTGGACCTGCCCCATATGTGGGCAGAGCCGGGACGACGCAGCCTACGCGATGCCCTGCCTGCACCAGCTCTGCTTGGGCTGTGCGCTGCGGTGGGCAAAGCGGCAGCCCACCTGTGCTGTATGTAAGAAGAACATCGAGGCCATCCGGTACTCGGTGCGGGCAGAGGACGATTACCTCGAGTGCCCCATCCCGCAGCCTGCAGAGCACTCCGAGGACGAGCAGGAGGAGGAGCAGGGCTCTGCACAGCCGCAGCTCGTGGCTCCCGAGCACGGCTTCCCACCCCAGGTCTGGGCGGACTTCTTCAGAGGAGATCCGGGAGACCTCGAACCACTGCTCGGGTGGCTCCAACAGGAGCTCGAGAACATCACCGGAGATGAGTGGTGGGAGGTGGTTGCAGTACAGACTGCAATCATGCACCTCCTGTGCACGTATGGGCTCAACCAGGATGCCCTGATAATGACAATGGAGACGCATCTTGAAGACCACACGGAGCAGTTTGTGGCAGGGCTCATCAGCATTGTTACAGCCCTGTACGGCCCAGAGCTCCGCCGGCAGCAGGACAGCCAGGCTGCCCATGAAGCAGGAGGGCAGGACGGCCCCACAGCCACCCCCAGCCCTGTCACCTCCCAGCAGGAGCCTCCTGCCTCCGGCCTGGGCCACTCCACCAGCCCTGCAGGCCCCAGCGCTGAGCAGCTCCCTGGTGTCCCTTATGGGGGGCCGAGCCCCAACCCACCACCCCCGTGTCCCCGCAGGAGGAGCTGGGGCAGGTGGTGGCAGCGGGCCCCTCCGCCCAGGGCACGAACTGCTCGCCTGGGGGGCCCCAATGCTCCCCCAAAGAGAAGGGCCAGCAGCTGCCCCCCAGATTTGCCCCCGTCCCCCAAGAGGCAGCGCTAGGCCGGCACCCACTGCAGTGCTGAGCACGGCTCTGGGGCTGGGAGACCAACAGCAACCTTGGAATGATTTTAGAGACAATAAAACAACACAACAAAAAAATTGTTCTTACTATGTCCTCAGTACCACACATTTGACAGAAAGGGATTTTAATAGAAAAAATGCTAACACACATTAAGAAAAAGAATACAGGCCCTTCTAAAAGTTCCCCAGAGAGGCTGTTTAAGTGCACACTGTACTGATGCAGTGGTGAGCTGCACCCCCTCCTAAAGGCTGACTACTGGGGGAGATGGGAAGAACAATACTCCCGACTCCTTTGTCCCCACAAACTGAAGACTCTCAGAAGTTTGATCTTTTTTTCACTTCCAGATTTCCAGACACGCAGGAAGTGGACCTTTCTGGTCGCCTTTTCCACTTCCCCCCCTCAAATACACGAAATCAGGGGGTTACTCCTTCATTTCAGTCTCTTTTAACAACCTGCACTGATGTATTTCCAAGGCAAACGGAGGGGAGAAGATACTGGAATTGCCAATTATAGAACGTTTAAGTAACCCTACACAGGCGGAGTCACGTAAACAGCATAATCTTTCCCCTGGAAAATTCCAGTTGCATCTTAATTAAGGCCGACAATGCCGGAAGGTAAACTAATGGTATACCAAAGTAATGTAGTGTCCTGCCCTGTGTTCCGGCCCAAGTTGTCAGTTAGGATAAATACCAAGAGCATTAAGGCCACTGTACTTCACAATCAGAAATAGCTTTACAGCAGTTTTCAAAGGATGTAAAACTCACTGAATGGTGACCAAATATAAACGAAGATTAATTCTAGCGAAACCCTCACAATTACAGGCCGTGGGGACAATAAATATGTGATCAGTGGTGCAAGAAGGTTAATGAAAGGAATGACTGCTGGAAAGAAAAAGACTTCTGAAAATGCGTGCTGTCACATCAGGGATGGATTAGATACAGAAAACCAATACAAAAGCAGAGAAAAGTGTCACTGCTAGAAATTAATCAAACAACGTGTGCTGATTTTTCTAATGCGGCGGGTAAAGCTGACTTTGAGACTCCAGACACACTGAAGAGTGGCCTTTCCAACCTGCTAAACCCACAGCAGGTTGCTCCGCAAGTCTAACAGCTTCAGAGCAACTCAGTGCTATAAACAGCAGCTTAACCCCACCAAGCAGCGCTGTCTACTGGCCCCAGGAACAGCAGGTTGGTGAGGAAGGCGCCCATCTCCCCTGCACGTCCTACATGCAGCCAGCTCCAAGTAAGGAAGGTTGGAGCAGGCACTGGCTGTACCTCTGCCTGTGCCATGGAGAGCAAGAGCTGCAAGGGAGAGCGTGGAAGGGGTGTGAGTTCACCAGCCAGCAAGGAGTCGGCAGGGCTTTGCCCCTTTTTCATTAAAGAGAGCTATTAAACTTCAAGCCTTGCGACACAAGAAAATAAGCACTGTCTCTGATGTTATCTTCTGCTGGAAACTACTGGTTTCCCTGATCAGTCCTAATGGAGCATGAAATTATCATGGGATTTTGATACTTTCCTTCCTGTCGGTCTCAGTACCCCATGCCAGGGCAGCCGTAGGCCCAGCTCTGGCCCTGTGCCACAGCACGGATGGGCTCCTCTCACTCCAGGCCAGTTTTCAGGCAGCCACACTCACCCACATACCGGTCAGAGCAGGCCCCAGCCTCCTGGCATCACCAGGCCCTGCAAAGCAGTGCCTAGCTGCTATTTTAAGGCTCCAGTTGACTCAGCGTTGGACATAAAAGCTATCACAGACATACCAGGCAGATTGGCACCACACTGCAGGGGAAGTCAAGGCCACGGAACAAGGAGTGGATGAGATCGAAGCCTTCAGTTGCACCTCTGGAGCAGGTGTCAGCTCCACAAAGCTGACAAACCGTAATGTGAAACAAGCACTCAGCTGGGCAGAACACAGTGTGGAAGAACCAGAGCAGCACAAAGCAGCCCCTACACCACGTTACTGACTGTGCACGTACACATTCTTCTACAGCAACACATGAGAGAAACAAAATAGATCAGGGAAACTGAGCAACTCCTATGCCTGCTCTGAAGTGCAAACAGGCTGGAAAGACATCTTCCTTGCAGTTTAAGTCAGACACGACGCTCACCTTGGCACCCCAATTTTTACCCCAGAACAGCATCATAGCATCTCCATGTTTTTCAAAAGCACGGGGCTGAAAAGCAACAAAGGGTATGGACCCAAACAGCTGTGTTTCAGGAACAATTCCCTAAGAAGTATGTGTGCTTTTTAAAAAGCAATGCTTAGAAACAGCGTTGCCATTCACAGGCTATGCTCAATTATTTAACTGATGGTGGGAATACAGCAAGTGCTGTAAATGCAGACTGCAGCTCTGCTTCTGTCCTGCACCGCTCTGAAGGACAGAACGTTACCTGAATTCACAAAGGAAAACTTAGGGAGATAAGTGCAGCTCTCTGCGCTGGAATCCAGCCAGAACAGCAGCACACAAGGCAATCACATATATGGAGTCAGCACAATGGCAAGCCAGGCTTTTTGTTTTAATAGAGGTATTTAATTTTGTTTGCATGCATGCCAGCTCGAGGCTAATAGAGATCAAAGCATGTGAAGCAGTGAGTCAGAAGGATGCTTCTGAAGTTGTCCCTGACACACACCACAGTTCTGATGTACCAGAGGCCTAACATTGGGCCAAGGCAGCAGACCTAGCACCCAGTGGCCTGCAGAGGAAGAAGGAAATGATAGCTGCATTTGGTTGCCTTTAGCCCAACTACCAGCTAAGGAACCAGGATTATTAATTGCTACCACTTTTCTCCTCCCCTTCCATCAGCAGGTAACTCAGCTGGCAAATTAAACATATTTCAGAGGAAAAAAAAGGAGCCTCAGAGAAAAATCAGTTTGTGCCGACAGGGAGGCAGGGACACAGCTGAGGTGAACATAGAACAGCTGCAGGCTGATCCCAGGGTACACCTCTTGACCAGTGGGGATGGCACTGAAAGCATAGAACAGAAAGAGGAACAAGAGCGAGGCCAGGTAATGTTAATTGAAGTGTGAAAGGATATGGAACTGTAACAAACCCAAAGGCATCTCCCTGCTATGTTGCTCAGCAAGCATTTATTGGTATTTCAGTGAGGTGCATAAGCTCTTAGATGTACAGTAGCTGCAAGCAGCCCCTTAGCAAGGCAGGCGTGCTTATACACAGGCTGTAGCTCCCAAGGACTCAGCAGTACAGTATGGGCAGCAAATACTCGTTTACAGACTTGCAACCTGCCTTAAAAGACTCCTTATGGACAGCTCTAAGGACATATCAAGTCTGTGCCTAACACAGCGTGTTACAACACACACAGCACCTGCAAGGCTCCCACCTATGCTGACCCACAGGATGCTAACAGCTACCTTGGGCAAGAGGCCCAGATCTCATTCTCCAAGAGAAAGCTCTCCCTTTCTTCCTGATCAGACAGAGATGGCCAGGGAAGGATTATTCCTAAGAACACATTAAAGATGACCACTATCAGCCATGATTATTTTTTCCCAGCCATGAAGGAGCACACACACGAGGTATGAAAATAACTCAGACTGCCTTCCCACTCAAAGACAAGCTCTTTGATATTCAGAAGTTTAAGTCCCATCCTGACAGCTTTCCTGCCAACAATTCACCATAGCCCACAGGCGGTGGCACCCATCAGGCCAGCTCTGTGACTGGATCATGGGCAGCTACCACCTCCAAGCAACTCTCCACTCCCTTGGCTCCCCCAGCTCTGGAAAACATTAATGACGTTGTCATTAAAACAAAGCACATGATTTTTAAGCAAATCAACGTGCATTTGGATACAGGCAGAGGTAAATTAATTCTATGGACGTATTTAACATCAACTTCAGACAACCCCAAAGCACAAGTCACACTGCTCACAAAGGCAGCAGCATCATACCTGATCACGTCTGGCTCCGTGCCCTCGTTCTTGTAAGACGACTGCAGTTGCTTCTGCCGTGTGAGAAGGTCATCCACCAAGTTCTGCCTCCTGTCTCCCTCCAGCTGGGTGCTAATTGACTCGGTTAAGGAGCACATTTCAAAGCATGGAAAATCTTAAAGTTGAGTATAAAATAAAACCTGCCATATGCTCTTAAAATAAATCAGATCTCCTGATCAGGAAAACAACAAGAGCAACTCAAACTGTAAGAAAAGGCTGTAACACCCAACAGAAGGATAGGCCACATCCCTCAGTGACACCTACTTTCACTCAGAACAATTCTCCAACGCCCATAAATTCCAAAGACTAAAATTCATGAAGTGACTGCAGAGTGATCTCCTGGTCATCATCTCAATGCCGTTAGTAAAACCGAGAGGCTCTTTACTGCCAAGTTAGTGGAGGCATTACAAATTCTACCTCCAGCATAATTCTCCTGTCGGTTACTACTCAATAGTGCTCTGCAGCAGATCGGCACTGTAACACTGACAGCACACAGCAGTGCACCCAGGGAAGGGTTAGCCCTATCCTCTTGTGATTGAACCTGGGCAGGCTCCAAAAGAACGGAGCTCTGAGGTCAGCAGGGCACAGCGCACCTTATCTGCCAGGAGCTGAGGCTCGTACACAACCCAGGTGAGCAGCTCCCCACCATGTCATCAGCAAAACATCAACAGCTTTCTTCAGGCAGCTGTTTCCATTTGTAATACATCCATGGGACATCCTGAGAGCCACTGGGATAGAAGGAAAACAATTTGTACAGCATGTCTGAAACAGAAGATGCCCAAAGCTCTGTGGTTTTGACAGGTGAGACACTTATTCTAATTCATCTTAGAGACATTCCAAAGGACTGCTAACTCTTCCAAGCACTCCTGCACAGATGATGCACTAGCCATGCTGATTTCTGTAGCTTTGCTGCCACATTTGCCCTGAAGCACTCCCTTGATGTGAAAGTTTTACCCGGGGCCATCAGCTCAGTATTCAGAGGCCTCATGCTTTGAAAGGATTTCTTCTACAGTAAGCTTGAAATTAAACATCCATCCATTCAATCACAAGACACACCTCTGGGGGGATGGATGTGCTTCCAAATCCCTACACCTCACCATGTAATAAGAAGAGCAAATCCAAGCCAGGCCACAGGGCAGCACTCCTATAAAAGAAGCCTGGGATTCATAAGATATATTTTAAGGCATATCAACAATGTTTTGCACATGCTTGGCTCCTTCTGTCAATGCAAGTTGAGGCCGGCATTTCCCTGCCCACAGCCCAAACATGGCTTCACCCCTCAAGGACTAAAGTCAGCCAACACCAAAGCCAAGAGAAAGTAAGAGGAGTGTTTTTTCTGCTAGGTGAGTGAATGTGGCTCATAAGAGAGCTGTGCCACCTGCAACTGTCTGCCATGACTCAGAGCAACCAAGCCAGCCTCGTGCCCACTACACCACAGAAGTGCCCAGGCTCTCAATTCTTCCCATAATACAGCTGCAATAAAAATATTACTCACCATCACTAACAAAATTCTAGTGGAAAAGAAAACCTTCCCAAAATTGAACAAGAAAAAAGAGCCTCCTTGCAATTACAGCATGTTTTCAGATCCCCTCCTACAGCACAGCAAGAGCAGCAAGATGGTGCTTGTGCAGATACATCTGGTGTGTTGACACAGCCCGGAGCAAGGAGTCCTTCAGCTGATCAATCTTCTCCTTGAGATTCTGCAGTGACGACCTGATAATCACATTGAGCTGCAGGAAAAGAAAGAGATTCATTGTCTGAATTGTATCTGCATCACATTAAATGCTATTGCGTGCAGGTAACAATGCATTTACTTTCAGCTCTACTGGTGGGATGAATCCCATACTCAACCAGCCCACCTCAGAGCCCCAAAAGGAACAACACAGTTAATCATTCTAGATGCTTACAACACCAGATAAGTAGTACTAGTTTCACAAACACTATTCTAATGCACTGATGCTGTTTAATATGGAGAGCTTTCTTTCAAGTCTTTCTAAACACATTCCTTTATATGGGCAAAGTATTTCAGCACATTTTAATATTTTCCAGCTCATTTTCCAGTCCTTTCCTCTGATCTCCAACACAAATAAAGGCGCCAGCTCCCGCTGCCACTGGGTTTCTTTCCCAGCTCCCACGAGGCAGGGAAGTTGACTACAGGTTCAGACATTCCCATCACTGAGCTCTTCCAGACTTTGAGGATCCCACAGACATTCAGCTTCCCCCAGTGCCACCTCTCAGCACCATCTGTGACACCTGCCCATCTCCCTGCCCAAGGCTCGGGTGCATCTGTTCCTACTAGAAGTGCAGTTGAGCTGTTTGCATTTTTGCTCCGAGCAAGCTGAGGTTTGCGGGAACTCTCCTCCTCTTTCCTCTACTCCTTCCCAAATTAAACCAGCATTGTCTTGGGCTTTTCCTCCTTAAACGCTATTTCTTTTTATTCTAGCTACCTAGAATATGCTAGGTAAGAACACTGTAACTGCAATTAGCTATGCAGGTCACCCTTATTAAGACAACAGTCCTGCGGTGGGTTACAACAGTCAGCGATCCCAGCAGCATCGTGCAGTGCTGCAGTGGCAGAGCAGGGGAGCTGCCTTGAAAGCACAGAGGCAGCAGCCAGGCAGCACATCCTACTGAGCAGGCCTGCCTACAGAGAAAGGCATCTGCACAGCAACGGAGCAGCTCGAGCAAAAGCACCAGACCCCATCAGAACGCTCAGTGCCTCGGGCTCACTGGGACTCACCCTCCAACACCTCCAAACAGAGATGGAAAGCACAGCCACACTGGAGCAATTTGAGAGCGCACAGCCAGAGTGCTATGAAACCCACACTCCAACGCAGCCAGGCACTAATAAAGCACTCCCAAAGCCACAACAGGGCATGAGTGCTTTTAGGAAATTCAGCATGCAGCGTACCCTCTAGCTCTGCAATATGGTAATGAAACGTCTTTTCATTTCACATCTCCATTTCCTGCACTCATATGCAATTGGAGAGTGCTGCATTTAATGAGAACAACAAAGCAACAAAGGTATATGAGTCCAAGAATGCCATCCAGCACACAGACTGCTGCTACTCTGGCCAGAAACTGTGGTACAAACGATTCCACTTCCATTAAAGATAAAAAACAGAAGAGAAAAAAAAGGGGAAGAAGAAAAAAAGGAAGTTTTAAGATCAGCTCCATTGAGCAGAGCTCACAGATCGTAAGTGCTGCCTTGAAACCCTTCCAGGCCAGTTTCTCTTCCCCATTTCAAATGTTTTGCTCGATGTTTATTTAGCAATTAGCAGCGGGGCTTTTTTTAGCCATGCTAATGGCAAAACAGGATCAAAATAAGAGCTTGGTCACGTTCTCCCTGCCAGGCAAACAGTGCACGCGCAGTCTCACGCTGCTGAGGCACTCAGGTGTCATGGAATGCAGTGCTGCTCAGCCGTGGATTTCTCAATGTGCGTTTCTGTTATGAAAACAACCCCTCATCGTGGGACATTTGTTTGCAGTTGAACCAAACACCTCCAAACATTCACCTTTAACTGCTAATGGATTAAGTGAAACTGCGCTCGGAAAACACCGGCCATGGAAGGAATGACGCTGTGAAGAAATAAGCAAACTGCGTAATGTTTCCACAACACAGAACCCGGAGGAGCTGCGGTACCAGGAGGGCTTCAAGCAGCACCAATACAACCCGCGTGTGCTTTCTTTTCCTGGAACATCACAGACCACAACGACACAAACCAAAGAACTTTGTCCTCTATAAACACAGCACAATTAAGAGGCGCCCTTGCTGCCCGGCCTCCTACTGCTCCAACACAGAAACGCCTTCGTTTTGAAAGCAGAGTTCAATCGCCTCCGTCAGGCACTGCTCCCCTCCAGTCCTGCAGCTGGAGGAAACACCCCGATCACTCCCAAAACCTCTTTTCAATTCATGCCAAATCCGAGTCCCTCGACAGAAGCACCGATCGTTGCGCAAAGCCCACACAGCGTTCCTCAACGCGGCTTTAAAGAAAGCATTTCAAAAACGCCACTTCGTGACAACAGCTGGCAGCAAAGAAGCCATCTCGCATCCCATTACAGCTCCGCCATAAAGAAGGGCTCCCCAGGGCGAGCCGGGCCCCGCGCCGTACCTTGGCCGAGCTCTCCCCATTGCGCCGGTGCCGGCTGCGCTCCTGGATCCGCTCGGCCACCTCCTGGGCCAGCTGGCAGGCGGCGTCGTACTGCGAGAGCCTGAGGGACGGGAGGGGGCACGGCGTCAGCGCGACGGGGCCCGGAACCGCCACCGGACAGGACCGGGAGCCTCAACCCCACAGCCCGAACCCGCTCCCAGCCCCCCACAGCCCAGCCCGGCCCCCGTCCCAGCCGGCTCTCACCAGGGGTCCGGAGCCATCACAGCCACCCGGAAGTGCCGCTACCGCCCGGAAGTGTCCGAGTCCCCCTCCGTGTCACGTGACGACGGCGTCCGCCGAGGCTCAATCCTCGCCGGCGCGATGAGGCGGTGAGTGCTGTATGGTCTGAGATGCGCAGTGCTCCCATGCGGTGGTGCACGGCACGTGGGACACAGTGCAGAAGTGCGAAGGTACACAGGTGCACAGCATACGGTGCAGGGTTGCACAGTGGCCAGGTGCGGTGTGGGGTACGGAGCAAGGCTGGGGATGTGCACGGGGATATGGTGCAGAAGTGCACAGCACAGAGTGCACGCTGCACAGCATAGATTGCACCGTGTACAGCACAGAGTGCACGCTGCACAGCACAGGCCATTGGCAGCCCTGGCAGCAGGAGGGCTGACTGCCATGCACCGCAGCAGTACCAACCTCCATCCCCTGTCCTTGGCCACCTCCTCCAGGGCTGACATCCCCATGGCATGGGATCCCCGTGGCTGGATGTTGGCAGCACGTGGGCATTGCTATTGCAGTGGTGTTACTATGGCCCTGGGATAAAGGGCACCGCAGCCCCAGGATGCCCTATGCCGGGTATGGGGACAGTAGTGGGGAACGGCCAGGGCAGAGGCAGAGGGCAGAGGAGGGGTGTGGATATCCCAGTGTGCCCCGGCTGTGGGGCAGAGCAATGGGGAGGACTGGGCAGTTACACAGGCTTGGGGGCGAGGCCATGTGCTTCTTCCCCATCTTCCAGGGGGCAGAGATTTGCTGTCATTGAATTTTGCTCCAAAGGAAAGTCCCCAGGAGCAGGTGGGGCATGATGCCATGTTGACACTGTCAATATTTGGGCTGCGGATGGCTCCTGAGGGCCCTGCAGTAAAACCAACAGCTTCGGGACTTACAGCAGCCCTCTGCCAACACACGTGGGCGCTGGGGCTCAGTGTCCCATTTGCCACAATCTTATGATGCACATCGCTGCCGATATGAGCAGGTGCCCTAAAAGTAGCGACAGCACGGTGGTGATGTTTTATTGGCCTCGTTATATGGGATTATTGCTGCATTTAGCCAGGTACGACACACCTCGCATCACCGCCATGGACTCAGCAGGTCCTGCTGCGGGCACCCTGACCCCCCCACCCCAACCTGACCTCCAGCACCGGGCTGGCAGTGCTTGGGTGCAGGCAGCTGCATCAAACATTGATGCCCCAGCTGTGCAGCTCGGTTGGAGGCAGCACGCTCATTACATATTTAATTTTTTTTTCTCCATTAAAAACACATGGAACAGCAAACCACATCGCATGGTGCCCAACTCGCTGCCATCTCACATCCTGAGACTTCCGAAGGAAGATGCTGTGCCTTAAAAGAATCCCACTGTTAAGTGCTGTCTGAACCATGAATCCTCGCCGTGTTCTCCCTTCAGCTGCAATGGGGCTCCTCCTTGAACTCAGCTCTTATGCCCATGAGTGCAACACAGTTTGTAATCCTGCAAAGCGCTTTGAGGCAAAGTCAATCAGCAGCAACAGTTTCAAATGGGAGAGGATGGAAATGCTGAAGTACAGAAAAATGCCTGGAATTGTGGTATTTGGGGCTCCATGGAGCAGCTGGTGAGCTGGGAGGTCCTGCAGGGGATGCTTGAATGCACTCTGCCATCCCTTCACCATTCTATACCCAGGACGGTGAGGCCCCGGCACTGCTGCACAGAGCAGTGGTGCCCCATCCATGGAGGTGCCCCAAGCTGTGGATGGGCCCTGGGCAGCCTGAGCTGGAGGGAGCCAGCCCACGTGTGTTGGGGGCTGTGAGGACCCTTCCGACCCAACCATGCAGTGGGGTCTCTGGTTTTGCTTTGTCCCCAAATGCCTCCAGTGCTTTCACCCACTGACGCTCCCCAGTGCTGCGTGTGGCACTGCCCAGCCGAGTGCACCGCGCTGCCAGAAGGGCATCGTTCTGTCCTCACAGTCCCAACCCCTCTCAGCTGCTGGCTCCCAGCCCTCGCCGTTCACATGCTCCAATTCCTCACTCCCCCAGACCCGCACCATCCAGCAGGAAGCGGTTCCCAGCCCATTTACCATGTTTATGCTTCCTCTGTTCAAGGACGGTCCTCCGTCACCCCCCCACCCCTCCTCCCTGCCTGGGACTGAACATGAAATAAAGGTTATCCTTGGGGAGAAAAACAAACCACGCGGCTCAACGGCCGTGTTGCTGTTTTGATGCCTATCTCATCCCCTCCCCGGCCTCGGCGCAGCGTTGGGCACAAAGGGGTGACCGAGGCGCGGGAGCTGCTCCACCCCTCTGCTATTTACACCAAACACGTGCCCTGCACGCAGAAGGTGCATTAAAAGCGGGGCAGCAGCTGCAGCGGGGCAGCAGCACTGGGGCTGTGTGCAGTGTGTGCATGCTGCAGGTGGGGCTCAGCCTGCCCCGTGCCCCCGAAGGGGAGGCCAGAGCCTTCCCTGCAGAGCTGGATGGGGACGGTGGAGACGGCGATGGCGCCAGCAGTGCGCAAGGTGGGTGAGCACCATAGTGGGGATGGGGCCTGGGCTGGGGACATATCCTGGGCCAGGTGCCTGCAGCCAGGTGGGCTCAGTGTGGTGGTACCTATAGGTTTGCTCCTACTGCAAGCACGGGGGAAATTTGGGAATCATGGTAGTATCCAGAGGTACAAATAACCCCAATCCATCCCCACTGTTTTAGCCTGGTTTTTATGGCCGTAAGCGTGGCTGTGCTTATGTTCCTGTGTGACCACCTGTGTTTTCAGCCTGGTGTTCTTTCTGAGTCCCAGCCTGGCTGCTCAGAGCAGGGTGAGATGCTTTGCAGATCTGAGCTGGCCATGCTGGCTGGGCTGAGCCTGAGCAGGAGCCGAACTGAGCCAGCACGGTGCAAACAGACCCGGACTGGGCCACCTGCATGTGGCACTGTCACTGTGGCCATGCTGTCCCTGGGTGTCCCCCTGGGTCCAGAGCAGAGAGGTGCACAAATCCACAGGTGGGAGCCGAATCTCCCCACCCTCTCCTGGCTGAGTGAGCACGCCTAACATGATACACCAGAGGATTAAGGTGCGTGCTAATTGGCTGTATCCGGCTGGCTATTAGCTGCCTGGCACAACTCACTCCGATGGAAAGGAGCGGGATGCGGGGCTGAGCCCGGCGGTGACCCCAAGGAAAATACCTCTGCTTCTCCCTAGGAGGAGCTCAAACCCTGCTCACAGAGCTGCTCTGCATGAAGCCATTCCCACTGCCACAAGACGGTGCTGGGCCGCCTGGCTGGGCTCAGGGGGCACACGGGGACATGGGGAACATGGACCTGCTGGGGGCTGCCCCTGCTCTCGCTGAGCCCTCAAGGGATGGGGGCCATTCTGCCCTTTCCCTTAGCAGGGAGGGGGTATTGCCATAGGAGGAGGTGCTCAGGACCTCACTGCGCTGTGGCAGGGTGGCACTGTTAGTGGGGTGCCGTGTCGGATTAAAGCTCTTTGTCCCATAGTGGTGCTCAGCTCCTCTCCCATCACCGTTGTGGTCACACCGGAGGATGACACGTGGCACATCAGTGGCTCCTGCACGGCCGGTGGGCCGTTCATGGACTGGGACCAGACGGCAGAGGTGGAGCAGCAGGCAGATCCGCCCGAGGACACGCTCAGCCGGCCCCCCAAGGAGCTGAAGAAGCTGGCAAGGGAGGGCTGCTGGGCCGCCAGCCGCACGCTGAGGGCTGCAGCTTACCAGCGGCTGTGCCAGCGTGTCGCCTGCCGCCTCGTCACACCCGATGCCCTGGTGTATGGGGATGTGGCCACGAGGCTCTTTGGAAAGCACGGCGCCAGCTCCCACCCGCTGCCCGACTTCCTTGGGGGGTGCTCCCTGCCCACGTACTGCCTCAACCCGCACGGGGTCGCGGCGCTGAAGAAGATCCTCATCTGCATTGGCAACCTGTTCCCTGACATCACCTACAGCCCCGCGCTGCCCTCGCTGGTGGCTCTGCTGCTGCACTACAGTGAGGATGAGGCTCAGTGCTTCGAGAACATCTCCCGCCTCATCGCCAGCAATGCCCCTCACACCAGCTACATCGACCAGTCCTTCCTGGCCCACCAGGCCTCCTGCATGACGTTCGGGGACCTGGCCAACAAGCACTGCCCAGCGGCGCACAAGCTGATAGCCAGCACGTCTGAGAACGTCTTTGAGGTGTACTCCGAGTGGCTGTCGTGGCTCTTCCGCGACCTCCCCTTCAGCTACGCCATCCGTGTGTTTGATGTCTTCCTGCTGGAGGGGCAGAAGGTGCTGTACCGCATCGCCCTGGCTCTGCTGAAGCAGTACCGGCTGTCGGTGAGCTCTGCCCAGCAGGAGGGGTCTGACACCAAGGCAGAACTGCAGGCCTTTGTGCAGAACATTGCCCAGCACGTCACTGTTGATAAACTCCTGGAGAGAGCGTTTGGCATCCGGCTGTTCTCCCGCAAGGAAATCTGGCTGCTGCAGATGGCCAACAGGAAGGCACTGATGGAGAGGGGGATCACCATGGTGCAGGGCAGGTAGGAAGCTGGCCCGTTTGCCCTCAGTGCCGACAGTGCTCTTGGGGCAAAGTGGGCAGACAGTGGGTTCCAGTGGAGATGCAGCACGGGGGGAGCTCCAGTGTGTCCCTAGGCTGTGGCTATGCTGCACAGACACTGTCGGGATCATGGCACATAACAGCACATTAGGGGTACTCCAGCTGAGCGCTGACACGCTCCTCCCTCTCACAGGCAGTCCTTCCACCTGGCCGTGGACATGCAGAGCTTCAGCTCCAGCATTGTATCAGCTCAGGAGATGCGCATCATCTGGTCCTGGATCCCCGAGCGCTTCTCCCTCTTCCCCCCACTGCTGCTCTTCTCCACCTCAGAAGATGGGTGCAGCCTGCAGAGGTGAGCGCAATCTGCCTGGTGGGCCGGGTCAGACAGACAGACATAACATTGGGTAAGGGTTGCTGTATAGAAAGGAGCAACTGCAACATCTGTGGGACGTATCTGAGGTCTGCTGGGGACACTCCTTGAAGGTCCTTTGAGAAAGGAGTGCCTTCTTCAGTGGCACATCGTGCTGAGAGGCTGCACAGAGCAGGCTGAGCTCAGGTACCACCCACGACAGTGGAGACATCAAACCTTCCAAACTCGAGCTAAGAGAGCCCAAGTGCCATAGTTAATGCCCAAATCTGCAACAAGTGAGGGAAGAGCCAAGGACCTGGTGACAGCTGCAGAGCAAAGGGCATGGGGAGAGCAGAAACATCCCCACAATGCTCCATGCTGGGCATTTCAATGAGACACAGCTCCCTGCTGTATGGGGAGAAGGTGCAGGGGCTGGCTGGGGGCTGCCCACTGCATCAGTGGCCTGTGGTTTTCCATGGGCTTCATTTGGGGATGCTGTAATGTTTGGCACAGTGCCCACGCTTGCACCACGAGCATGCCCTCAGCTCAGGGGAGGTGAGTGAGGGCCCCACAGCAAAATGTCCCCGCCCCATGTAGAGAAGTCCCGCAGTGTTTCACCTTGCCACGGCAGCAGTGGGGCTCACAGGGTGGGTGTCAGGCAGGAGCTTGGGCTCCAGGTGGATGAGCAGCACATTCATCCCCGAGCCTGCTTGGGAAACTGCTCCATGGAGCGTCCCCCCGAGCCTGGTGCTGAGAGTACGTGGGCAGACTTTATGTTTGGATTTATGTGAGCTGTTACCCACGCTGCTGAGCAAAAGTGATGCCTTGAGAAGTCCCAAAGCCAGCTCCCCAGTGCCGGCACCAACAGAGGAGCTGCCCAAGCTATGTCACTGGTCTCAGCTGCTCACCAACGCAGCCTCCTTGTGCACTCCCAGGTTTTACTCGTGCTGTGAAGGTTATGAACCGACGGTGCTGCTCCTAAAAACAACGGAGGGGGAGGTGAGTATTTCCTGAGCAGGGAGGTGGGCTGTGCTGTGTGACAGGGGAAGGTGCCCCCTGCCACCAATGCTGGCTCCACCGCAGTGCTGCAGGGACACCAAGAGGCACCTCAGACATTGGCTAAGGGGGGGGCTGCTAGTCAAAGAGGAGTCTGTGAGATGGAGAGAGGCCACGAGAGAGGCTTTATTGCACATGGAGACTGAACCATGAAGCCTTTGCTAAGCAGACTTCTCTGAAGTCAGCAGATGCTCTGCCTTAGCAAGGACTTCCTTTTAGTGCACTAAAGGCAACAATCCCTCCTTGACTGCAAGAGCAGCCACACGAGGGAAACGGAGTGAAGTAAGGACAGCTCTTAAAATATTTGAAAGTCGTGGAATAACTGCAGAACTACCTGAGCCAGGCATCTTCCCAGGGACTTCGAGAGTGGCTCGTAAACCCATATTTTATGTCTGCACTCTCCAACAAACAGCAGATGCAAGCACTGTAAATGGCTCGGGCATCCTAGAGATTTATTGGCCAACAAGTCCCAACCTCCCACACCCAGCACTTGAGTGCAGCGAAGAGAGAAACACTGCTGCCCCCAGGGCCTTGTGCAGACAATGAAAAGTGACTTATAAAACCTTGTTTCCTGCATGTTTTAGCTCATTTTCTCCCTTACATAGTCCCAGGGAGAGGCAGAGCCTTTGCTGTGCTGGCCTCACTGGAGGTTTCCACCCTGACAGCTCCCTGTGCTCTCTCCCAAAGGTGTGTGGGGCATTCCTCTCCTCTGACTGGAGTGAAAGGAAGAAGAACGGGCTGACATCGGGCTTTTTTGGGACAGGGGAATGCTTTGTGTTCACTGTAAGTCAAATTTATGCTTATGGGCTTGTCTTGTCTTTCGTTGCTACTTTATTCCTATAACTCTAGGCACGGCAGCACACCATCCTTTAGGATGTTCTGTTGGGCCAGAAAAGAATGGAAAACTATCTCCCAGAGCAACCTAAAGGGATGACACCAGGACAGTGTGTGCTGCAGGGAGGGATCCTGAGCTGTCCCTTCCCTGCTGCAGGTCTGGCTCGCACCGTGTGGTCCCCAGGCAGCCATGCAGCGATGCCCCAAGGACAGGGCTCACTGGCTTTCTCCTGCTTTCCAGGTGCGCCCTGAGATGGAGAGGTACGAGTGGGTGTTCATCAAGAAGCCAGAGCTGGCCAAAGCCATGCCACGCTCGCGCCAGCGGTCACCATCACCCATTCCCACAGCCCCGCTCAGCTCCTCCCCGCACAGCCGCAGTGCCAGCCCCAACCTCCTCACCGTGCCCGCGCCGCAGCGGAAGGGCCGCCTGTCCCCGTTCCTGGCCATCAGGCATTTCCTCCTGCCTTCCAAAACAGCCTCCATGTTCATGTCTGGCTCTCGGGAAGGGATCGTTATTGGTAATTACCTAATGACAGGCACCTGTGTCGAGCACGCAGCTGCTCTGACTGAAAAGAGCTCCCCTCCAGGTTAAAATCCAAGCTGTCCAAAAGGCAAAGACCTCCTGTCTTAGTATATGTACCTGAAGTCAGGGGAGATGAAGTTAGTCCCCTCTTCCTCAAATCAGCAGGAGAATGAAGGGCTGCACAAGGGCACAGACGCCCTTTCTGAGAGCTCCCGAGCAGGTCCCAGCTGAGCAGGAGCCCTGCATCCCAAACCTGCCAGCCAGATGTGGCAGCCATGCCCTTCCTGGCCCTTTCCTCTGCATCTTGCACGACTGAGAGGAGATGTGGGTGGGGAATAGCTTGCAGAAGAGCTGGGCGTGATCCCCTGGGGCAGATGCACCAGCTGTCTGTGACAGCTCTGCGGTGTGGCCACAAGAAATGTTGCTGAGAGATGGGCACAATCCCAAGACCTGGCCAGTGTCTGCTGGGGCAGCAAGGGGTGACCCCAGATCCCAGTGCCCGGTGTGCTTTTGCAGGTGGAGGGGGAGGCCAAGCACTGTCCCTCGACGCCAACCTGCTCTGGGGACGCACGGAACCCTGCGAGACCTTTGACAACCCACCACTCTGCCAGGAGAACTTCAAGGTGCAGCTGCTGGAGGTGTGGGGCTTCCAAAACACTTAGGTCCCACGGGCTCAGCTCCTCACTATGCTGCTCACCAAGACAGGACAAACATGGCACCAGTCACAGCTCCAGCATGACTGCTACGATCCCTGCCAGCAGCTCTGTGTGTGCCTCTGCTCGCTGTCCTCCCCTCCATTGTCACCAGCCATGGTTGCATGAGGAGGGCCATGAGTGTCAGGAATGAGGCTTCTCCCACAGCTCAGACCCAGCTCTGCTCCCACTCAGGATGCTAGAGGGGAGGCAGGTCGCTATTTTCTATGCTTCCCAGGTCTGTTTGTGGTCAGCAGAGCAGCAATACCACAGCACAGGCAGCCTCTGTGGGAATCCTGAGTCTAAGATTCACCATAAGAGCTTTCCACCCCTCGCTTCTCACCCCAACGAGCTCTGTGTGGGCTCACGCAGCCTCTGAGGTTATGAGGACTCACTGGGAGCAGGCAGTGACGGCCATCCAACATGCAGCCAAAGGCTTTTTGTTTGCTCTTGTTCCAAGCTGCTGAGTGGGAAGCAGCAAAGCACCGCCTGGCATTTACACCTCCGCAGCCCACACAGCCTTCTCATTTTTGTGTTGCACCAAAGACCCATAATCGCAGCAGAGAGCCTGTGTGAAACCGTGAGCTGTTAATTAGCACATCCTGATTACCTGGCTCCAGGTTCCTCAGCATCCCTTGCTGTCTGACACCTGCTGGATATCCTGTCCAGCTCCACGGCCCTCAGAGCTCCCTCTTCCCTTCCAGAAGGCTGCTCCCCACCCGCAGTGATGCGCGGGGTGCCCGGCAATGCACAGCCCTCCATTGGCCGTCCATCCTGACGTGGCGCCCCCGGTGCAGTGCAATGCCTGCCGCGTACCTGGCCTGCCTGCAGGCCGCAGCCGCACACCACAGTGACTGCCGGCGCACTGGCTGCCTGTAATCCAACGAGTCCCTGCCGTTTCTGAGGAGACGCTGCAGTACTTTCCTCCCTGTGCTTTATTCCGTTACTGCATAAAGCTCAAAACTCTTGGAGAATAAAACAATAGCAGAGAGGCCTGGCGGCTCGGCAGACTCCTCGTGGGCTGTAGGGATTTTCCTTCGGGGCCCGGCGCTGCCCTGAGGCGGTTACTCACCCCGCCCACGGCCCCGCAGCACAGCGCCCCCTGCCGGCCGGGCGCAGCGCGCAGGCGCTGTTGCCATGGCGCCCGCGACGCCATCGTGAAGCGGTGGTGATGGCGACGGCGACGCCGGAGGAGAGGGCGGCGGGGGGGTTGGAGCTGCAGGCGGCCATCGGCTTCAACGGTACCGGCATTACCTCTGGGGGACTATAGGGGCAGCTAAGGGGGGTATGGAGCAGTTTGGGGCAGCTGGAGGGGGAAAAGAGGCACCGTGGGCGCAGGTGGAGGGGCTGTGGGGCAGCTGGGGGCCACAGTGGGGCAGGTTGGGGGGCAGTGGCCATATGGGTGCCTGGCCAGGAGCTGAGCTGTGCTGTACGTCCCTGTCTGGGGGCAGGAGCTCAGGGAGAAGAGATACGGGCTTCAGAGCAAGCAAATTCAGGCTGAATAGAGGGATTGGCTGCTTATGCATGTCTAATTGCCCAGCTCACTGGAGTGAGAGAAGCTCCGTTTCAGAATGAAACCGAATCCTCTTGCACAACGCGCACGGGAGCAGCCCTGTGGCTTGGCAGAGGGGTCCATAATTGGGCTCTGCAGCCGCCCAACTTCTTGGGAGATGTGCAGCACGGAGCGGTGATGCGGCCTTCACAGATCAGCAGCTGCTCGTGCAGGACGTGCTGTGATGGAGGGCTCAGTGCTCAGGGCTGGGTGGATCTCCTGGCGGCAATGGGAAGCACGGCCCAACCTCCGTAAAAGGCACCCCGGAATTGCACATGGGGTTGTGCTGCTCCGGGTGGGAGCCGGGAGCCTCTTGGTTTTGCCCTCATTGTGAAGGGTGAGAGCTTGGGGAAGGGTGGTCAGGAAATCCGCCTGCAGTCCCAGGGTGCCGACAGTCAGCATGCCTTGTGCTTTGTCCCTTGGGCAGGACACGTTGCCGCGGGCCTGATCTGTCACCCTGACAACAAGCACCTCCTGTACCCGCTGGGATGCACCGTGGTTATCCAGGACCTGGCCAGCAAGAAGCAAACCTTCCTGCACGGCCACACCAACAACGTCTCCTGCGTCGTCGTGTCAAGAAGTGGGAACTACGTTGCTTCTGGACAAGTCACCTTCATGGGCTTCAAGGTGGATAACCCCCAATGTTTAACCACGTTACACTGACCAGAAACGTGGAGTTCTTGCCAAGGAGCAAGAGTACTTTTTACTTGTTCTTGATTTTGCTGGAAAAAAAATGTCTGTAATAGGAGGGCACTGCCAAGAATAGGGGATTGTGGCTGCTCTGATGGTGGATGTGCCTTTATATTTTGGCATAGCATGAGACACTCTCCCTAGGATCAGGGTAACGAGATTGAGGGATTTCTTAGTCCTGGTCCTCTTTATTGAAAGTGCTGGGGATACGTGGCAGCCTAAATCGCATTAGACGTTAATTAGTAAATGCTGCCACGTTTAAAGTTGTTAATGGTTTAATTTTTTAATGCTTATTTGAGAAGAGCCTGAGGCAGTGGGGAGGAATCAGCTGTTGCAGTGGGAAGGAATCAGCTGTTGCAGTGGGGAGGAATCAGTTATTGCAGTGGGAAGGAATCAGGTATTTGCTTTTTCAGCACTTTAAAATCTCAGTCAAATACTCTTCCAAAATTGGTGTCATGTAGTAAACATTGATTCTGGAATGAATCAGAGCTTCGTAGCTGGTAATTGGAGCAATGCTTTGTACAGCACCCAATGTGAAGCATGTCCCCATTGCAGTGCACTGGGCTGAAATAAGCTGACCTTCTGCTGGGCTGCTTCTGAGAAATTCCCTTCCTATCAGAGCTCTTCAGCATGGCACAGCTAATGCTCTGGCTCTGACTTCTGCTTTGGGCTGCAGGCAGACATCATTCTATGGGATTTCCAGAAGAAGGAGTTGCTTGCCCGACTGTCACTGCATAAGGGTAAAATTGAAGGACTGGCATTCTCTCCAAACGACCTTTATCTCGTGTCACTGGGAGGCCGGGATGATGGCAGGTAAAGGTTTCCCCTTCCTGAGGCACGAATCCTGCCAAGCCAGGGCACTGAAGGGCGTGCTAAGGGGATACTCAGTGCTCCTTCTGGCACTCTGATGACATCTCTTTAGGGTATCCCATGTGAGGGAGGCTGGGTTGGCACACCAGTGTGTAGGGCATGGAAAGATGAGTGGAGCAGCTCATTCTGAAGTTGGCTTTGTCACACAGGAATGATACAACAAGTGCATGGCTGTACGGCCCTGAAGAACTGCAAGTGGAATAGAAGGCTATTTTAAATGAGATCCTATGTGAGATAGGATTCGACTCTTGCTCAGGAGGAGGAATGCAACAAACGCACATCCCCACCTCCTCAACAAGAGACAAAAGCCTCCATTCCATGTATTCGTGTGAAGGCTTTTCTTGAATAAACTGCCTACAAGGTGACTTTTAGTGCTTATCTTTCGGGAACAAACTGCAGGAAAGCAGCCTTTAGTGCTTATCCTTTTGGGAACAGACTGCAGGAAGAAAAGTTCTTGGTTTTTTGTTTTTTTTTTTCTGGTAAGTTTTTAAGTAACATTAAAAAGCAAAGTATTTTAAAGCCCTTCCTTTGCAGTGTGGTTGTGTGGAATGTCTCGAAGAGGGAGGCTGTGTGTGGCAGCCCTGCCTCGGCCCGGAGTGCGGGCAATGTGACCATCGTGGAGTGCTCTGCGTGCAGAGATGAGATGTTTGTCACTGCTGGAAGGTAAGGCTGTGCTTACTGCTAGAACCCCTATGAGGAACAAACCCATGGATCCATCTCCTTTTTCAGAGCCTTTACTTAAATAGGAGGAATATTAAGCATCATTGTGCTCATGGGTTTTTTCTTCTCATCTCAATGGGCTCATGAATAACCAGCAGCTTGTCTCTTTAAAGCATTTTTCCTTGTCCTCCACATAAGAGCACGCTTTCAGAGCAGCTCACACGGACCAGCATGCTTAATTTCTGTTCTTTATAGCAGGGATTTTGCTCAGCATTCCCTCTGCAGTCCTTAATGTATTTCGTTCCCAGTGTCTACACAAGAAAAGCAGCCAATGAACAGCTCTGGACAGTGCCTTATTCATGTAAGGAGAATGATATCTCGGGGATTGTCAGATCTTCTCCTACTCTTGGCAGATGCAATGTACAATTGGGCTCTGGTCTGTACCACAAGTTGTTACAACAGGTCACATTTCCCATGGATTTCAGACAGCCCCCACGTATCCAACCTGGCTTTGAAACTTGCCAAGGTCCTGCAGCTCCCTTAAATCAGGGCAAGGCTTAGATGCCCTTGGCCGCAGTTGCTCTTGTAAGTGCTGGTCTTTGCATCTGTACCACTGTGAAATATAAGGGTGACTGTGTTAAGGTCCTGTATCGGTTCTTAGTTGTCAAACACAGTTGTCAAACTAAGTCAAACTGTGCTAGCAAATAGCTGAAAGTGTCTGGTGCTGCTCGTTTCCTGCTCTAAAAGCAGGGCTCCCACTGTGCATGTCTCTTTGGGGGATTAATATCCAGGTTGTTACCTGCCTTCCCCATAATTCTGGTATGAATTTTTGCTGAGCCTTTAAGATTTTTGACTTATCTGGAAAAAAAAAGTTACCATAAGAGACAGCAGAAAAGACAAAGGTTTGCTCTGGTATTGCTCTTCTTCCTCCTGATCAAAATTTCAGAATAAGATGACCTTACAAAGGTTGTCTCATTCTCCCAGTAATGATTGAGCTGAGATATCTCTGGCATCGATTCCATACACGGATTTGGGTTTCCTCTGTGCTTCCCTGCAGTGAGACCATTCGAGTATGGGAATTGGATCTACCAAACAGAAAACTCCGACCAACTGAATGCCAGACAGGGCAGCTGAGAAGAGTGATCACAAGCCTTCAGGTGTGCATCAGCCAAAACGGTTTGGCTGAACCAAGCAGCTCTCTTGCAGAGCAGAGAAAGGCTCTGAGCTTTTCTAGTGATGCTAAAAATGGTGATTATAACTACATGATGGCGCTGTGGTTGCTACATGCTGGCTCGTGGCAGATGGTCTTCCACAGGTTCTTTATCCTGGGAGACGTCTTTTGAGTGCTTCTGAAAAGCAGCAGCATGCACTTCAGTCAGAAGCTCAAGAGAATTCAACTTTTGCTTCAAAGTATTTGCTTGGAAAGCATTTTACACAGAGCAGTGTTACAGATCCTTGTGAGTGCTGATGTGGGAGCACTGCCTGTGTGCCCTCAGGGTAAATCCTGGCAACCCGCTGAAATAAAGCTATTTAGGCAGCACTGAGTTTGGTTTTGGGACAAGAGCCTCTGTATCTGGACCACAACTTCTTTCTTCACTCTTCCTTATAGATAGCAGATGATGATAATTATTTTTACGTTGGCACATCAACTGGTGATGTCCTGAAAGTGAACACGAGGAACAAGCTGATGACTGATTTTGGGCCTCAAAAGAAGTTTTCATTGGTGAGTAGAAGCTCTGTCACTTGAATCCTTTTCCTTATCCTCCTCTTCATTAGTGACCGAAATTGGGACAGCCTCCAGGAGAACCATTAGGAAGCTGATGCACAGAGTCACCTCATTCACAGAGGAGGAGTGGAATGGGAGTCATTGTGGGTGGGTGTGACATAGTGGGTATTCAGGTGAGGGGAGCACTGTGAGTCATTGAGAAGAAAACAGAATGGGAGCACAACTGCAGAGGAGCACGGACCAGAGTGAAGGCAAACTGGAGAGAAAAGCGGAGGGGAGAGAATCGCCTCTGTCCTGTTTGTGTGGTTCCTGTAGTGCAACCAGAGGGCCCTGGGGTCACAGCTGTGCCAGCAGAATTACGTGCGGGTTGGAGTGGGTCAAGAATGGATTCAGCTGAAAAACAGCACCTGCGGCTGGGGAAGTTTGGGAGCCCTGTTATTTACAGCAGGGCCCCGTGATCAGTCAGCAGCACCACTGCAAGAGGCAGCATGCTTCTTTGTATTGAAAATACGGTGAAAATTCACAAGTGATGCTAAGCATCCCCGTCTGTCAGTAACTTGGGGAAGGATTTATAGGGCAGAATTTCTTTGTAGCCTTTTAGTTCCATCTCTCAGTGCTCCTGTTGACCCTGCTTTGGGCAGGGGGGGCTGGGCTGGATGAGCTCCTGCGGTTCCTCCCAATCCCAGCTGGTCTGTGGGTCCTCTCTGAGCACTCGTCTCCATCATGGCACTTAGCTGATAGCCAGCTATCCAGTACTGAATTTAAAGCAATGAGGCTAACATGCACCAGGCTCACCATACGGAGTGCTAACATCACAGCTTGGTTTGAATGGTTCGGTTTGGGGGATCCCAGCAGGCTTTGCTGGGATTTCTGTGGCACTACTGAGAAATGAAAGTGTAAAAATTGCTTATTTTTGGCTCCTGTTTTGAGAGGTTTGGCCTTTCCCCTTTTCCCACAGCACTTGACATTACGTGGCTTTCTGTGCTCACAGGCAGGGCTCCAATTGACAATATTTGCAGATTTCAGTGCTCCATACTTTTGAAGTCAGTCCCCAGAGCCTGTGTTGGCACCTGTGGAATACACTATTAGGTTCTGCTTGGAAGAATCTATTGAAATGACTCGCTCAGCATTGCAAAGAGTTCTGGCAGAGGCTGCTATCTAGAATTCAGTTCTTCTGGACCACATTAAGGTTTCTCAGCTAAAACGTGATCTGTGCTCTTTCCTTGTTCATTGCTGTTATCTGTGGTCTCCCATCACACGTTATTACATTACACCCCTTATGTCCACCTCTCTGCAATAGCTTCAGCTTCCCCACTCATGAGGCAGAGGTCTTACTGAAAACAGCACTGTAGATAACATAATTAAAGAGTTTATTACAGTGCTTATGCACAGTTGGGACAAAAAGAAAAACAAAAAGATTGTGCAGCATACATTGGCTCTGTTGCTTTTTGAGTTCTGGGAGCTCAGCCTCCTAACCTCAAGGTCCCTTCAACAAAGCTTCTTTGTTTGTCCGCAGTTGGGACTTGCAGATCTCTGTGTAATGATCCACAGACAGGAATGTCTTCTGGAGGAGGAGCTTTTGGCCTTTTGTTGGCAGGGAGTTGTAATGAGAAACAATTGGCAACAGCTAGAACGCTTGCTCTCGATTTCCCTTTATTTGTTGCTGTGTTTGTGGCTTTTTGGTGGATAGGATGATACCTGTGGAATTCACACACTTTCCTGAAACATTTTCTTGCACGAGGCTGGATGTATTTTATGATTCTATTAAAACCCATGAAACTCAGTGAGCAGTGAGGGAAGCAATAGAGATGGAAGTGCTGCATGTACTGCTAGAAAAACTGTCCTAGGAAGGAGCAGACCTGGTTGGAGGAGAAGCACGAGTCTGACAGAAAGTCTGAGGAAAAATCATCAGTAATTCCCAAACAAAAAGCTGCTCTGGACTCGCTTCTCCAGACCTCCTGATCTTAGCTTTTCACACATGTACATACGAACCCAGTCATACAGACATACAGACGTACCCAGTCACAGTGCAGTGCTTCTTGCATTACGAGTGCATGCCCACCTCTCTGGGATCACTTGGAGCCAGTGAGGTCTTTCAATACACTCACTGTTTATCTATCTATTCCAGAAGCTTGGAGAAGTCATCACACTTGGTTTTCCCCCTTGCATTGTAGGAATGGAAGCAGTTTAATTCAGTGTGCATGTTAAGTGACAAGAATGTATGCATTTTGTTTTCCTGATAATCATCACACTTATGATTTCTAATGCACATTAGAGCTCTTGTGGATGCACCTATGCAGCACGGTGTTACAATAGTCCTCCAGCAGTCATCCTGCAGTGTTTTGCATCCGTGGTGTTCCCATGTCCTGGCTGAGGTTGAATTGATTGAATATCCCTTCCCTTTTTTAAATGTAGGCATGATTTCACTCCTCTGTCTAGTATTACACGTACAGCGTGGAGCACCTGGCTGCAGCCACACAGCAATCTGAGCTCCCTTGCCTTCTGGAGTGAGGGAAAGGTGCCAAATGCCTTTGAAACAAACCCTCACAGAAGATATACCTTTGAGAAGATATACCACTGAAGAAGCAATCAGCTGGGGTTGTTCGCAGGAGGCTGTGCAGTTTGGAAGTCGAAGGACAGCCCAGGGCCTCTTAGTGAAAAGCAGAGGCTCAAAGCCAGACCATATCCCCATCTATATTAAGAAGAGCTTTGGAGTATCGCTAGCTTCAGCTGGCATTGCTTGTAATAGTGAAAAGCTGAAGAAAAACAAGACCTTTCAGCATGCAGGAGGCTGACAGGATGCTAGGGAGGAGGTAAGATCCCACAACGGATGTCACAGCTGTCTGCCAGCCCTGCGGATGAGACCTGAGCTACCAGGCAATAATCCAGCTTACATTTTGTTTTATACATGGTAGGTAGTGGCAGCTGGGTGAGAGGAACCGTGCGTGTTTTGGCAGGGGGAGAGGCAGGAAGACATCCACCTTGCAGGGCTATTTGCCGTTTCCATCCAGCATCCTCCTCTGCCACGTTACTCAAAATGATGGTGCCTGTTTGGTGCTCGTAGGCTCTCCTGCCAGGTGCTCCTTTGCTCATTTCCTTTCTGCTCTCTTCCACGGCTCTTACCAATGCAGTGTAAAATGGGAGATTCATCATACAAGCCAGTGTTGTATCAGCCGGTGAGGGTGTGCTGGTGCTTTTTTATCTCCAGCTGCTCTCAGACCCACCCTCACACTTCCCGTTCTCCCTTCCTGGCTGCATGCTGTGACCCCCCCTTCTACACACCCGGTGCACATCCCTGCACACAAATCGTACGCTGTCACTACGCTGTCAGCAAGCCCTGTCTGTACACCAGAGCTGTAATGTTCTATGACAGGGATTTCCAATTGTAGCACAGCCTTCAACATCAGAAGAGTATTTATACAGGCGTTTGGTTTTTTTTCAAGTAGAAAACACAGCATTTATCAAAACAAAAGCGTCCACATCCTTGTTCTCACAGAATGTAGCGCATCGAACTGCTAAACCTAGGAGAAGTGATGTGTTTTTCTGCAGAGCTGTGTGTTCTGCAGAGATGTGCCTTTATCTGTGGCACATTCTGGCACCAAAGATTTGGAGCTGCCTCCCTCCTTTGGAACCATTCTCGTGGCTCTGTTGCAGTTCCCCCTCTGAAGCTGTATGTATGTGGACATGGGCATCCCTGCAAGCCTTGGCAACAGCATCACCAGGGAACTACAAGACAGTGGCATACCCTGAAACCCTATCCTGGAGTAACCCCCCAGTGAGCGTGCCTTTAAAGAGGGAGCTCAGCTGCTGCCTCGGTGAGGGGGAGGTGTTTATTGAAAACAGCTTTGGCTGATCTTAGAGGAGCGTTGCCTTCAGATCTGTAAGGACGTGTTTACTGTTTAGACGTGGTCTGAAGCTGTCTTTGTTTCTGTTTTGAAGAGGAGTGGCACATTTGAAGCAACTTGTTTCACATCTCAGTGGAGTTCAGCGCGTTTCTGTCCTCTGCTAATACAGTTTTCCCACTTCTTGCAGTATCCCCACCTGAGGCTGGAGGAGCTGTAGGGCAACCACTCACATACAGAGGGATGTGGGACTGCAAATGGATTGTCAGCAATAGCTGAATATTTTGCACTGTCAACGAAATATTTGAACCAGGTGCACTGGGTTTCACAGAGCACCTGAGAACTCTGCAAGAGATCAGAGTGGGACAAAGAGCAAATATCCCTGCGGGGGGAACACACGGGCTGCGTTTTGCTGGTGTCTCTATTTATCATCACACTTCAAAGCAGTGGTTGCCTTCTGTAAGAGGTAAATAATGAACGGAGGTATTTTTAACCTAGGTTACCCTGTGCATTTCACCTACAAAAGGACTGTCAGTATTATAAAACACAGTACTTGCTGCATCATTAATGTGAGCTGCTCGACATGGTGGATAACAAGAGCACCTCCCAGAGCTGGGTACTTGTGGGGGCTCCAGGAGCAGCCTGAGCAGGGAAGAAGCCCAGTTACTAAACGCAGGCTGAAATCAAACTCTGATTTTGAGAGCTTCACAACAAATCCTGGTCACTTTCAGGCGTTCCTTTTTTTCTTGATAACACCTGCTTCCCTCCCACTGTAGAAGAACCAAAGAGATACCTGCTAAGTCTCAAAGTGGCGTTGGCAGTGCTGTAAGAACCCTAATTAGCAGCAAGCAGAAAGCAGTAATCAGGTCAACTGTGGACTCACAGGTGTGATTTGCAAGGCTGCCACCAGCCGTAGTGCTAAACCCGCAGGGCACACATAGGAGATGGCAGCCTGTAACAGAACATACTGCAGAACAGTGGGTCCAAAGGCCCTGGGATAGCAGGGCTTTGTACAGCGCTGCCAATGCCCCGTCAGAGATTTTGCAAAGCTCTGCTTGTGGGTCGTATTTTTAATTAAAAACACTCCCTTTGTCCCCGTGCTTAAGCAAAGAAGGTTTGCATGAAACCTGGCTCCCTGCCTGGCAGAGATGTGGGAGCACAGCATGCAGTGCCTTCCAGCCATGGCCGTGACAGCGGTGGGCTGCTGCTGCTGGAGGCAGGCTCACCAATCACTGCAGCCAGTGTAAGTTATAAGTCAGGATTGTTTGGATGCCAGTTGGTTGGGATTTTGTTCCCTGTGATGCACACGGGGCTGATCCCAAGGTTGTGCAGTGCCCAACCTGCAGCACAGGCACAGGGCTGCTGGAACGCCGGGCAGAAACAACCAAAAAGCCTTGGGGATGTTATGGAGGATAAGGAATTGATCTTTTTTAAGAGCAGCTGTCTCCATATAGGTGTGTAATTTCTTTTTCCACCAAAAAATAGAAGCAAGGAAACATCACTTGCTTCTGTTCGTTTGGGTAACAGAACCAAAGTAATCTCTTCACATTCAGCAGTAGCTTTTGCAGCATCTTTTCTAATAGCATTGACCTCTAAATAGCTCCAATGTCACTTCTGTTTTCTCCTCTGTCTTGATTTCTTTCTTGCGTTCCTTAGAGCTTCATTCCCTTCCACAGAGAAAATGGACGCTTCCTGGCTTTCATCCTTCTGAACACCCTGCAGTGTGCAATCCTGAAATGCACCAGGGATGGGCCAGATTAATGAGGGAAGAGAACAGGAGCTGGATGCTACTGCTTGGATCTCAAATGCTGGCTCCTGTGCATGCTCAAAATTCAGAGGTCAAGCACATGGCAATGACTCCTTCCTAAAGTATAAATGCATCATTATTGTGATTTACTTGTCAGTTCTGCTTTGAGAATCCACTTCTTTTTGCTGTGATGACACCAAGCTCCGGGATTCTTTATCCAGAAGAAACCCCACCAGTCAGAAGTTGTGTTCACAGAGCTCTATGAGCTTGGACTTAAAGGAAAACATCATAACGCTGTGCAGTTGCATCCTGTATGTGTTGCTTTGCAATAGAACTTGGGTTTCAGTCCATGTTTTTGCGGCATAAGGCTCCTTTGTTTTCTTTCCTTTCTATTTCCCCCCTGTTTCCCCCCAGAATGTTTTGCTGAGTGAGAACAACAAGATCTGACCCCAGAGAAGTGCTCTCACCCCTTTTGCAGCCAGTTTTCGACTGTCAGCAATGAATCTGTTGTCGATGTATGGAAGACCAGCAGTACCTGAGGTGGAGCAGAACAGCAGCAGGCTGACTTTGTGAGGCTGGAAACGTGGCACGACTGGGGACTGATTCCCTTCCGACTGCGGTGTGGTACTTCAGCTGTTGGAAAAGCACTTCTGCTTTTCCTAATGGCTGACCCGCTGTTGGTTTGCTCATCTTAGCTAACAGCAGACCCGTGTTGATGGGCTGACTGATTTCCAAAGCCTTCCTGCCACAAGTGTGTTCTGTTAGTGGTGTGTGTGAGGTGGCACGGGATGCTTCAGACAGCGAGAGGGGCCTGGAATGCAGGGGATGCATCCTAAGAGCAGCTTTGCCAAAGGGTGCTTAGGCGGAGTTTCATCTTCTGTTGTTTTCATCCTTCTGTTCTTTATCTACAAAGAACCACTGGAAGGCAAAGGGGAGGCACTGGTATAAAATGTGTATATTGCTTGCTGGAGCAAGGTAAGGATGTGTAAGTTCCTATGTGGTCCCAACTGCATGGAGGGCTTCATTCTGATGCTGTTTACCTGCTCCTTAAACACTCCCACTGTAGATGTTCATATATACCTGTAATTAATAACTCCTTTCTTCCCGTTCCCTCCAGAGAACCCCTTTTTGGCCTAAATTGGTTGAAGAGTACTGAGAAAGCCATATTTGAGTGATGTGGACACCACCATAGGGAGCATCATTAAGACTCCATTCAGCGTGGCTGTGTTTGCAACTGCTTCCATCCAGTTGTGTTTTAATCCCCTTCTCTCCTAGGGAGTCACGGCGTTGCTCTTGCTGAAGACAGGAGATGTAATAATTGGCACCGGAGAAGGGACCGTAGCACTCTGTAAAGGCTCAAACTACAGAGTGATGAAGTGAGTCTGCAGATGGGGGGATCGGAAGGGTAGAGATGATGGCTCCCCAAAGGGCCGTGCAGTAAGGACCAGTCCTTCCTATGGAATGGCACAACCCAAATAAACCTCAGGTTTTTTTTCAATCCAACAGACAAAATAGGTGTTCTTAAACTAGGTGTTACGTTTGCAGCATAATGAATTTGAAGCAAATTGGGAATTTCTGTGTGCTTCTGTGTAAGACTGCCCTACTCATAGTTCATTTCAAATGGCCGTTGTTTCCTCGTAGGCATTAGGAGTCAGATCCCAAACTGATGTAAAGTGGGACAGGGCTGTTGATGTCACAAAACCATGTTTCACCACCTGAGGAAGATGAGTATTTGCCATTTAAAGAGTGTTTGCTGCACAAAGTGCTCTCACTGATCTCACAGGCGTGTCTCAAAGTGCTCGCGGGGCTCTTTTCTGCATATGAAACAGCTGCAGGCTTCACTTTTCAGTAGGTGATTTGAAGATGAGGCTTGCAGCTAGTCATTGCACCTTGCTTGTATAGCCAACTTCAGCTCAGAAAAAGCTAAGCTTTGTACAGATTGAACCATTCCCAGCAGTTCTAAGCTGAACAGAAACATTGTTCACTGTGGGATATTTCGGTGCACTTAAACGTAAATTAATTCTGCCTTCTCTTACCAGGAATATCCAGGTTCACGGCGGTGTCACTTCGCTGACACGCAGAGGTCAGGGCCACCAGTTCTTTGTGGGGACAAAAATGTGCCAGATCTACCGGGTCAACTACACGGCGTTCAAAGAGGAGCTGATCACCACCTGCCACAGCGAGGCTGTTCACGACATCGTGTTCCCTTTGTGAGTACAGCTGGCTGGGATGCTTCGGGCTAAAAGGGAGCTGCAGGTAAGGTCAGGAGTCGGTTGTTTCCTCCCCAAGCAGAGAAGGGCAGCTTGATCCCAAAGAGAGCATTGATGCGGGGCACGGTGTTGTTGCATTGCTGCTTTGCACGGCACAAATGATCAGATCTCATCAAGGTGTAACACAGCGTGCAGGGAAAGTGCAGAATGCCCTCCCGCCTTGTCACCAGCCTGAAAAACACACTTACTCCTAATTCAGTGAGTAAATCATTTGGAGCTTTAGGGTAATCTGATGCTAATATTCCCAGCTGGCACATCTGTGTCACAGAGGTGTGTGGATGAGCAGGCTTTAGCGATGAGTGTGAGGACTGCAGTTCCACATCTTTCCGTGCCTGTTTTAAACACCTTATTTGTTAACTGCTCTTGAGCAGCGCCTGTCACTGAGCAGGAAATGCAGGCTTAATTTCCCTGTTGTGGTCTATTTCAGGATGCTTACATTGCTGATGTTCTGCTTCGTAAAGCACCTGCACAAGTTTGGCCTGAAAGAGGCTGCACTTTTGCTGGGCCGATTTTCCCTGGCCTGATTTGTCCTGCTGGTGACTGAACAAAAGCATACGGTGCTCTCTGGATTTCACTCTCTGTCACATCCAGAGGAGATGTGGTCTGGTCGTCTTTGTGCATAACTGATGGATCGCTTTATGCCAAATGGAGTTAATCTCATCCTGTAGAAAGCGGTGGTGGTGGCATAAAGCCATGCCCACGTGTCTCCTTTTGTTTGTTGCTTATTTTAAGAGCTTATTTCAAGGAATTCGGCCCCACAGGTTTTGAAACATTGCAGGTCTTTTTTATTCAAACCTATATACAAACCATTCTATGAGCAGGCTTTTACCATTTCCCCTATTGCCTTCAGCGATGTTAAATAGGAATCACCCTGTAAGCAAGATAAAAAATGACATCTTTACAATGTGAAGCTGCTGTTGGTTGTTGATGTCAAGCCTGGGCAGTCAGCACCTCTACCCCCACTTTGCTCTCTGCTGCATACAGCACTTGAAGGTTTTTAGAGATTCCCTCTGGGAAATCCCAACGTCACTACAGCAGGGAGAGCTCACCTGGCTCCATTTGAAATTCACTGTGCACAGGTGCCAAACCAGGGGAAATCTTTGTGGTAAAGGTCCTTCAGTCTTAACTATGTGACCCCTATTGTGAAGATTACAGCTGAACATCAGCAGCAGAGCTTTAAGGGATGAGTTAAGATCTGATGCAGAAGCTGTGTTCTCCTCTTATTAGCTCTTCTCTCTGACCACCCCAGTGGGACTTCAGACTTGTTTGCAACCTGCTCCAAGGATGACATTCGGGTATGGCACACCCCAGAGCACAGGGAGCTCCTCCGCATCGTCATCCCCAACATGACCTGCTACGCCATAGAGTTCATGAGGGATGGCAAGAGCATCATTTCAGGTAACGTGCAGTCCCAGACCATGGGTGAGTGCAGTCTGTAAGCGTTACCCAGTGCAGTGAACGTCACCAGTATGTAAGAATGAAGAAAGGCATAGGCTGGGAGCTGCTGCAGGTGATTGCTGTGACCCGCAGACCTCTTTGCTTGCTGTTGGTCCAATGGATGCTGCTCACAGAGCACAGATCCTGGCGCTGTAGTTGTGGGGTTATGGCAAGGTGAGCTTCCTTACTTGGGCTGTGATCTCCAGCAACTCAGAGCTCCGTTGGGCCTTATTCAAAAGACCTAATCCTAAAATGTTAACACCAATGTATGGAGCAGATTAATCTATAATGTCTGGAGAGGAACTTCGGCATAAATTCGCTGCCTGTTGCCATGTGCAAGTTGCCTACACAGGAACTGCTGCAGTTCCAGAGCAGCAATGCTGCCCCTCTGCTATTACCAAACCAGTCTGCCCACAGCCAGAACCAAGAAAAGGTATTACATTTTAATAGTTCATGCGAGGCTACGCAGTATAAAGGAACATAATAAGAAGAGGGTTTGTTTGTGATGGAAAGCAACGATAGCAGGAGGAACATCTCTGTGCCTGCATAATCTGTTTCTTTTTGTTCATCAGCTTGGAACGATGGAAAAATCCGTGCCTTCATGCCTGAGAGTGGCCGGGAAATGTATGTCATTAACAATGCCCACAGCCGGGGAGTGACAGCGATCGCTGCTACCAGTGACTGCAAGCGCATCGTTAGTGGAGGAGGAGAAGGGCAGGTAATTCCTTGCTTTGAAAACCCACAGCAGCTTTGTGCCTCAGCACAGGACCCGGGAATTGTCTGAAGCTGCTCAGTCAGAAAGGGAGCTATTCGGAGCTCACAGTTGAGCAGAGGACCGGGTTTGGAAGTATTAGGCTTTGATATGTGCAAATCTCCTGTACTTAGAGGGTTTCATATGAAACAATGCTGCCCTGATTTCTTCTGGCACGTTAGTCTTGCAAAATCACTCTAATGTAGAACATGCTCTTCATCCTTTCTGTTCATCTCTCCCCCCTGTTTGGCTTATCTGCATTAGTCATTGTTTGCAAACCTGCGTCTCACCGTGCTCCAGCACAGATCTGCTTTCTGTCATGGCTCTGGGAGCCCTCATCCAGTCAAATACAACCTGTGTCAATTCAGTTAGCAGCACAACGTTCACTTTCTGTGGCTGTGCTGTCTATGGGTGACTCCCTGATTCTTTGGGTTGGTATTACCCGACGTGGGTGGTAAAGTTAACAGAAGACTGTAATAACTTGACTTCCCATACCGTTATGAAAACATTCCAACACGAAGAACAGAACTCAGAAGGCATCACTTGTTGCACTTCAGCAATATTATCCCAGCAGTTAAAGAATAACACCGTGTACTTTGGCTGCTCCACGCACTGCCTTTCATTGTGGCCTTTTGCAATCTGTAAAAGAGACACCATTTTTTCCTAAATTTTAAATCATATCAGCATTTTTTCAAATGCGTTAAAATAGATCTGGAAGGCTTATGTTCAGTTTCTTGCTTTGCTTTGGACTTCCTCCCTGCAGTCTGGCGTGCTCTCAGAACCAGACGTCTGAGTGCATCCTGATGGATTTAACTGCTCTTAATGCCTTGTTTCTGTACCCTGCTCGTCGTGTGCAGTGTGCACGCTGAAGATTGCACAGGAAGCCTTGAAGAGCCAGGCACTGAGCTTGGGTCTTGCAGATCTCAGGCAAATATCCCCATCTTTCTAAATCAGCTTGTGCCTCAGCTCTCCTGCAGAGTGATAGAGAGTGGTAGCAGCAGCGCTGCCTTGTCTCACTGCATAAAGACATTAGAGATGATGAGCCACTTCAACCCTTCACTAATAAAAGCACAGTGAAGTACCTTGGATGATTAGTGCTGGAGGATGCAGGAGATGGAAGACCTAGATTCTGTATGAGCACACAGAATGGCACAGGCTGTGGTTAGTTGCTCCCTGAATTGAAAAAGACAGCTGGGACAGAATTAAAGCTAGAAGGTTGGTTAAGTAGAAATGAGAACTGCAGGGGGGCATTTGCTGCATTCATTCAAAAGGCAAAGGAGTGCTCTGAAATGCTAATGGTTCTGTCAGAATCAATCATCTGAACGCTCTGACGGCCGGGGTTGCTTGAGGTATCTGAAGGCTCTGATCATTTAGGCAGCAGGAATTGGACATACAGATCCCATAGGTAACTCAGCATCAGACTTGACAACGTGGAAGGTTAACGTTCTCTGCTTTGGATCTCAGCGTGCGACACTAAATTTGCACTAGCATTTGACCTCAGTGAAATGTAAAAGCAAACTGATATCACCAAGTTTGGCACTTATGGGACAGCAAATGCAAGGTGTGAAGGATCAGGTCCTCGGAGCGGAAAGATTGCTGCCCTTACCTCCACTGGGAAAAGAGATGCTTTCAAGGCATGTATTCCACATCAAAGATTTAAAGAGCTGTTTTGTATTTACTTACTGGCATGATATATGTACCGCAAGTACCAGGTAGCTTTTCAAATTCAGTTTCAGAAGCCTTGCTCTTCGATCCTTAAAACACTGCTGGAAATACAGCATGGGTTAGGTGCTTATTCTCAATGGAGGAGTGAGTGAACTGAAATGTGGGTGAGTGGGGCTCACCAAAGCATTCGTTTAGAGCTAGAGAAATAGAGAGCAGCCTGTTGAGATTCCATTGCCACGCAAGTTATAAGGGGAATGCAGGGTTTGGGGAAGTGGTAGGCATTCTCCTGAGCTCAGACAGAACCGGATGGTGCAGAGCTGAATTTTGCTGCTGATTTTCAGGTGAGGGTCTGGGCAATTGGTGAGAAGACTCGCAAACTGGAAGGAGTTCTGAAGGAGCACATTTCTGCTGTGTCCTGTATTAAGATTAAGAAGAATGACAAAGAGTGTGTCACAGCCAGCCTTGATGGAACCTGTATCATCTGGGATATCGGGTAAGGAGATGGGTTGGTACTGCAAGGTACTTAAAGTGCTGGTAGTGTCTGCGTTGGGTCACTGTGTCCTATTTGGGACACCACACGGTGAGAAGGAGGGGGAAAAGAGCCTTAGAGAAAGATCAGTCAGTCAGGAAAGGTGGAACCTTCCAACACTGGAAACCTTTCAGAGCAGTTTAGACAAGCGTTGGTCCCGAATTGTTCTGTTGTATCAGATCCTGTTCAGCCCAGGGGATGGAGCAGGCGATGATTCCTGCTGGCCCTGCTTTTCAGCACTGCGATTCTTGACAAGCCATTGCAGATCTCTTCTGGTGCTGTACTGTGTTAGGGCCAAGGACATATTTTGCATAGCACACAGAAAGCATTCTGGATTAAAAATCTTTATTTCATGTGATAGCAGATCAAAAGTCCCACGAGACAGCCATGGTGGGGAGCAGAACTGATGACCCCAATAGGTATCGTGAAGCCCTGAACTCATGCTAACACCTGTTAGTGGTCAAGTGGAACGATATCTGATGTACAACAAGCATAGAGAGTTCAGGCAGTCAAAGTTGGGGCTTTGACCTTATTGCTTTCTCTTGTTCTGGGGTGTTTTGCAGGCGTTTTACAAGAAAACAAATGATTCTGGCCAACACATTGTTCAAGTGTGTATGTTACCATCCTGAAGAATACCAGCTGATCACCAGTGGGACAGACAGGAGGGTAAGCAAAACTAGGGGGATTCTGTTGGTAGTCATTGCAGAACACAACGTCTGGTTATGGACGTTGCATAACCACACAAGACTGTCATCAGACCAAGCTGTGCCAGCTAGGGAAGCTTTCCTGGGGAAGCTCCTGTACTTCTGCAGATGTTTGTAGGACAGCACTGACGTCTTCGTGCTGTTTATGCTCAACTGAACTCTCATCTCTTGTCCGCTCTCTAGATTGGATACTGGGAAGTGTATGATGGCTCTGCAATCAGAGATTTGGAAGGCTCGCTATCAGGTTCCATCAATGGGATGGACATCACATCAGATGGGGCATACTTTGTCACAGGTGAGTGAGTGGATGAAAATAGAAAAGAGGCTGTATTAGGGCCAGGAAAAGCAGGGCAATGAAACGAGTCCCAGTAAAGTAAGAAAGAATATAAAAGAAACACTGAATAAAACAAATTGCTGCAGAAAAATACTTGGGAAGAGGCTGTGATCCAGACCTGGGAGATACTATGGTTCAGTCTTGCAAGATGTAATTTAGAGGTGAAGACAAGGTTCGAACGTTCCCAAGGGAGCACAAGGCTGCACCCTGCCCTGCTCCTCATTTGTTTTCATCGTGTTTGCAGTGCACTTGGCTGCTTTTTTGCAGGTGTCCTGCTGGCACTGTTAGTTTCCTGGCTCACATGGCTGCAGGCTCCATCCAGCCTCAGGCTCACACGTTCCCAGCTGTGGTGACATCTCTTCTGGGAGCCTACTGCTAGCACCTAGGAGCCATGCTATTGTGCACACTGAGCTAAGCCAGCAGGCTTTGTGCCAGCCTCAGTTCCTTTAGGTTAACCCGTTAGCACTGCTGGTGAAGGGCCTTTGGACGGCCTGCTACACTGATAGCAATTGCTGTTCAGAGCTTACTGTGAGCTGCTGGTGCAGGGCCTGAGTGGCCTCATGGCCACCACCTGTCTGCTTCAGCTGAACAGAAGTAGGCTTTGCCATAACAAGACAGCACATCCCACCCTTCCTCAGTCAAAGAATGCCCAACTATTCTCTGCCTGTCAGCTGGGAACAGACAGCAGCAGGGCTCTGTCTAATCCTTGGCTCTTCCTTTGTGCCCAATGCAGGTGGTGATGACCACCTGGTGAAGATGTGGGACTACAACGAGGGGACAGTGACTCACATTGGAGTGGGCCATAGTGGCAACATCACCCGTCTCAAGATCTGCCCTGGGAACAAGTACATCGTGAGCGTGAGTGCGGATGGTGCCATCCTGCTCTGGAAGTACCCGGGCTGTCCCTAACACTGACACAGGAGCTGCCGGGCTGCTGCTTCCTCAGCCAGCCCTCAAAGTCCTTTCTTCTCAGAGCTGAGGTTTTTAAAGCACTTTCATTGTTAGAGGAGATACTATTTTTCTACTCTCTGGTATGAATTTAATGGATCCTCCGGGTATCCTTTCTAGCACTGAACATACAGGCCTGATTTTTAGCAGGGAGGCTAATTTCATATTCCACGTTGGTTGGAGTGGAAGTATTCACCACTTCTGACATTCCCAGGCTGTTACAGCACTGCTGTTTGGTTACTCCCCTGACAGCCCCCCGCTCTGCTCTTGTTCGTATGGCCGCTCATTTGTGTGTGCTCTCCCTCTCCTCTCCTCCCCATCCTTTTCTGTCCCTCTCCTTAATGAATAACTTGTTGTGTAAATTCAGTCTGCTGTGTTCATTTTAATTTCTCTGGTCCTGATTAAGGAAAAAGCCCTCCGCTCCAGCTCAACCGTTTGACTACGAAACTCCTTTGAGTCAAGCATTGAAATCAGTGTCCTCAAAGGAATTCGGGCTCTTTGGGGCTTCTTCCTTTGCAGTGCCCAATTTAAAGCTCAGAGGCCTGATTTCCAGGAGTGAGAGCACAGCTATTTCCAGCAGTGCCAGCTAAACACATGCAAATTCCTGGTCATTGCCCTCATTTTCCAAATGGGCTCCAAACGTGCATGAAATACGTGTTTTGTCCCAGCATGAGTACCTGATATCACGTCTAGTGCTGCAACTGGCAGCTCTGCTGGTGCAGCTTGCTCAAAGATCAGCGCAGGCAGCCGCTCTGTGAAGTGATGCCAGTGGAGGAAATATTTCCTTTGCAGGCACTGATGGGCTGCGGGAGTTGGGTCATAAATGAAAACTGTTCACAGTGTTGGATTCCTAACGTTAAGACTTACAGAGACTTAAGCTAACTAATATTTCATTTAGGTACTGTCATACACAGATCGATTTTATTGGCCGTTTCAGTAGGCAGAGGGAAATAGGCACTGAAAAGTAGGATTGCTCATCATTCTTTCTATGTCCCGACAAACGTTTGCTGCTCATAGCACATCCCTCTGCTCTGGGGGTATCTGTGCACGTGTTGCCCATCAAACACCATGCAGCTCCTATTCCTTCTGCTTGAAATATCCCTGCTCTTATTAACAGAGTCTTGAGCAAAGGAATTAAGTCATTCCTTCCTCTTTTTTCTCTGGATTCGAGGCTCGTTGCTATGCAGCTGTAAACACTCCAGCAGGTTTTACAAGCTCTGCAGCAGCGCTCAGTGTGGCTTGGAAGGAGGAATCAAACCGCTGGAATGTGGGATGGACAGGCAAAACATTTGTGCTTGTGTAGGAGAATGAAAACAGAGCTGTGCGTGGGAGCCAGGCAGGCAGCCCAGAGACCCATGTCCTGTCTGCCCAGCCAGGAGCAGCCTGGGTTGCAGCCATGCCAGCCCACACCAGCAGTAGATGGGCAGCCCAGCAGGGCAGGGCCATGCCATGCCAGCTCCCTGGGAGCCACAGGTCACTCTCACTTCAGCAAAGCAATTCTACTCCATGCATTACACTATCATCAGTGATGGAGGACAGCCCTGTGGGCGATGGAGATCTCTGATGCTTGGGGTGAGCACTCTTACCCAGCGGCGTGGCAGAGGCAAGCAGAGCTGCTCCCATCACATCAGCAAAGCCCAGAGGTGTCGGTGCCAGCAGCTGTGTTTGCACACACACTGCATATGCTGCTGACATCTCTCCCCTGCACCGCTGTGTTCCCGGCAGGAGGAGCAGCAGCAGCAGCAAGGCAGAGCAGCAGCAATGCGTGGGCACGCGGTCGTGCTGTGCTCTGTTGTGATAGAGCCCTGTGATGTTAAAATGGAGTGGAGGTGCAGTCCCTGGAGGGGAGAAAGGTACTCAGAGAGCGGCGGTGAAAATGAGACTCATACTGGGGTTTGGAAACCAAACCATTTCATCCAAAACTGAGTGACAGCTGTGTTAGGTAGACCCAGCACTGCCCGCTGCTCCAGCAGCACGTTGTTGCGGAGTGGGGCCATCAGCACTGAGCGCTGGGCCAGGTGGAGGTGGCTGTAGGGCTCCAGCGGTGCAGCAGTGGGATGCTGCAATCAGAGCCCCGTGCCAGCCCGAATTTTGCCATCACCTCTGCACAGTGGGCCTCCAGTCCTACAGAAGCGCTCCCATCACCATCCTTGCCTCGCTCTACCCCAGCGCAGCAGCTCCTCAGCGTGTGTTTTCAGCACGCCAGCACCTGAAATAACCTCGCAGCGTTCACTGAGCTGCAGATCCCTCTGTGCCTCGGGGTGCTGCAGGTGCCTGGTGAGCGCCGCGCTGCTGGAGCACAGCAAAACCGCCGCAAGCACAGCGCAGCTCGGGGGCAACACGGAGCTCTCCGCTCGGCTTTCATGTCGGGAACCGACGGAGCACGGAGCAGCAGCACTCACCCACCTGCCTCAGCGCCGCCGCTCTGCCAGCGCGTTCCCGAAAAGGCAGCGCCCATCCATCTTTAATGCGGGCACTAAATAACTCAGTGTGCCATCCATAATTTAATTCGATGGATGAGAGTGAGCGAGGTGTCTCCTACAGAGGGAAGCTGCACCCTCCCCGGGCAGCTGTGCCAACGCATCGCCGCTCACATTCTTTCGGAGAAGAGTTTCCCCCCGACGCCCACCCCTCGCGCTGCCCTCGCTTTCCCTCCGTGCCTCCCTCCCACCCACGCCCACAGCGGCGGGGATCACGCAGGTACAGCCCTCCCCGCACGGGCTGATCGATGGGCTCAGGCCAATTGCACGAGGTCCAACAGGAGCCCCACGCTCCTCCCCCTCCTCCGCCTCCCCCTCCGCCTCCTCCTCCTCCTTCTCCTCCTCGCCGCTTTCCCCGTCCCTTCCCCGGGTCCAGCCCGGCCGGGGGAGGAGCCGCCCGCGCTCACAAAACCGCCGGTCCCGCACCGGCCCCGCACCGGCGGGGGGCACCCAGCGGCCGCCCGGGGCCATGCGCGGCGCTGCGGGGCCGGGTTGGGGCGGGGGCCGCCCGAGGCCATGAGCGCGGCGTGGGGCGGCCCCGGGCGGCGGCGGCGCGGGGTCGGGGGACGGCGGCGGGCGCTGCGGGGCTTGGGGGGGCTGGGAGGGCTGGCGGGGCGGCTGCTGCGAGCCTGGGCGCGCCTGGCGGGGGGGCGGGGGGGTCGGAGCGCCCGGCGGCAGCCGCGGCCCGAGGACGACGAGGGCGGCTTCGGGAGCGCGAGGAGAAGGGAGACGGCGCGGGGCGGCGGGGCGGCGGGGAGCGGGGCGCGGCCGCCCGGCGCGCAGGGGCTGCGGAACCACGGCAACACGTGCTTCATGAACGCCGTGGTGCAGTGCCTCAGCAACACCGCCCCGCTCGCCGAGTTCCTGGCGCTCGGCCGCTACCGCGCCCGCGGGGCCCGCGCGGAGGTCACGCACCGCCTGGCGGCTCTGGTCCGCGCCCTCTGGAGCCTCGAGTACACCCCGCGGCTCTCCGCCGAGTTCCAGGTACGGCCGCTCCGGGCTCGGAGTGAACCCGGGGTGGGGTCGCAGCGCTCCCCGCGCAGTTCCGCGACGGGGCGGGCGGCCGTCCGGGGGGACGCGGCGGGCGGCTCTCGGAGGCGGCTCTTCCCGGGGGGAGCCGCGCCCGGCCCCGAGCTGCGTGCGCTGGGGAGGGACCTCGGGGATCTCCCGCTGACCCCGGGGGGGAATCTCCTGCGCTCTGTGGAGGGGGAAACTGAGGCACGGCGCTGCGTTCGGTGGAGATGCGGCTCCGATGCCCGCAGCACCCCGTCCCGCTGCCTCGCTGTGCCCCGCAGAGCATCGTGGCCAAACACGGCGCGCAGTTCCGCGGCAACGCTCAGCACGACGCCCTCGAGTTCCTGCTGTGGCTGCTGGACCGCATGCACGAGGACCTGGGCAGCGCCTCACCCGCACCGGGACCCCGCGCTGCCCACCAGGTGGGTGAACCCGGGGGAGGGGCGGAGCACGCCGGTCCCTCCCCACTGAGCCGGGGCAGCCCTGGCAGCACCCCGTCCAGCTCCGGCCCCGTGAAAGCGGCGAATCCCCCCTCCATCCGGGCTGTGTCCTGGGGGGACAGATCTGCGTGCTGAGGGCTGCGGGTTGGATCTGCTGGGGGCACTCCAGGAGGAAGAGCCCATATTGGATGTGGGGAGGTTTGGGGTCCTGCAGGGTGCACGGGCACCGAGCGCATTGAGTTCCCTCCCCCGGCTCCTCGCTGACACAGCAGATGGGCCCTGGCCCCCAGCAGACTGTGAGGACGTGTCAGGCTCAGCGGGACCCAATGCCAGCAGATGGCACCGGGAGAAGCATCCTCCCTTCCAAATATCTTCAGTCTTGTTCACCACAACACCAAAAAACTCCTGCCCCCAAACCAGCCTGGTCCTTCTCCAACAGCACCTCCCGGTGTTCCCCATCGCAGTGCTGGGGTGTGTTGGGTACCTTTGCCCCAAGTGCACCCATTCCACAGGAGAGGAGACTGAGCACAGTGGGACCGGGTGGGGGTCCCCATGCCATGCAGCCCGCGGGGACCCCACAACAGTGCCTGGGGGTGGTAGGGACCATGAGGGCCATGCTGGTGTTGGGCTCACCCCCTTTGTTCTGTGTCCCTGCAGCGCAGTGTGGAGCAGAGTGGTGCCGGTGGGGAGAGCTTTGTGCAGAGCCACTTCCAGGCGCAGTACAGGTGAGCTCTGGGCAGGGTGCAGCCCCGTGGTGTCGGGAGGGGGGCTGAGCTGTGCCCGGCTTTGCTGTACTGGCCCACGTCCCTGCATGGCTGCGCAGTGGGGCTCACAGTGAACAGCTGCTGGCTGCGCCCCGTGCCAGGCGCGCACTGCGGGATGTGGCCGTGCCTTGTGGCCACGCAGCCCCCAGGGACGTGTGCCCGTGCTCCACATGGGTACTCAGAGACGTGCCATCGCCGTGCCCATGTGTGCAGGTCCTCCCTGACGTGCCCGCACTGCCGGAAGCAGAGCAATACCTTCGACCCATTCCTGTGCATCTCGCTGCCCATCCCCGTGCGCCAGACCAGGTGAGCGCATGGCGAGGGGACAGCCAGCACCGCTGGGGGCGTCCGGCTCCAAAAAAAGGGCCATTTGTGCCATATGGGGAGAACACAGAGCGCAGGAGGTGGCGGTGCCCAGCAGGGAGGGATG